>NC_137890.1:113308251-113829864 GCF_963455335.1 Martes martes
CTGTACAACAATGAAAGACTTTCATAAGGTGAAGAGGGCAAGACAAGGAAGTTACTAGCAAAAAGGGGAAAGTTGCAGGTAAAGTTATCTTCTTTTGGGCAACAGCAGGAGTCTGTCAAACAGGATACCTCATTAGTGCTGAGCAGATAATTCCAGACTGACTGGGCTAAGATTTGACTCATGGAAGAGATTGAAACTGTATTTAAGTTAGGTATTAAATCTTGGTTTGGTGGCATCGTTTAGCATGAATGACTCTATTTGGGGCCTGTTATCTTTTTTTTAACAGATTCAAATCAAAGGATGTCCAGTGGCAAAGCCTAACCTTACTGTCATCTAACCTCTTTGAGCATCAGTTACCCCATTTTAAAAATAATCCAAATATCAAGGAGTTGTGAAGAACAAATGGTATCATCAGCTTACACAAAGCACTTTGTAAGATGCCCAGAATAGTGTAGGTGCTCAGTTAGTTTTTCATCCTTTGCTACATTCCCTAATAAACCTATAAAACCCAAAACACAGTGTCTTTTCATGGAGCTTATTAGAAGACTGACCATCACACATCCTTTTTACCCCTCTTTTCTTTGTAAGACATATTTTAAGTATTTATAATCGCTATTGAGATTGGTGACAATTTCTGTTTCACAAATTGGCTTCTCTTACATCTTGTATGTCTGAAGTCCTCTCTAAATGCTTCTCAAATATATTAATTATGCATAATTTCTCAACTGACATATGAAAACGCAAAATTTCAAATGATTTCAGAATAAATGGAGTGCCAACCATTGAATAAATAGCCTTCCCTCAACCAGTGATAGCAATACGTTGATTTGAAATCAGATCACGAACTCGCCTAAAGAAGGGAAGCCCTGAAGTGTCTCTGAGCAAGTGGGCAGGTGTTTCTGCATGCAGAAAGGCAAAATCCACCATGGGGCATTGGGCTGAATAGAAGACAGAGAAGGCACTCTGAAACTATATTTTCTTGCCTTTAAAAAAATTCACTGAATTTACCCCTTGAGGTCTTTTGGCTATATAAATTTGATGGTGCTGACAAGAATATCAAGCCAGTTTGCAGAGATAGTATGAGTGGTAGGATAATGTGTGTATAGCACTTTGGAAATAAAAAGTGTTAACTCCCTACAGTATGTTCTTCAATCAAGAATAAAAACGCTCCTTTTAAAAGCTCAAATAAGTATTCCCCTGTGAAAACAAAGCCTCTGGGTCAATTTAATATTACTGACAAAACTACAACAGTAATATGAGTACTTGAAGGAACAATTTGGGCTGACTCAAATTTGTGTCCTTAAAGGCAATAAATAACTTTATCATTTTGACAGATAAGATCACCTGAAGTGCTTTGAACAGAAATGGGACCCTGTCTTTCTGAATGAATGCTTTCATCTGAGAATTTCTCTTCATATATCCACAATGCCACCTTCAATTCAAATGACATTTATTTTCTAAAAATATAAAAGAACTTCCATTTTCCTGTCTTTGCACCATGTCCAAGGAGATTTTCCTACATGAAGTAGCATTAGTGTTGAGACCATTAGTATCAATAAATTATCGCACCTGAGTAAGAAGCAAAAGTGGGGGAATGAACCTCAAATTTAACATCCAGGTCCAACAAAAACTACAATAATGCATTCCCAGCTTCTTAACTCTGCTAAGAAATGAATACATCTTTCCTCATCACTCCTTCTTTTTGGCATTATTAAGGCAGGCCCAAGGAGCACCATGCCATAGATAACTTGGAGACACCAGCAACAATGTAATGAACACAGAATAGAACCACTGACATTTCTGGCCTGCTTTATATCCTTCCAAAGTGGTTTCACATGAATTATCACATCAAATGTTATTTTTCACTTTTGCAATCAAGGAAACTGAGATATACAGAAGCTAAGTGTCTACTTCTCAGCTACAATATCACATTTATTCATGTAAATTTATAGATAGAAGGATCCACTCAATGGCCACAGACATCATCCAAAAGTTATGTATGAGTTGGAAATAGAAAACTTGAAAATTATGGAAACTGGACAGTGTTTTCATTCCTCCAGGGTTTCAGAGGAACCTTTATATTTAAGAGCAAGACCAAAGATAGAATGACACTTAACTAGGCAACACTGTTTGTGAAACCTTGACCTAACTGTATTTCTGGATTTTCTGGGCTAGGAGAGCTATCTCCATTTTTATTCCTCTGAGTTCTTCTTCTAATAAAGTGGGCATGTTTCATGACAGCATAATTGATGATAGAGAAAATAAGAAATGAACTTTACATGGTATTTTTGTAAATATTTACATCACTTCGTTCCTACCAGAAATATCTCATGTCTTTTGCAAGAACCTCAAATTTGATATAGAAACAGGTGGCAAAAACAAGATAGTTAGGAGGATTTCAGGAGAACTCCAGGCACATAGAAGCTCAAGAACATTATCTCCCAGTGACCACAGTTGTGTCAAAATTAGTATTTTAAGTATTCACTTCCCCTCAGATATGTCAAATATCTAACACGATTTGTGTTGTGTGATATTAGCTACTTAAATCATAATCTCAAAAGCATTATGATGGCAAGATCTAAAAAGAGGCTTCGTAGAGTAACAACGTGGTAAAACTTGCCATAGAGGCAGTTTGCTTATGAATCTACTTTGATGGAGGCCTCTATAGTCACAATCTATCCATCTAAATAAAAGCTCTGAAATGAGGACTGGCAGCATTCTATAAAATATTCAAATCGCACCCAGCATTTATTTAGAAGTGGTACCCCGAAGTTCCTGTAAAACATTCTCTCAGAAAATCTGTTAATGGTGTTTTTTGTTTTTGTTTTTGTTTTTGTTTTGTTTTGTTTTGTTTTGTATACAACACATAGTATCCTTACATGGAGTGTGGAAATAATTCTATTTAGTGTACCCACAAGTACAGAAATGCAAAGGGGTGAGGAGATGCAATCTGTAATGAATGAGTGATGGGGCAGACAACTAAGGGGAAGAAGTCATTTTAGAATTCTCAATGTGATGTACAACACAATTGTTGGAAAAATCGCTGATAGAAAAGTATCTTTGCGGGGCACCTGGGTGGCTCAGTTGTTTAAAGCCTCTGCCTTCGGCTCAGGTCATGAACCCAGGGTCCTGGGATCAAGCCCCGCATCGGGCTCTCTGCTCATCAGGGAGCCTGCTTCTTCCTCTCTCTCTGCCTGCCTCTCTGCCTACTTGTGATCTCTGTCTGTCAAGTAAATAAATAAAATCTTAAAAAAAAAAAAAAGTATCTTTGCTTAGAGTTGATGTTCCACAACAATAAGCCCTACCAGAGAAGGCTTTGGATTTTGTTCTTTTTTTCCACCTGGAGGTAAAGGTGTCTGTGGAGCAGATTCCTCTTTCTTTGGTTACCCATTAAATATTGGTCTTACCACGGTTTTTTCTTTTTTTTTCTTGGACACCATTTTTTTAATCTCTGTATGTTTCTCCAGGCATATCCCTCCCACTTGGACCTCAACTCTCAGCCACATAGTAGGGATATTCCCATTTTTATCTCCACTAGAGACCTCACTGAGAACTTCTGTCTCAGTATCTATCAAAGGACATGGCAACCCAGATATATTCATAAGTACCCCCAAAACTTCAGCTTAACAAGGAACTCACAATTTCCACTCCACTACGTCAACTTTTCTAGTATACTCTCATTCAGTAAATGATACCACCATCCATTCAGTTTTGTTAGAAATCTGAAGGTCGTCTGGACCCTTCTCTCTGCCTAGAGTCATTATCTCTACCACTAGCTAGTTGAGATTCTCATTATTTTTTTCTGAGACTACTACAACAGCTTCTAATGGATTTCCTTACCTCTGACATTTTGCCCCTGAGGTGCCTTCTCACACAGTCAACAGCATGCTCCATTAAAAACAGAAACCACTACCAGCTTACTCCCCTGCTGTAAAATCTTCAGTAGCTCACCAGCTGTCAGATGATGTTCTAAGTCCCTCAGGTTTGACTATAAGCCTCCTGAAGCTCTGAAGTATGTCCATCTCACCATAGACTTCATCTTCTGTTTAAGTTCTAGAACATGGGAGATCTTTGAGATGCTTACACACACCACACTGTTTCTTGTCTCTCTGTTCAGAGTTTAGCTAAACTACTCTATGATATTGTCACCTGATATCCATTTGTTTGGTCAAGTGGCCAGTGGAGAAGGGGGTATTGAAGCTCAAAGCCCCTCACACAAGTGCCCTAAACAGCCTACAGAGTCACAATTAAATGTATGTTCTTAATAGGGCTTCCCTTGTGATAAACATCTTCCTCGACCTCCCAGGATCTTTCCCTTGTGCACCCCTTGGCTAAGATCCCTGTGGAGCTTACCAAAACCCCACTTGTTTTGGTTTAAATTGATCAATCTGTTTTAGCATGGGAACCCAAAACACCCCATCCACGGACCCTAAGAAATACATGTGCCCCAAGGCTTGCTGCTCTCTCTGCCTGCACCCTGCCTCAACGTCCCTGTAGTGGCTATGTACTTCTTCCTGCACCTAAGAGTAATTATCTTTTCTATTTCAATTCCCTTGTAGTCTGTTGTTGAACAGTGGCTCACCATCTGACATCCCAGTCTCCACTTAACAACTGTTAACTTAACAAGATTACTCTTCTCTCAGTTAATCTGTTCTTTTTTTACCAGAAAGTTCTTTGTTCTGTTTGCTTTTACATTCTTTATCTTCAATAATGTTGCCTGAAAACAGATTATGAGATAGAGAGTTGTGAGAAAAGACATTTACTGGGAAGTGTCCCTGCAGGAAGGTTGAAACAGTGGAGATGGGCAGAGAGGAATAGAGATGCACAAAAAAAGGCTCAGATGATCCCAGGGGGAGCTCAGCAGCTAGAATGGACCCTCAAAATTTTCCTGTCTTGAGGCTAGAGAGCTGGGCTTTTAATTACCCCCCTTCCCCATTAACAAGTCATTGTATACCAATGTCTCCACAAGGGGGCCTGACCTTCACCAAGGCAGACAATTCCTTCTAAGGTTTTTAACATCTAAGGCAAAGAGTGCCTAAATCCTAAAGGCAAATCTACATGGTTCACTACACCTGATCACCTACTACCTATCCTTTAAGGCTCTCAGCGATTGTCTCCTTCAAAAAGTCAAGAAAGCTTTGCGGATCCTCCCCAGACTCCAGGTAAGGCAAATGTCCTGAGCAATCCTATAAACCTTCCTATCTCCACCATTGTTACTCTGCAGATTTCTCTGTCTCTCTTGCAAAAATATAAGATTTGAGATCCAAGACTTTGCTTACTCATCTCAGTATCTCACAGTCTGCAACACAGAGCCGAACACATAACAGGAGCTCCAAACATGGTTGAATAAATGAACGAGTATATGCTTGACCCTGCTCTATAAATTCTTTGATTGTTTAATGAAATTGTAGTTTTGAGACACAAGTTGCTTATCCAGTGTGTTGTGAGATGCATTAAAATGTAATGTTAAGAAAAGCACTAAAATATGCTAATTTTTACTTAAAAATAAAAACAAAAACAAAGCAAAACACATGCAAGGTGATCCCTAAAGTAACATGACTGTCAGTCATTTGCATTTCAGTATGTTCATTTGAGTGGGAGAAAAAGGGTGAGTTTGCATATATCTATAGAAGTGGTGTGCACATAACACCAAATTTTAGCCCATCTATCATACAGTCTATAAGGAACAACTTCTAATAGTTGTGGTGATTGCAAATTATTCATGAAACTTTAGTTTTTTATAAAATTCTTGTGACTATGGCAGTGAACTGTGCACATGAACATCAGCTTTCCCTCCTACCACAGTGAAGAATCCAGAAATGTCAAGAATGCTGTAAAAGCACTTTGATTCTAGCCAATAGTTTCAACATTCTGTTGTTTCAAGGCCTTCATGGAAACACAGAAGTTTTCATTCCTTTTCCTTGCCACCACCTGATAGAAATGTTATCAAGGAAGAAAAAAAGGTTAAGACGACACCCTAAGGATAAGAGGAAGAAGCTATTCTAGGGCTCCATAATCTCATCCTTCTCCATTTTCCCAAAGAAACACAGAAACAGAGGGAGAAAGGATAAAACAAAGTTATGTTCTTTAATCCAAAACAAATACTGGAAGCTATGCTTCTTATAGGAAACGTAGCCTGGAGGGAAAACGAATTTTGAGGAAAAGAGTGCTTTGTTTGAAATGTATTGTGAACTCTGTCCTTGTCTGAGCCTCCAGCTGCTTCTGGGTCTTTTGGATAATGGCATATACCTCATCTCCCGCTAAGTGGGAAATGACAATCCTCGTTAGTTTTTCTTCAACTGACTAACCCTGTTTAGACCAAAGAAGAGACAGGATGATCTAATTATAAATGTTTAAAGACATTATTAAGTACTTAACTTTTCCAAGAAAACAAATGGTATTGAGTGTTCTTCAGTGGGGCTAATGAAATCAGGGTTTTGTTTCTGCCTTTGTGGCTAACTTACTGTTGTATACAAACATACTTTCATCTCTGAGCTTCAGGTAGAGGGGCTGGACTACTTGCTGCTTAACACACCTTTTAGGTACTATGACTCAAGAGCGGCTGTGTGAAGGGCTGGGACTCCGAAGCCAAACTGCCTGAGCTCAAATCCAAAGGTACCCCTTAAGTTGTGTGAACTCAGGCAAGTGATCCCACTTGTGGGATTAGTCTTTACATTGCAAAATATGCTAGTACCTATCTTACTGATGTACTGTGTTGAATATGTTAATATATAAAGAATTCTGAACAGTCTTTAGCTTATTATTACTGCTATGTAATATTTTACTTATGAATTTATAATCTATAAAAAATAACAATACCTTGGATTTGTTTCCACTGTAGATCAAATCAGGTTTTTTTTTTTTCACTGTAATATAAAAAGTCAACAAATGGTATCCCTGCTCCTGTGTACACAAATCGTGAGAGAAAAGTTACCAAATGTGGATTCTACCTACATTATCTAAGGAGTCTGTTTGGAATCTCCAAAATTATGTTAATCTATGGATTCTACACTCTCCCTCCTCTGACACATTCTAGGTTCTCCTTTCTGGTTAATAACTTAAGAAATTGCCTTCCCTGCTTGCCTTTTCTAAAAATTGACCATTTCTACTTGAATCATTCCAAATATGTTAATCAATTTTATAGGCTGCTCAATTACTTGTAAAATATCAACATAAATATTTTAAAATCTTTTTTTAATCTGGTTCCCCCAAAAGATGGGCAATAATGAAAAATTACCAGAAGATATCTTGCATTCCCGGATTATAGCCTTTAACTATAACAGACCCAGCATAAGAGAAATCTTATTACTGGAAGAATTGCACAATCTACAGTAGCCAATTGTTAGCAGGGCTGCCAGAAAGCAATGTGTTCCCTTCTGAAATTACGTACTTATTGCTCATGTTGTTTTATTTGTTCTAAAGGTTAAAGTTTTTGCTGCCCTTAAAATGTTATATGTCATTCTTTGAAAATCATATTTGAAAAATGATGAATTCAGGGTTTTATTTCCATATAACTTACTAGCGGAAAAAGTCATTCTTTACATTCTGTTCTCTCAGTGAAAAGAGATCATTTAGAAACAATGGCCTCTACTTTTCTAAACAAGGGGTTTTTTTTCCCAACCTGGGGCTCATTTATTTGAGAATAAGCCAAAAATTTCATGGGCTTTTTGTTGTTGTTGTTGCTGTTGGTTTTTTTTTTTTGTTTGTTTGTTTGTTTTTATTGAGCCAAGAACTGTTTGAAGTGTGGTCTAAAACCAAAGGCAGGAGAAAGGAGTAAAAGAGTCTTTACAATTGACTTTAGGAAGAAAATAATAAAAATGCTTACACTGTGGTCTTTTGAAAGTTATTTCAAATCTACCCAAACAACAAATATTTTTCAGGTGAAATGTAAGAACCTGTTGATTTCAGGATTTATCCAAATAGTCTTCTGGGCTCAAACAAATAGGTAGACTCGTTTCAACTTGTTCTTCTTAAGAGCATTTCTGAAAACATAACTTCAGAAATAATGACATATTTTAGCAAGCACCATCCTTCCCTTTTCTGAAACTATTAAGTAATTATAAGCTAAGTAAATATTCTCTGAATTAATAATATGCTATTTTCAAAGTCAACAGTCTTGTTAATTTGCATTAGTTTCTTTTTCCCTTTGGAATAAATATATCCTGGATGTTTCCCAGCACTCTCTTGCAAACATATCTCCTTCTAATTACCCTTCCCATAGAATTGGTGGTGCAGCAGACTCAATGCAAGGAAAGAAAGCTGTTATTAATCCAGGGGTGGGATGGTAGGGAACTATTGCAGTTGGCCTTAGGATATTTCTGTTTTTTGAATATTAATTTCCAGCTGGGGCACAGTTCCTATATCTCCATCTCCCCTCCCCAGAAAACTGGGAATGACAATATTTTGTATCAAGATTAGATAAATCACACTATTATAATGTAGAATCACAGAATATTAATACCTGAAGGAATCTCTAATGCGCGAGTCTATTTGTCTAATTTGACAAAAACAAAAACAAAAAAAAACAATACTTTATGGCTTAACAAAGAACAAGACTGGAACTCAGGTCTCCTGACTTTCTCTCCTATACTATTTTCATTGTGACATCTTGCCACTCATACCATGGTAATTGATACACAATTTAATTAGGTGCCATACCTAATTTTGACTCTATTTTCCCAGGTACAACCAACATTCTATATCTAATATGATTAATCACTTAGCTATGGTTACCTGTCTCCCTAACGGACAGAATGAGAAAGGAGGTAGTTGTACGATGTATTTCAATTATTTAATTTAAATCTGACTCTACCAATTAGTATCATGATCTAGCAGTTCAACGTGTCAATAGAAGATTAACATCATTTTGGACAACTTTTAGCTTCAGGATTTGGTAAAATGAACACAGGAACTCTTTGGGGGAGGTAAGGGGGTAAAACAGAATCTCCAGTAACCACTAGGTTTATAAAAATTGAATGACCACATGGATCAGAAAATAGAGGTCCAAATGTATATCAGAAACTGAGAGCAGGCATTAAAATAATAAGACAGACAAAAATGAAAGTACTGTTTTTCTCATTTCTTTTCTCCTTGTGAGGAAGATGTTGGTCAGTCTCCAGAGCTCCATGTCAGTCCCTACCTCTTGTCCAGCTTTTCTTAATAAACATCGTCTGGTTATATATAGCCCCCATATCCCAAATCCAGAAATATTGTTCCAAGAAGAATGTAAAGAACTGTCAGGAACTTCATAGGTCAACTTGCTTGAGGCAAAATAGCAATCACATCTTAATAAAACATTCAGGCGTTGTAGTCGGAGCAGCAGAGCTTAGATAGAGGAGTTTGGCAGTCTGTCTCTTCTCTTATGACCAGGGGTACTGGGAACCTGGAACACCTTATTGCTACTTAGGTGCCTGATATTCCAGCACCTGGGATTAAAGGAAGCCCTTTATTTCTCTCTAAATATGCTGAGACTTGTTTTCTGCTATAGCTCTTTCTTAACATCCTTCTTGTAACATCCTATCCTCTCAGGTCTATATCACCCTGGAGACTAGCATTTATGATAGACTCTGACTTCATGCACTTCTGTTGTTCAGCTCCTACTTGTCCTAAAGTTGAACTAGAATGCCATTCTTTGTTTGGATTTGAGTTCCAGTTGTCAAACTCCCCTTAAAACTGCTGTTCTCCTGTCTACTTTTACCCAAAACTCCTCTCTCCATTATCTTTCACACTCAGCATGCTGGGAGCCAGTGTGTTAACACCTGGTGAGAGTTTGAGAATGGAAAACTAGCCTAACTTCAGCTTGTCCAGATGTGGCTTATGCTCTTCAGAAATGAAGATCATTTAAAAAAAGAAAGAAATGAAGATCATAACCTCTTTTGGAAAAGGTGAACATTGTACATAACTATAGCTTTTTTAATCTGTTGAGAGTCATCCAATACCTTTAGACTAATGGTCTTCAAAATGAAGTGCAAATACCACAGCAGGTGTGAAAGCTGATCCATTGACCCAGATGCGGAAAGAAATATCAAGACTGCCATTTGTATCTATTTTTATGTCTCCTTTTTTATTTTATACTCTTGCAAACATCGAACAATGTACATAATATATTACTATAGTAGTATTGGTATATAATTTATAAATAAATAGCATATACTAGACATAAAGACAAAATTTTTTTTGAAGATTTTATTTTTTTGAGAGAAAGATAGAGAGAGTACAAGCAGGGATAAGGGGTAGATGGGGAGGGAGAAGCAGGCTCCCTGCTTAACAGGGAGTCAGATGTGGGGCTGAATCCCAGGACAGCAGGATCGTGACCTGAGCCAAGTCAGGTGTTTAACAAACTGAGCCACCAAGGTACCCTTGCAAAAAATATTGCGACTGAAATAAGTACATGACTAAAACCTTGGCAAACTACTGCCTTACTGGAACAAGCCCTGGGTGACCCAGAGGCCAATAAATCATATTTGAGTAATCAATAAATCATATTTGAGTAATTGGTTAATTGGCAGATATACAAAGCAAGTGAAACTATTGCTGCATGCTTTGGTACACTCTTCTTAGAGTCTTTCTTCATCATCGTGTGACTTGTCCTCAATTCCATTTTTAGTATCATCCATTCCTTAATGTGTTCAGGAAAGAGGATTTTTGTCATCAAGAACAAGTATGTCAGTAGGTTGACAACTCATAGGATTATAAAGCAACATAGATGAAAATAATGAAAAAGTCAAGTTTCATGGGCAAAAGTTTCAACCAAGGTCTGAGGTGAGTCTCAATATGTATTTTCATTGATTCCACAGGGCTTTAATTTTCTTATCTCAGAATTATTGAGAAATCCAATCAATATCATCACTCACTTACCTCATTGATAAAGAAATCTCATCAGAATAGCTTATTCCTTGCCATGATATTTTGAAATATTCAGCTTGCTTTAGAACTATCCATATGTATTCAGGGGTAAACAATGAAATTCTGAATCCAGCATTTAAATGAAGCCTAAAGTGACAGATTGGTGTAGTTACAGGTTAGAGTGTTTGAAATTGTCATATGTGTGTTCTATACTCAGTGTAGATTATGCTCATGGAATTCACAAATGTAAATGACATGATTCTGACAATTTATTATAAACCAAGGTAATGTAAAATAATTGTGATATAAAAAACTTTGTAAAATATAAATATTCCAATATAAATGTAAAATAATCTGAAACTTGGCTGAGGACTGTATTTGAAACACTGAGTCTATGGGTCTGAGTAAGAGACCCCTTATTTGACCTGCCAAGTCTGCTTAACACCATGTGGAATTGTTGCTTTCTTTTTACCATTTTAATCAGAGTAACTCTAATTTTATTTTGAGAAACAACTATCTAATGAGAGATAAAATCTAGCGATAGATACCTATAAAAAACTTGTACTTTTTGTGGAAACTATATTCTGGAGAAACACAGGTTTCTGTGGAAACACACTTAACATGAGGATTTGGGAACCCATGCAGATCTCTGAAAATACCTCACTTTCAGAGCTAATAGCAAGAATCCTAGTATGCAGCACCTACTATGTGTTAGGCTTTATACTAGGTGCTTCAATTAATTTTCTCATTAAATCTTCATAATAATCCAGTGGGATTAGAAACTAAGATTTTTGAGAGATTAAGGGTTTATTAAAGGTCACAAAGCTTGGAAATGGTGATGCCTGGTTTTAAAGGTAGATTTATCTCATTCCAAATCATCTGTTCTTTAAAATTAAATTGTGTTTACTGACAATTTTTTAATTATTGAAAACCCAAGAACTACTACAATAATATATGTACTTTGTCCCATATGTCTGTCATAAATCTGGGCATTTCCAGGAAAAAGAAAAAAAGAGGAGGGAGTTTAAGCATGTGAAGAGATGTAACATTGCACTAACATTCTCCTTCCATCTGTAGTATAAAATTGCTTCTTGACATAGTAAAATATACAAAGTGAAGCTCTTTCCAAGGTATTTGGTGGTAACAAAGCAGTTAGAGGTAATGGCAAGAATTGAATGAGAGATATGAAAACATCTGGGGAAAAGAAAATAATCATGTATCTTTCATGAAGAGTGATCTTTGGAAGGGGTAGGGAAGGGAGGGGATTCTCCGTCTTTATAATAGTAGGTTAAGGAGCCCAAGCTTTCATTGCCTGAGAAAAGAGAGAAAAAATCTAAGTAATCAAGGCTGTGGGAGAGATGCTTATTTTCTGACTCTGAGTGAAAAGTCAAGGCCCAGAGAGAGTAAAAGGAAAGGAGAAGGAGTCAGTATTGAGAAGGATGGTGAGGATTTGAGGAGGACAGCAAGCCCTGAGAAGATGGGACAATAAACCTTCTAAACACAATCAATTTTCTAAAGAGAAGACCACCTCTTACTTGTTGATCCTGCTTAGTGAACATACAAACATCCTTTCTGTTTGAGGGAAATCTCAGCATAGGTCAGAAGTAAGGATGATTATCCCTTCCTCTGCCTGCTAGAGCATGGCACATGACCTCTGCGTCGCTAGTCAGAAGCTCTTGCAGGACTTCAGACCTTTAGGGGGTGACAAAAATGAGTGGAATCAGTGAGAGATTACTCACAGTAGTTTTAAGGTAATGCATTTCCCAAGGACAATGGAACCATTGGTGGTATCCCTCAACACACAAGCTTTGTGATAGATATGTACCTATAACTACCTCCTTTGGTTCCTGCCAATCCTGGCTCTATAGCTTTCTGACTGATACCGGTCTAATAAATCTCTTAACCAGAATTTGTTTCTGGTCTTGCAACAAGAATCATGATTATTACACACTGGAATGGATGTTCATGGTGAAAAAGATGCCTAGGAGATATAAAATCAAAGCTTCTACTGAGAAATATTTGGAAGAACTTGGATAAAAAAATGAATCACATCCCAAAGCACTATTTAAACAAAGTCTATCCAGGGTTAACAAGGGAAAATAAATGGGCAGGACAGAGCCCTTTCAAATGTCCCATTGAACCTAAAAGAATATTGACTAATTATCATGTGTGCACAAGAGGTCTATGCCGATGATATTAATGTGAAAATCTTAGGAGCCCCTTCTCTCTGTGGCTCCAAGTGAGCCTTTGGGGTCATTGCAGGTGGCTCATTCAATACCTTGTTATACTATTCCTTATCTTCTTTGATATGTGGATAGTCTCAAGATCCCTAGGGTGACCAAAATCCTCACAGATCTAGAGGGATGGAGACTGAAACAGATTCAAAGTCAATCTCACTACTACTTTCTAAGCATCATTCACAACACGATCCAGTGAACACTGTCGTGGGAAATTACCATAGTCATATTGACTCTGTAAAAATCCATAACTCAGCTCCCCAAAATAAGAACACACAACTGAATTCTATAATTAATCCACGTTGTGGCAGTTTGTGAATTATAAGTTATAAACTCAATATTGAGTACAGTAGTCCTGCTGTTCTGAGAATGTTAATTTTCATGGCTCCATCCCTATAGCAACCTTTCCATAGCTAAATGCCCATATTCCTCACAACCAAGCCTTCTTTGGCAATGTAGAACTTTGCAAACCAGTATGTCATTTGATCCTCAGAATAACTCGGTGGGGTTAAAATGATTCTCATTTGAAGATCAGGAAACTGGAGTTCAGGGTGACTAAGTGCCTTATTCAACATCACAGAACTTGTACATAGCAATTCCCAGAAAGAAATTCACCATGTTTTTAAACAGAGCTTAATGATTTTGTTAGAGGACGTTTGCTTTTCTATGGATCTGTGTATTAAGACTAATATCTTTTTAAGGCAAATACAGGGCATCATTTTAGTAGGTGGATAATTAGAAAGTCATGCTGATTAAAATACCTCTCTTACAGAGGACTAAAGGACTACACTTAGAAATGCATTGCTTTGTGTTAGTCCCCCCCCCCACCTTCTTTTAAAATTCGAAGTCCCCTCCCCTGGAAGGATAACACACTGTATCAATGCTTTTTATCAGAATGTTCCTTCCAATGTCTTGTTAGTCAACAGCAAAAACAAAAAAACAAACAACAATAACAACCAAAAACATAATAATAATGCCCAAGGCAGTAAGAGGATGCTTAAAACGTGAAAGAGAATGCTCAGAAGACAAGTACCTCTCTTCACAATTCTGAGAACCATAAGGGGATCCTCACTCTCTGCCTTCTGACCTAAGCGCCTAGTCTCATGTCCAGAGATACCAATGGAGAGGCTAGGAACCTGCAGGTTCCAGAACTCATTTTCACCCATAAAGCCACATCTTTTAAGTTCTGGGGCAGATGAAAATAGAGGCAGATGACGAGACCCATAGGTGTTCTCCCACGTTATTTTCCTCATGTTGTTTATGTGAAGGTATGGGATGGTCTTATCCATCTAAGAACCCTCTACATGGAAGCTCCTAGAACTACCACAGAAGACCAGATGTTGCTGACTTATGAGTATTATTCTCAGAAAATTCTTCCTGAATAACCTACCAAGACAGTTCCCTGTTTTACAAAACAGTGAATGCCCAGAGCTTACAGGAGTCTTTACTCTTCTGCAAAGTTGAAATCCAGAGGTGAAACTACTTTCAATGGAATTTTTCAAAGATTTCAGCCTCTTAGTGGGATCTTTGAACATCAGTCTCTCTGTGTTCCGGGATTGTCCCTGCTATAATCTCTGCATATTTCAAATATCCAAATGAACCCCCTTTTTGGCAACCCACAACAGAATTGTGTGAAATGGGTTAAGACTTGCATGCTACTAAGATAGATTTTCTGACATAGAGGTCTCAGGTATTAGTTTCTTAAAATATCAGATATTAGTTTACTTTGAAGTTTTGCAAATTCATCTTTTTTTCCCTCTTTGTCTCATATAGGGAATTAAGATCTTTGGTTTTGGTTTTTAGAAAATCTAGAAAAAAGAAATTATTTATTTAAAGAGAAAAAAATTGAACTTTGATGAAAATCATTAGAAAATGAAAATTTTATTTAATGCCGTATTTTCAATTAATTTAGATTAAAATTATGAGAAAGGTTCATTCCCCAAATATAAATAATGAAAGTATAAAAAATTAGTCAAACAGACTGAGAAGCCAAAAAAATAAATCTAATATTTTTATTAATGCAAATGAACAATTGGTATCTAAGGTGGAAGTTTTTTTTTGTAAAATTGTTCAATCAAGAATCTGAGGTTCCAGTACTGTTGGCTAGTAGAATTAGGCCACCCCCTGTCTGCATTGTAGCTGGATCCTTAGCTCATCCTGCTGAGAATTGATTTTCAACCACTGATTTACACAGAAGACTCAGAAAACCTCCTAAGGAGAAAGAACTCCATGGAGATACATATGTGCAGAAATACATGTCTGATGAAGAGGCTGTTGATGAAGGTTAGATTGCAGAAGAAAAGGGATGAACTCCTAAAAGTAAGCAAACCATAAAGGAGAAGAATTGGGAACCGGTGAATTAAAAATAACAACCCAGAATGAGGGTGGTGGAAGGGTACAGGTTTTGAACCCACCATGTGACTGTAAAAGAACTCATCACAATGAATGAAAGAGAGAAGGAGAGAGCAAACTGAAGCACAGAATCACTAAAAAGCTATATAGCATATGTACTTCAGGGAGGGCTGCTGTGGGATACTCCTTAATAAAAAAAGGCAGAAATAAAAATAGTCCCTTACTTTGTAAAAACATTACAAAAATCAGCAAAATGTTGGAATATCTCATAAAATTTGTACCAAAATGGCAGGAAAAAACCCTAAGTGAACTACCATTTTGTAGAGCTGTCATGAAGAGGCATACTTGGCTTCTACCAGGAGCAGAACAGAAGACTGTAAGGAAACAACCAATGTTAACAGGTTTTGGCCACTCAAGGTTCTGGCATCTCCATGCAGCTATCAGAAAGATCAACATGCTACATCTCAGTCTTCAGGACTATAGCTCCACTTCCACTTGCCAGCAAGTGGGAAAAGACAAGTGAGAAAGGGAGAGCCATTTTGTAGACATAGGTTCAAAGCCTTAGAGGTTTTGAAAAATGTTCAGGGAAAAACTACCAAAAAGAACTGGAAATCTTATTAGCAATGCAGGTAAGGGCTGACAACCATCATCATCATTTGGACATAAAAAACATGCACCTTTAGACCTACAACATAGTAGTTATCAATATTCTTGCTTTCTACTAGAAGGTAGCCCTAAGGCCCTGCTATAAGGAAGGTCAAAGACTGAATGATATGACTGAGTCACACAAATCATACACTGTCCAAGACAGTTTTTCTTTTTAAATAACGATTCTCTATAAATGGGTCCTATTTTTTGTATCCTGAAAATTTCTCCATTTGCACTGCAGTGTTTCTATGGAAAGACTGTATCTCCTAGGAGAAGTTCTTCGAGATCAGAATGTTTAATGTAACTGCATATATATCAATAGTTCTTAACACTTTTGGGTCATCAGACCCTTTTGAAAATATGATAAAAGATATGGATATTCTCCCTAGAAAAAGGACATGGATAGGCAACCCTAGAACATCTCAATTTGTAATTCCCTCCAACACTTTCTCTTCTCCAACATCTCTCTCATACCTACAGCTTCTCCCTTGAACCCTCCTAAGATCTTCATGGCGCCCAGCCTCTCCAGCTTTCTCTACCTCTCACCGGATCCCCATCCTTCCCACACTGCTCAGATTTTTTTGTCGCTTTCTATACTCCTCTTGAAGTGACCCTTCACCTGGATGCTCCATAACAATGAAAAGCCCAGCAACTGACTTAGCTAGTAGCAGTCCTTCTTTTCCTTTAATCTGTTCAGCCTCGCCTCTTTCATTATAGTTGTCTGATTCTGCATCCCAAGATTAAGTGCAAGGGTAAAAACGACCTCTCTTGAAAGAATAGAGGAGAGAAAGAATCCAAGCACGCAAATGCTTAATTCCCTTTTGGGAGTGGAGAAGCACTCTGCCACTCTCAGATGTCAATAGTTTTCCTTGTCCTATTTCCATGCACATAAAGCTTTGAAAACAAAATTGAATATGTTATCACTTCTAGGGGGGAGATAGAATTCAAGGAACTGAGATTCATGAACCCTCAGGTGAAGACTGAGGTTTTGCTTGAGTCTTTAACTTTCTCTAATTGGCTATCAGGCAAAAGATTGATCTTATTCAAGAAAAAAACTCTTTAGAAAATTGTCCATAGTCCAACATCTCAAGTAATCACATCTACAGTTTGCTTTGAAACTCTAGAACACTGCAAAAGTTTCTTCTAGACTCCTGGGATACAAACCGTGAATATTAAGAAAAAGGTCAATAGTATAATAATCTGTATCCCAAAGGCCAGTATGAAACCAGAAAACGTTCACATCCCAGTCAGTCTGGATTGACGTTGCAGAGAACAAACTTTGAAGAAGTAAAAGTGTCCTTTTAACAATAGAGCCAGATATCTTTTGTCTTCTATTTGTTCTCTTCTCCCTAGTCGAAATTATTTGACTGAATGAGGATTCCAGAGGAACATGCTCCCCTTAGAGGTTTTGATTGCTGACTCTTCTATTTGACTTAGAAATAGTATATGCATTCATTATTTCTTTACATTTTCTTTAACAAATACTTATTAATCATCTTTACACACTGTGGTAGCTATCCTAGCCATAAGGATAAACCAATTTGGTCTCTGTCCTCAAGTGACCTGACATTCTAATAAGAGTTAAATCTAGTAAAGAGGCAATCATATGAAACCTTAAGAGGTGATCCTAACCCTACATTGAAATATCAGGAAAGACTTTTTTGGAGAAATAGATCTATTTTGAGATCTTTAGGATGATTTGGAGTTAGTTTAGTGAAGGTAAAGAGAGTGAGGATGATAGACTTATTCTCTAGAAAGGTGAGTTTCAAGTGGAGAATATTGGATAAAAATGTTTAGTCTCAAATCTAGCCTGTGAAGGAAGACCATACAGGACAGTGAAGAGGAAAACAGAGCTCGATAGAAACAAGGTATTTTAATCATGGGCTAATACTTTGTATCTTAAATTTAAAGATTGCTATGGTCACAAAATTGACTCAATATGTGGAACAGATGATAGCATTGACTTCTAGAACAACTTTGTTAAAAGGATATAAGAAGGGATGAAGATGGATTTTTTTTGGATAGTTGATTTTCAAACAGTTTTGGGTAGTATGCCATAATGCAAAAACTACCAATTCTTCTGGATTGTCTTCTTTATAAAGCATTTTTTTGCTTTTTTGCTTGAAATATTACAAATTCCATGATTCAAATTGTAAGTATTAATTTATATTCTAATGCCAAGGATAAGTTATATCTAAATTACATACAGCCTTGGGTTATCCATTCTGTTCTTTCGATCTCCTACCTCCACTAATGAGTATAATTAGAAGATGATAATGAGAGTCATCTGTATGATTAAAAAGTCTCTTGGAGGGCGCCTGGGTGGCTCAGTGGGTTAATCCTTTGCCTTCAGCTCAGGTCATGATCTCAGGGTCCTGGGATGGAGCAGGCTTTGGCATCGGGCTGTCTGCTCAGCAGGGAGCCTGCTTCCCCTCTCTCTCTGCCTGCCTCTCTGCCTACTTGTGATCTCTCTCTCTCTGTCAAATAAATAAATAAAATTTGAAAAAAAAAGTCTCTTGGAGAAATAGAGTCTTACATTCCAAAAGAACTCAAAATATTAAACGATAACATCTTCCAGAATGATCCTCAAGGGCACATTGCCTACTGGAGAAGTTAATGCCCAGTACTCAGGACTCAGGTAACCTATAGTTGTTTTACTGCTTGGCCTCAAGGAAATTATCTATATCTTGTGCTTTTGAGAAAACACTACTCATTTTATAGATTTATTTGTTCTTAATACTAGGAGAATGTATAGTCCTTAGAATTACGCAGCTTCCATAACTGGAGACTCTCAGCTAGTGCCTTCTTTTTTGTTCTGAGATTATTATAGGAAAACTTGGAGGATGTGTAAGCTCTATTAATTCATTCCAAAGTTGGGATCTTTCTAAGCAGGTAAGCACTAAGATGGCAGGATTTCTTTTTTCCTACTCTTTTAGAGTAGAAAATTATCACTCTGAAACAACTTTGGTAAATAAAATGTCCCCACAGTAAGAATGAATGATGTTTCTGTACACTTCAGAAAGATACTTGAATTATTTCACAACTTGTAATGTGAAGTGTGTCCAGACATAATCCAGACCTTGATTTCTTATATCATTGTGGCAGCACAAAGCCTTCTCTCAAAGCCTATGTTCTGTTTTAAGGGCTCATTATGGGGAATATTTACAGCCAATGCTTTGCCTAAATCAGAGCAGAATATACTGCTAAAACCCTTAAATTGGGGCTCAGAAGTAGAAAATTTTCTACTTTTCTTAAACTCAGAGTCCTTGTCTAGAAAACACTATGGAATTTGGCGGGAGAGGGGGGGACTTGAATTTAGAAAACTCATTTTGAGCCTTTGTTTTGCCATTTACTAACCCTGCATTCTTAAAAATTTGTTTAAAATAAGTCTTATTATCCTGATTTTACTGATGGGGAAGCTAACACATACCTCAAAGTTGTAAGAATTAATGAGATAAACAGTCCTTCACAAAGTAGTCATGTATAGTTTTATCACATAGTTCCTTTGAGCAAGGCTGGAACATATAAACATGTTTTCATATGAGAAATGAGAGGCTTGACATTAAATTAGTCCTTTGATTTTCTAACACACACATACACACACATTTTGTTTATTCTTTCATTTAACAAATAGGTACTAACTATGTAATTCTAAATCTTAATCACCAGGGAGAATTTTATGTTGAGAATAGTGTGGCAGTTAAGTCATACAGACCACATTATTGGTGACACGCTGTGGCTCCTCAGATACAGAGAGTGAGTCAATGCTATCATGACATCAAGGGTCAGTTTGTACATACAATGTTCTTTAGTTTAAGCCTTTCAAACCATACATCGAGCTCAAATTCTGAATTAACTGAACTGTCAGAACTGTATGCCATCCTAAGAATGCTTTGTAGAGTAGCACTGTTCTGTAAAAATAACTTTGTCTTATATTAAAAAAAAAAAAAAAAACCTGAAAGATTCTGGAATGCCATTTCTTTCCAAAAGAGTAGCCATATTTGAATTTTCTTAGCAGCTTGCTGAGAGAGTGCAAAGCTAACAAGAATCAAAACAGACTCTTTACATAGTTTGTTTGGGTCTAGAGGAAATCTGTCCATGAGCTTTTGTGAAGGGGCCAACATGTCAGCATATGCCTGACTACAGTGAGTTTATCTTTCAATTGATTTAGTCCATTCTGGGGAATCAAGATGATGCAAGAGTGTGGCACATAATCAAGCTCTTTCTCTTTTCATTGACAGAGATGATAGAAATGTTCTTATTCTTTTAGATCACTTGATTAGAAATAATAGAGTCAGAGATTTTGCTTAAATTCCTACTATAGTTATTTTGTTCAAGCTATTAACGTGTGGTATAATTTTTGCAAGGTAATGGTTGTCTAGTAAAGACAAGGGATAGATCCCTAATTCTGCTGCCTTGGGTTTACACACAATTTCCTGGAACATATGTTCTATTATTGGAGTCCGAAAGGAAGCTTGGCCTTCTAGAAATGAAGGAAAAAAAAAAAAAAAGCTTGGCCTTCTTGAAATTGAGCTGCAAGCATGGTGGACATAATTCTGTGGCATTCTTATAAACAACTCTCAATCTTGGATATTCCAAGGAAATGTCATCCCCTATTCAATGTTCCTACTTCTTTGAAGTCTACTGGTACACATATATCACAAGGGTAACTGAGACTAAACTGAAATTATGTAGCTTAGTAGAGGGGACCTTAGTTTTCTTTTTCTCCAGGTTATCTGTACATTTTCTCCAGGTTGTTTGTACAAACCATGGCCACAGAACTCTGGAGAACATGACAGCAGGTGCCAGAGAGGTACAACCCACACTGGACAAGAGAGTGGCTATGGCCAGCAGAGTATCCTTACGTGGAAACATGGGAAGCACTGTGAGAACCACCAAAACATGGGTGTAGGGGGAAAGGTCGAGGTAGCTAAGGTCTCACAGAAATAATAGAACATGTTAAGGTACTGGAATGCCAATTCCAGGTATACCAGGTAGTATAAATGTCATTTGCAATTTTCCTCCTATCCACAGGCTTGTGAAAACTGGTGGCATAGAGAAAATCAATAGCTATTATTTGAAAACCAAATATACCCAAGGTGTGTATTGTGAGCCACTCTCTTGTCCATTCCTCAGTTATAGAATAAAGTAAGTCCAGAAGATGAAGGCTGAAGAAAACCTGCCCAGCCTGACCCAAATATCAGGAAACAAAACATGCCAGGTTCATCACTATCAATATGGTTCCTTTTCCCTCTTTCCTCTGTTGCTCCCAGCTGTTTCTCTTCGAACATTATGCCTGGTCTTCAAGATCAAGCATTTCAATTATCAGCTGGCAGAATCTCTACCGACTGCTCTCTCTTTAGCTTTTGGAAATTCTGGGCTCTCCACCATGTCCTTTGCTTACTTGTCTCTGAAGATGTTCCTCCCACATTTCCTTTATCCCTCAGTCACATTTGCTCTCAGTGTGAGATGCAGCCCTCCCCAACTTCTCTCTGCTTCCTTCACCTTAATATCCCAGTGGTTTCTTCCTCTTTCTGATACTCAACGGAGTAGAGTCTTATGCCAAAGTTTTGAGATGGAAAGCAAAATAATGCGCTCAAAACCAATGAAGCCAAATGTAGCTGTGTATGGCCATGCAGAGATTTACACAAGATAAATTAGAGAAATAGGGTTCAGTTAGATAAAATCTTATATAGTTCAGCTGTGAAAAAATTCGAATTTTTATCCAAAGCACAATACCATGTCGTTGTAAAACGGGAAGCATAAACAATATATGCTGAACATTTATGAAGGGAAGAGATCATTATGAGTTGTGTTAGGGAAGATTTTGCAGAGAAAAGAGCCTTAAAGTGTGGGTAAAATATGCATTGCCAAAAAGGAGGCAGGAGTGTCATGAATGCAAAAGTCATGTCTGCATGATGCCAAATTAGTATTTCTGGCTGGAAAGATGTGTTTAGGGAGAGTAGTAAAGGATAGGTGTGGAAAACCAGAGTGGAGCCATACTATGCTTTAAGCTCAGACTGATAAATTTGTACTTTATCCTTCAGAACCAGCCTTCTCCCATGCCTTTTACTTATTTGTCTCCCAGAATCAGCTTTGGGTTCTATTTGCTCTCTTTATCCATCTGCCTCATGGTGAAGGGGTGCCTGCATCTGTTCTGAGTCTCTTGTCAATTTCTCCATGAGGCAGATGGTCTATTTCTATTTCCAGACTTTGCCAGATCCCCCTGAGTTTTTCATCCTCTATCCCTGAGGATTTATTGCCAGTGCAGCAACAGATACCATGTGGCAGATGAGTTTAGAGGATAAGTTTTAATAGATGTATTCACCAAGGAGCTATTCCAGCACATTATCTAATGTCCTTTTCAATAGCATCTTCTGATCATAAGAAACAATGGCAAAGAGGAAAGTCAACACAATTTAGATTGGGATTAAGTTAAACTATTTTTATTGGTTCTCCTTTGAGTTTGTTTTTTCCCCAGGCAATGATTTTATTATAACATTTATCCTTTTGGATGGACCAAGAGACAAAGAAAGTTGTTAGATATGTCCCGTCTTTGAAACTGAGTCATATTACTTTGTTCCATATTCCCATACAGATATATATATCAGATATCATTGACATCAGCACCCAAATGTTCTGGTCTGCCTCTGTAATCATGACCAAAGCAGAGTGAGAGTCCTTCTTCTGACTTAGAGTTCAGCTAGCCAGAATCTTCTCTTGTCTATCCACATTGTTAACCCTAACTAGATCTCATCTAGGTGTATATGACAGATTATTTCTTTACTAAGAGTATCACATAATAATCATATAACCCAGTCATGGAATATCCTTGAGTTCCATAGCAACAAACTTCTTCTGGGTCTTTTAACAGACATCACAAACTGCATACCAATAGTCACCAGCCAAGGGAAACCAATCAAAACTGGACTGAATCAGTATAAATTCATTCTTCATTTGAAAAAATAAAATCCTTGAATGCTTTCTCTAGAGATAATAAACCCATGAAAGTTCTATGTGCAAAAATGAGTTGTTGATGCAATTAGGACCTGAGAGTAGATTTCTCCAGGTATAGGCAGCCACATGGCTTGACCACTAAGCATAACATCAACCTCTCACTTTGCATTCTGAAGTCTACAATTACCATAAATCACTTAATTAGATGCATTCAAACCCGGTCTGAAAGACACCGAGCTCTCACTGATATGACAGATTTTTCTGCAGCTGGAATAGAATTTTTGCTGGTAACCAGGCATGGGGTTTTAAGACTTGTAGCTGAATCTTGAGACCAAATGATGTTCCAGCTATTTTTTTTCTTAGGCTACTCTAATCTTTGACCTTTCCTCACTAATGGATTCAGTTGGACCCAAGAAAGGCTAGGGGGAAAGAAAGGAATGGGGAGGAGAGGAATATTATACTTAGAACTCAAATCTTTTCTCATTTACAACAGAGAATATAATCTTTGGGGAAAGATGAAAACTTATTCTTTTCTCTTTTAAAGCTTAGACTCTTTCCTCTTTTCAGAGTTCAGTAAGATATTCACCAGTTTCTTCTAAAGCTTTTGAGAACTTTGCCTCAAACATAGCACTAAAGAACTAAATATTCTCCTTAAATATCATAATACTATTTTAAAACCCAAGAAAATTATTTTTTATTTGAGGATAATATTTTTAAAGCAGATCAAAAGATTGGCCTAGAGCCCTGATTGCTCACCTTTATAATACTTATATTTCAGAGCTAATCTTCATCTCATTTCACATTTATTATTAGAATCTTGCCTTTTTAATTTAAAAAAATAGGGGAATGCATGTAGACTTGCAGTTAAAAGGGAAGAAAAAAGGGTATCAAAACAGTGACATAGTTCTTCCTTCATCATTTTCATACTTGCTTAAAAAGGGATCAGCGATCTACACATGAGTGTGTACATATGCACACATACATGCATTTTGTCTTTTGTGTCCCTGACATTCATAATCTATGGAAGTTTATTTAACATTTACAGAGCTCAAGATTTAATCTTTTCTCATTATCTGGATTCTATTGAGAAGGGCATAATGACAGAAGCTAAAGGACAAAATGGAAAGACATAACTGCAAAAAAGGTGAATTAATAAACTCTAGTTTAAAGATGTACATGTAACTGTGGGTTTAAATAAAAATGGTAGCCACATTTTGAATGGCTCAGCTTAGCCAAATTTCTTGGTTGCCCCAAATCTGGCAGAGTGTCTCCCAGAAATATTTCTAACCAGTTAATCATCCAGGACAACATTTATCAGTGTCTAGACAAAACCTTTACTTTAGAGAGAGGGAAAGAAGGCCTCTTCTTACCAGAAGTGAAAAAATTTTGGTCTCACTTTTGCCAAACTTCAATCTTTCTCTATCACGTGCCTCCATTCTGGTTTCAACCAGATTGTTTGAGAAGTGGATCTTGGTTTAATTCTGAAGTTTTATTTTTCTATTTTTATTTTTATTTTTTATTATTATTTTTTTAAAGATTTTATTCATTCATTTGACAGACAGAGATCACAAATAGGCAGGCAGGCAGAGAGAGAGGAGGAAGCAGGCTCCCTGCTGAGCAGAAAGCCCGATGCGGGACTCGATCCCAGGACCCTGGGATCATGACCTGAGCCAAAAGCAGAGGCTTTAACCCACTGAGCCACCCAAGTTCCCCTATTTTTGTTTTTTTGTGTGTGAGAGTAGAAATGAAGGGGGATACATTGTTTTGTTACTTTTCTGTCCATGGCAAAGACAAAATCCACATAGGAAGAGTGGACTGCCGCTGGCATGAACTTTCATAGAAATGTGCTTTTGATTTAATCTTAACATATATTAGCCCAAGATATATTTGGAGTAAATTGACTTGGACTTCTGGGCAACTGAAGTTTAAGTAGTTTATGATGCTGTTGCTTCACATTGTCTTATACTCTGTTTTATCTTAAAAGAGTCCTTGCCCCTGCAGAATAGGATATGGACACTACATACTGAAAGCCAGAGTATTATAGCCTCCAAGAAGCAAAACCAGCAGAGAGAAAATGTCCTTGCTCTTGTCACAGTACATTTTTAGAACTAAGCAGCTGATTTTATTTTCTAATGAAAAAATCTGTGAGTAGATTTTAATTGTGCTGTGAGGGAAAAAAACCCATTTGCAATTGAATCCAATTACAACTCATTTGTGATTAAGATTTCGTATTTAATATTGATGGGTTTATATTGTTTGCTTATTACTGTCTATGGAGAATTCAATATGAACAATATATTGAACACAAAATACAAAAATGCCTATTGTTTCTTTATAAATATTGGATTGGATTAATATTGTAAATATAAAAGGATTATTTGTTAAGAGCTTTTTTTTTAAGATTTTTTTAATTTATCTGAGAGAGAGAGAGAGAGAATGAAAGAGAGATAACGTGAGTGGAGAAAGGTTAGCGGGAGAAGCAGACTCCCTGCTGAGCAGGGAGCCAGCTATGGGACTCCAGGATCGTGACCTGAGCCGAAGGCAGTTTCTTAACCAACTGAGCCACCCAGGCGCCCCTTGTTAAGAGTATTTTAAAATAAAAACATAAATACATGTAAATGGAGAGCACCAGAGTTCTGGTCTAATGAAACTCTGTAAGAAGACGTTGCACAACACTTAACATAGACCCTGCAAATGAAATATGGGGTTAATTTCAGATAATAAACCTCCCTAATTCCTGAACTTCCTCTTGGGAAAATATGTAAGAAAGATGATTTCGAAGTGATTTGTCAGACATTAGACTTGACAACAGATATTTGATTTAATAGCTAGCAGTTCATTGTCTAACTTAGAACTCTTATCATGGACAGACAAAAATTTGTTGTCCCAATTCTCCCTACATCATTTTCATTCCAAGTTAATGAGCTCACAGAATGGGAGCATCTACCTTTGGCTTGAAAGTTACACTTCATTTATATAAGGAAGAGAAAATAAAGCATAACTGCAAATAATCACAACCACATTGGATAATAAAGGAGGATGGTGAAGTAAATTACATTCTATTTAAATAAGCAAAATCCTAAAGATATAAGCATATTCAAAATATACTCAAAAGGCATTTTAAATGAATTTTTAGATAACAAAAGACAAGATGGCATGTTCATAAATAGTTAAAAGATACATGGAGAAAGTACTGAAAAGAAAACAGCAAAAATTTAAAAATTGTTTTATCTAGATTATGAATTATAATTATCTCCTTTATACTTTTGAAATTTCCCAATTTGTATAATGGGTCTGTATTATTTTTAAAACTGAGAAAATGTACAGTGTTAACATGAGAATAAATATGAATTATTATTTAATCCTCTGTGCAAAAGAAGATGCCTTCAAACCCTGAAGAGGAAAGAATGCTTTTCAGGTGCTCATATATTATAACCTCTTTCCTTGCAAATCTAAATGACAGTGAAAGCCAAAGGGAGAGAATCAGGTTAATTAAGATTTTGCTCCAACAAGCTAAAGCCATAGATATTGCATTCCCTCTGTCCAACAGCAGTGTGTTTTCCTGGCTAAGGCTCATTCCACAGGAATTGCTTCATTCTGCTCAAATATTCTCAGCCAATCCCTTAGTGCTCATGATTCAGCTGAGAGAAATGGCCTTTTCTAGTTGTCTTCCCAGCAACCTCTGCCACTTATGCCTTCAAACCAGATCACTAACTCTTGGGAACTATCTTCCCATAATATTTTGGCATTTAAAATATATTAGAGTAAATGGATTTTATAAATCTAAAATTTACTGAATTCCAAACATTGAACTGCCTAGGGTTCCTTGCACAAAACAAGATGACAGTTTTTCAAGCCTTAAAACTTTTTTTTTTTTTCATTCTATTAACAAGGTGGAACAGAAAAACTCTTTTGTGTGACTGTTTCTTAGGCCAGGAATAGAAGCTGGGTTCTCACAGGGCTGAAAGTGGTGGGGAGGAGAATAGATTGTGACTTAGAAAACCGAGAATATTAAAAATAGTAATAATAATAATAATAAAGAAAAAGAAAAGAACTGGGGGCATTTAGGATATAATGAGATAGGCTTGTATGGAGAAAATGACTATTTCAGATTCACAAATGTTGAGGAACTTAATAACAAGACCAGGAAAAGCTAAAAGCAGAACCTGAATTCAGGGTCAGTAGATCGAAGAGTACAGAACAAGGTAATATTGAGATTAAAGCACAAATATTTCATAGAGGGAATAGTGAATCAGCATTACTGGGTCATAGTTTAAAAAATATCTGGTGTGCTAGCCTTCATTTGAGATAGCAAAGGTGAGAAGTCAGATAAGATTAAAGGACTGGAGTATACAATGTGCCATTCATGGACCCTTTGGAGAATCTCTCAGTAGTTTGTATCTTGAAGATACCCATTTCTAAGTATAACTAATTTTGCTCTAAAATCTACCCAAATTTTCCTTTAAGTGTTAAAGAAGAAAGTTAATGATTTAACTTTATTTAAGCCTTTGGCCACTAATTCAGTATGTTACCAAATAAGCAATACTAAGTCTCACAGAATGGTTAAAACAAGTATAAAAATCATTTTATTTGGTAAATAATAATAAATAATAACTCATTTTTATACCTTATTAAGATTGTAATGCAGTGTTATCAGTGAAACCTAACCTTTATAAAGGAGGATTAATATAAATGTACAACATGCAATTAAGTTGTTAACCATCTGAGATCTCAAGGACAATATTTATAATGAAACCAAAATAAGTGGTTTCTTACTCGTATTTTTATTTTTCACTCATTTTTTGAAAACCTATTACATGTATAACTGGATGTTGATGTAGAAAAGATTACAAAGGAAAAGAAACATTGTTCTTGACTTTAAGAAACTTGAAACGTGATGGACAAAAATGAATATGAACTTTTTTGAAATATTTTAATGATGATAATAGTAATTGTTGGACTAGTCATTTCAGCTGGAATTGCCTTCCTTCTTCATTGTGGATGAAGTACTTCCTCCTCCAGCCCACAATCACCAAGTACACTATGCAAAAGGGAGCACACAGGAAGTAGATTCAACCCTTGCTAGCTTGTCATCATGGAATCCCTACCTGCTTCTTATAAAGTAAAAAGGAATAGCTCTTCTGGCAGTCCCTGAGTGAAAATAATGATTACTTACATTTGTGCGTGCCCAGTGATGTGCTAATTACTTAATGTGCATTGTACCGTGAGTGTTTCCTAAACTCAGGATCCAGTTCAGAACAATTGGACAATGAAGAGGCAGGTCAATACTGACTATTAAGATGGGATATTTTGATCTATAAGATGCTAATCTGCTGTCAAAGGTACTATTAGAAAGTGTGTGGATTGGGCACTCACCAGTCCCAAGACTGGTGAAAGATGTTCCTCCAGGTCTATTAGTCTATGAGAGGTAGAAACACACATTCTATTTAAAGGGTCTGTGTCTTCAGAAATAATTCAAAATAGTGAGGTAGTAAGCAACAGTCTGGAAAGTAGAGGGGAAGGATCAAAAAAAAAAAAAAAAACCCTCAAACCTAAAACATTTTTAGGGGGAAAACACATCTTCTGTTGGGTTCATTCATATTCAACACCTCGTATCTTTCATGAGTCTTTATATTTTCTACATGTTTGAATTTTAATTAATTGTCACTTCCTTTTCATTATTTGCCCAAGAAATATAAAAGTGTAATGATAATTACATGAAAACACCTTTCAAATGCTGAAATCCACTTTTCATTCATTTGTGTGTGCTTGTCTCCAACTCAAGGGCTGGGAGTAATAGAAACTGTGGTTTGACAAAATTGGACAGCTGCCTTTTATCCCAGGGCTGTGAAGTCGACAGTCTGGCTATGGATGCAGTGCATCTTAGACTTAAAACTACTTGGCCAAGAATAATAGAAAGATCATACAATATGTGTGATTTGATACTCCCTATCGCTGTGTAGAGTTAAGACAAATCTATGCATATTAATTAAAGTATAAGGGCACTTATTTCTCAAAGGATTTGTATCCCAAATGATTCCAGTAACTGGGACTTATAACTCTATTCTCATTATGTTGCCTTGGATTATGGTAAACCAGCAACCACAAATGGTGGGTCTTAGGTTGAAGTCATATCTGAACCACAGATGCATTTGTTGTTGTGAACAAGTGTTTAAAAACTAAGGAAATATACATAAAAGTACAAATTTCTGACTTCTGTTGGTCATTGTCACTGAACAACAATCACCTGTTGCTAAGTAGTACTCATTCCTTTCAGACAGGGAGTGTGATTTCACTTTGCCAAGACCCCCTACCTAACTGCACCATACCCTCTACTGTTTTACTTCCTTATCTCTGTTTGCATTTGAGTTTATAATTCTAGGTGTAGACTCTGACATGACATTCATGAAATTCATGGTGTTTGAAAGTGATAAACACCTTGAAAATTAAATGACATTGTACTTATAGCATAGATGTGAAAAAGAAATACAGCACTAACTTGCAAATGTTAAAAAAATAAAACCTGGAATATTCTAGATCTTGATTTGGCAAATCATGTGAGTTAACTCCATTGTCTGCTGCTATGAATGGATACATTATACTTTAATTCTTTTGCATGTTGAAATCATACTACCCTGGGCTTGTTTGAATTGTGCACACTATAAAACTGAGGGCCAATTCCCCCAAGCCATTACAGTTAGCGGCTGGTATTTGATCTATTAAGTTTCTATAGCTTTCATCCACTCTGTATTGATCTGTGCTGAAGAATTTGAGAGGATTGACCACCAAAGCAAGCTGCAGTTTGCATTGTTTCCATTAGATGGCGCAGAAGATTTTTGAGGTCCCAAACAAACAGGAGCATTGAAGAGTTCTGTGTATGATCAGCTACGTGATAACACAAGCAATTTCAGTTCCATCATATCTTTGTAGCATATAGCAGGAATCTAATTTAAAGTATTTCTAGGGAGGAGTTATTTTATAACTTATGAACCATTTTTTCCTAACTACACTAGTAAGATATAAGACCCTTTCCTTTGTAATTGAACTCTCTTTTTCCTTGGTTTATAGCCCTATTCCTTATCAAACTTGAGGAAAACAGTTATACCAAGTATTGCAAAAGATATGGGGGAGGAAAAAAGAATTCTTTTACATAACAGGGAGCAATTGTCAAAGCTAAAAAGCCCATGAAATAATAATCAAAATTTCTAAAACTTCGCAGCTGTGTACAATTACCAGAGGTTGCTATCATTCCATTTATAGTCATTTTTGTCCAAATGTCCTTTGAGTCTTCTCACTCCCACTAACACTATTTTTTTCCATTTTGATAATTTAGGTTAGGAAATGGTTTTCAATATTTTGGATAAACTTGAACTTAGTCATATCTAAGTTCTTATTACTCTAAATGCCAGTCATTCTGATCATTACACACCCTCATTTGTGATTTCCAGGGTTTCTTAGGGTCCTGGAGGGCTTTAGGCATTTTTTTTTAATATTTTATTTATTTGACAGAGAGAAATCACAATTAGGCAGAGAGGCAGGCAGAGAGAGAGGAGGAAGCAGGCTCCCTGCGGAGCAGAGAGCCTGATGCAGGGCTCGATCCCAGGACCCTGGGATCATGACCTGAGCCGAAGGCAGAGGCTTTAACCCACTGAGCCACCCAGGCGCCCCTTAGGCATTTTTTTTTTTAATTCAAAATAAGGTACCTTGTGTTAATTTCATTAGAAATTAAAACATTCAACTGAGCCCTGCCTTGATTTTGGTCCATATGCGGATGGGGAGAAAGAATTTGAGCCTGAATTACTAAGATGTCTGTTGACCTGGCTTACATATTTTTAATTCTTCATTTTGCATGTGTTGAAAGACTTAGAGAAGCCCCACAAGACTTCACACTCTAGCCAAAATGCAAGCTCAGTGTTTTATGTAAATAGGAAACTTTTCAGATCAGATAAGAGATAAGAGATAAGAGATCTCAGCACACTTGAACCAAAATCTGTTGCGCTTTTAGTAAAAGTACACAATATTGGTAAATGGCCCTTGTTATCTAATGTCCTGTCATTAGTCCAACTGCTTCCTTGAGTGGCTCATTCTAATTATCCTCTTCCCTTCAGCAGACTACACATTGATGTTTCTAAGTCAGGCCCTCTTGGAAAATCACAGCTCAAACTTAACACAGAGACATGGTGAAAGTGCTGAAAACTGGACTGCTTCAAACATTTCTCAGTGGAGAAGGGAGCACAGAAAGCAAAGGAAGATTATAAGGAAATAATAGCAGAAAGGGTACGTTTCATTCTGGGCCTTTTCATCCTCCTTAGTGCAGCTTGTCAGTGATGAAGAGTGTGAAGTTATTATTTATATAATATGTAGTCCCATTTCAACAGAAATGAAATGGTTCTAAGGTGAATTAAGGACTCAAGGTAAAATCTGCACACTTTAGAAAAATAGTACAGTGAACAATGAGTCATTGTTTCAGAGGATGTCTTGGATACAGAACAATTAGAAATAAGAGGATTGCAAGCTTAACTGAGCTGCCTCACATAAAGCTGGAAAAATAGAAGGAATGAATTCATCTTTATTAGTGTAAACCTGTGAATATTAAGACTTTTTTATGATGATGTTAATGGCACAATTAGCATAGGTGACCAATGTGAAAGAACTAAAAACTTAACACTAAAGAGGAAAACAAGGATTAGAACATTATGACATTCTTCTTGAGGACTCACCAGGACATCAGAGAATCTAGGTTCAGTCTTTATTTTTACTTATACTGAGTTACAATTCATCTCATAAATCTTCCTTTTATTGGTTCTGTTTATAGTCACATGCACAGCTATAAGAACAGGCACACAGTATGGTGTCTTTTATGCCCTTAGGAAGCAATCAGCATTTTTTTGGTCATATTGAATCCATTAGATCCATCACACACACACACACACACACACACACACACACACCCCTTTAAATCCTAAACTTTCTGAGAACCCATTTCTCTTGTATAGCATGAATATTCTGGATTCCTCTTTCTAAAATTCTTTGATCTTCTAATTTTTTTCTTTCTTTTTTCTTTTTTTTTAAGATTTTGTTTATTTATTTGACAGAGAGAGAGATCACAAGTGGGCAGAGAGTCAGGCAGAGAGAGGAGGAAGCAGGCTCCCCACTGAGCAGAGAGCCAGATGCAGGGCTCAATCCCAGGACCCTGGGATCATGACCTGAGCTGAAGGCAAAGGCTTTAACACACTGAGCCACCCAGGCACCCCTAATTTTTTTATTTCTTAAATGCTTGATCATTATAATTGTGTACTTTTGAACACATAGTTTTTTGCAAATCTGAATAACACATTCACTTATAAATAATAAAATGTAATCTTGATGATATGAAAATAGTATTAATATCAATCCAATACAATAAGACAATATTTCAAAAAATAAAAATGCTGACTTTTAAAGAAATGAGCAAAAAGCAAAAAGACATGAATACCAATACAATAAGATAAGAATGGGAAAGTTTGAAATTAAATGATTATTTGGTAATTGGAATCAACACTCTAATTTCACTTTTAGTCATTTTGTTATTCTTTGTTCAAATCTGAAAGGAAGGCATTTGACTGGATCAACAAAATCAGATATTACTCTATATCTCCCACTCTAAATTCTTTAGCAGATTCTGAGTAGAGAATATAACCATGGAATGAGAAATTTGAGAGAAAGGTTAACCTTTCTATTGAGTGGTGAAAGTCTTTTGGATAAAAAGGACTGTTATTAACCTATATTGAGATGTGTATATATGTGTGTGTGTGTGTGTGTGTGTGTGTGTGTGTGTGTGTGTGTATTTTTTTTTTTTCCTGAGAAGTACCTGTTCATTAAGCATCTGTCTTCGGCTCAGGTCGTGATCCCAGAGTCCTGGGATTGAGCCCTGCTTTGGGCTCCCTGCTCATTGGGATGCCTGCTTCTCTCCCACTCCCCCTGCTTGTGTTCCTGCTCTCGCACTTTCTCTCTCTGTCAAATAAATAAATAAAATCTTAAAAAAAAAAAAGATACTGTGAGTTCAAAAATCGTTTGATACACTATCCTTCTTGGAAATTCACAATGTACTTTAACACAGTAAAGATCCTGAGAAAGATGCTCCAAAGAACCCTGGTTATGAGACTTTCAAATTTAATTGACCAATATCAATATGTAACATGAGTTTTTAACAAACTGGCTTGAGGGGGATGTAGAAGATGTTAAAATGATAGTGTTAAAAGTTAATAATACAAAGAAAGATTTTCAGCCCCCCAAAGGTAAACTGGATTAAAGAAAAGTCTACTTTCTTTCCATCAGTTCTAATCTTCTAATAGGCAATACTTAAGAGCATATAGCAATTGAAACAAAATAGAGGAAACTGATTTGGTTATTTTCCCAGGTTCTTGACAAATGATTTTAGAAAAAAATAGTCAATGTAAATTTGCTATCTATGCTAAAGTACAAAATGTAATTTTATTATAAAAACTGAAATTTATCTCCAACTTCTTAAACTCCCTTTTCTATGCTTTTAAACTTCTTTCTATGCATCTCTACAGATTTAATCCATTATTAAATCTTCTTCATAAGAAAGGTTTAACTGATATTAAGCTTTAGTGTGAAAAAATTTGTACTTGTACATTAAGCCTTTCACCGATTATTGTAAAATAAAAAAAAATTCTCTCCATATTAAAGGAATTTTTGGCAGCCATTAAAACTTAGAGAAGGATCTTAAAGTAGAAAATTAAGATATACACAGGTTTCATTAGTGTAAAACTTTCACTATTTGCAGATGACGTAATAGTCTATATAGAAAACCCAAAGACTCTACCAGAAAACTGTTATATTATATATATATATATATATATATATATAATGAATATCACACAGCCATAAAAAAGAATGAAATCTTGCCATCTGCAATGATGTGGATGGAGCTAGCAAGTTATTATCCAAAGTGAAATAAGTCAGTCAGAGAAGGACAAATACCATATGATTTCACTCATATGTGGAATTTAAGAAAAAACACAGATAAGCAAAGGGAAAAAGAGAGAGGCAAACCAAGAAATGGATTCCTTTTTTTAACATTTTATTTATTATTTATCTATTTGACACACAGAGAGAGAATAAGCAGGGGGAATGGCAGGCAGAGGGAGAGGGAGAAGTGGGCTCCCCGCTGAGCAGAGACCCTGATGTGGGGCTTTAACTTAGGACCCTGGGATCATGACCAGAGCCAAAGGCAGACACTTAACCAACTGAGCCACCCAGGTGCCCCAGAAGAAACAGATTCTTTTTTTATTATTATTATTTTTAGGATTTTATTTATTTATTTGGCAGACAGAGATCACAAGTAGGCAGAGAGGCAGGAAGAGAGAGAGAAGGAAGAAACAGATTCTTAACTATGAAAAACAAAATGATAGTTACCAGAGGGGATCTGGGGAGGGGAGGGGTGAAGTTGGTGATGGGGATTCAGGAGTACACTTGTGATGGGCACAGGGTGATGTATGGAAGTGTTAAATTACTATATTGTACACCTTAAATGAATATAACACTGTATGCTAACTGGAATTAAAATAAAACTAAAAAAAAAAAAAATTAAACCATACCAAAATTGGACCAATACATGAAAAACAAAAACAAAAATCATATATGGGTTTGCTACTAATTTTATATACTTTTATTTTATAATTTCTCTTAACATGAAGTTCAGCTAGATCTTATTTCTTATAATTTATAATCTAAAAGAAATAGATTTATCTCATGATTAAGAATTTTCAATGTTGAATGTATAAAGTTTATATTCGTAAATATATATAGTATCATAAAGTAATATTGAAAATAAATGAATAAGGTTTTGACATAAATAGATTTTGCCTAGTGAGAAAACTTGCCTCGACAAGTTTTGGCAGTTCTGTTCAAATATGTGTATGAGTGACACAGATTTCTCAATTTGCTTCACTGGATTGCCTCAGGGCAAATTGTCAGGTGGATGTGCAACAGGAGACCACGATTATCTTTTGTTTTTACTTTAAGCTAGCAATAATATATTTGAGATTTTTCATTCACCATTTTTTTCAAAATCTGCTCAGAATGTGACAGAAAGAAATACGTCTGATGGAAAGATGGATGCAAGACAAATGCAAGGACAGTGGATGAATCAAATGGTCTAGAACGCAAAAATCCCCAAATAGAAATGTAGCCCCCAAATAAGAAGCCTCCCAATAGTTCATTCCCTGTAATGATTATTCACTTTCATCTCTCATTGACTCTTTCTAAATAATCACATGAGAAGCCCCATGTAAAGAAAAGGTATGTTACTTAGAGACAAAAATCACAATCAAAGGTGAAGGCAGGTACTGAAAAGAATGAGCAAAATAAACCCGTGAGATGTTCACTATCCCGCAGCATTGTTTACTCTGAGAAAGATGCACTCAGGGGAAATTATAACCTAGATTCATACCTGGGGGAAGCAAGTTGGTCAGGGCTAACTGAAGGCCTAACTAGCCCTGGGCAACATGGTGAAGTGTGAGGTTTGTCTTTTCTACTCTTGTCTTTCCCTTCACCTACAATTTAGGGATGCTTTAATTGCAAGACAAAACCCAACCAAGATGGGCTCTATTTAAAAAAGGAAATTTACTGGCTCATCTAACAGGAATCTGGGGGCACAATAGAATTCACTGGGGCCTAACTGTGCTCATGAGGCTATCTCTGTATTTTTGTTACCTCCATTCCATTTCCTTGATGTTGGTTTTAATCTCAAGTAGGTTCTAATTTTGTACATCTAAGACTGCTTCCAGAAACAACTGGGGCTTTGTGCTTCCTTGTTTGTGTCTGTCAAGGAAGGGAGGAGTGTATGTCCTGGGATTCTTAGCAAAATCTTCTGCATTCATTTTGATTGGACCAACTTAGACCACCAAACCAATATCCTTGGATGAGGGCCATGTAATGCAAAGAGCTGATTGAATTATGTCTGAGTACTGTACCCATTCTTAAACCATTGACCATGGTCATAAGGATAATGTGTTCAGATTACCTTAATGCAATCAGGGTCCAACTCTGGAAGTAGGAGTGGGTTTACTTCTTCGCAAACAAGATGGCGAATAGTGAGGGTAAAGTGTGTGCATGTGTGTGTGTATGGGTAGGTGGAGGGGTGGGTGGTGCTCAGAGAAACATAGTCTCTGTACCAGGAAAGAGGAGAAACAATGTCAGCCAGCAAACCAGGGGTGTCTGTTACAGCACTTCCTTCCTAGATCCTTAGTCCTTGACCTCAAATACCTAGCCACAACCCTATTTAATAAGACCTTATATTTAGTTAGCTCCTTGATTCATGTAAATTGGCCTAATTCAGAAATAACTTGGAACTCACTTAAAGACTCACTGGAAGACACACCATTGAGGGGGAAAATTTCTTTAGAAACTAATTTGCCGGGGCGCCTGGGTGGCTCAGTGGGTTAAAGCCTCTGCCTTCAGCTCAGGCATGATCTCAGGGTCCTGGGATCAAGCCCCGCATCGGGCTTTCTGCTCAGCAGGGAGCCTGCTTCCCCCTCTCTCTCTGCCTGCCTCTCTGCCTACTTGTGATCTCTGTCAAATAAATAAATAAAATCTAAAAAAAAAAGAAAGAAAGAAACTAATTTGCCTACATACTCATATGTATATATACAACAGGTACATTCAGATGTGTTTATCAAAAATGTAGTATACAATATTGGATAACAAATTATAATATGATCACTTTAAATGTAAGACAATACACTGGTTAAAATCTGGATGTATCATATTTTTTATTGTTGCCTTAACAAATCGTGATGATCTTAGCAACTTAGAACAATACCCACTTATTAGCTCATAGTCACTATAGGTCAGAATTCTGGCACAGCTTGGTTGGATTATCTAGGACCTCATCATCATGAAATTAAGGTGTCAGTCAAGGTGGTTGTTTTCATTTGGAATTTAGGATATTCTTTCAAGCTCATTCTTTGTTGACAGAATTCAGTTCCTTTCTGTTGTAGGACTGAGGTTCCTATTTCCTTACCATGTGGCCTTTCATCTTGAAGCTAACAGAGGTATATTGAGTTCATCTTATGCTTTGAATCTCTGTGCCTTCTTTTTCTGCTCTTAAGGGCTCGTGATTATACTGGGTCCACGTGGATAATTTAGGCTACTTTCCTTAAAGTAAAGTTAATTGCATTTGTAAACTTCTTTTTGCCATGTAACATAACCAGATGAAACCTCATGGAGTAAAAATCAGGTGGTGGGGAGTGCAAAATTCTGCTTCCCATGATGGCTGTTTCATTTTCTACACCAGTGAAAAGATGTGAAAGTGCAGGAAGCACACATAGGGAAGAACCCAAGTATGGGTTCTTCAGCTTTCACATTTTGGTGAATAACATCCTTATATCTATTGATATATGTACATACATATGTAAATTACAGAAAGATAAAAGATGCTGAGACATTTCATTTGTTCTGATTTAGGTTTTAAAACCTCTGTTCTGCAGACTAGGAATCAGTAATAAGAACAACTTTGAAAGAATCTGCCTGCATTTATCTTGTGTTTCTTTTTTGTCAGACAGTACAAAGAAAATTAAGGTTTTTCTTCTTTGCTATACATATAATAGTCAGAAGTGAAAGCTTAATTAACTTGTCAGAATAGTGGCATCTCTTTTCTTGAACTGCTGTATCCACCTTCCCAAAAGATTTGAAAAAGAATGAATGTCCCCAACACCTTAGATAGAGGAACTGCGCATCCACAGCAATCTTGCCCTCTAACACAGCTTCCTGTCATCTCAAGTGGTGTTTTCATCTATCTGGGTGAGCACACACTTTCACCATTTGTTAAGAAATGTCTACAGTGCAGAACGCCAATTGTTTCATAAGGTAGGGCCCATCAGGTTGCAAAGAGGAAGCAAAGCAGAACAGCTAATTACCATGTACCAAATTCATCTTTTTCAGGAAGACAAAAAAAAAAAATTAAAAGAAGTAAAGTAGTTGACAATTCCAGTGTTGCTTATAAGTTAATTTTCACTTTCTCACAGTTGACTTCTTAGTATTCTGCTATTTTAGAAAATGATGTTCTCAGAAGCATCTCAAATATCAGACCAGATCCTCTCAGTGTGTAAGCTTTCCTTTGGGTCTAAATTATTTACCTTTGAAAGCTGCATAAACTCCTTCCACGGGCTAAGAGACCGAATATAAATTGTTTCTTTAGCTTACTATGGGTAATTCTAGGGATTTGAGTTAGTTCCACAGGGAAAAAGATTGACAACCTCTTTTTCAATCTTTGATTTTCACTTTCTTCGGCTTTCTCTGGACCCACACCAGAACTTAGGTTTCTAGGAACTGCTTCCTGATACCATCCCATACTGAAAACTCTTCTAGTCTAGAGTCTCATGGATTTTGTTTTCTCAGTATTTATATACCTGTGTTGCTGAGTTATTTAATCAAGCTTTTCATCCTACCTGTGCCAATGGGTTCCATGTTCCCAACTGAATCACAAACGCACAGATACAGAAACCACGCTTCATATTCCTAGAGATTGCCAATTAATATTATTGGCTTGATCATGATTCTTTCATCTTTTTAAAAAATTCACAGTCTGGGAGCCTGGGTGGCTCAGTGAGTTAAGCCTCTGCCTTTGGCTCAGGTCATGATCCCATGGTCCTGGGATTGAGCCCTGCATCAGGCTCTCTGGTCAGCGGGGAGCCCGTTTCCCCCTCTCTCTCTGCCTGCCTCTCTGCCTACTTGTGATCTCTCTCTGTCAAATAAATAAATAAATAAAATCTTTAAAATCAATCAATCAATCAATCAATCACAGTCTGATAATTCTAACAATTTTGCCATATTTCAGTCTGGTTCTAACTCTTGCTCTGTCTCTTAAAGCTGTTTTTTTGTCTTTTGATTTGTGTTATAATTTTTTCTTGATAGCTAGACATGATGTACTGGGTAAAAGGAACTGCTATAAATAGAGCTTTAGTAATGCAGTGGTGATGTGGTGAGAGGAGAAGTATTCTACAGTCCTAGGAGTAGCTTCAGTCTTTTAATGACTCTGTACCTCTGGAATGTGCTTCTGAGTCGACTCCCCCCTCCCCCAAGGTGGAGCAGGGTGGCTGGAGTGAGCTGAGCTTGGGTATTTCCCTTCCCTGCAATCAATTAAGGCTCTGATAAAACTCTAGCAGGTTGCATGTTGGGCTCCAGTTAACTAGTTTCTCCTGAAGGCAGACCTTATTAAGAAGAACAGATGCTCTGGAGTATTTCAAAATGGCTCCTTTCACCTCACCCCTACAGGAAGCATGAAGGGACTTTTCTTTGCTCTGTACTGTGAGAACTTGATCAAACTTCCAGAGGTAAAATTCACAAATGTGTGAGAACCCCCCATTATGGAGTCCTCTTGGAGCTTTTAGCTCTCAGACTTGTCTATTCTGAGCCCCCAGCAATTCATTAATTATACTTCATGTTTTCCTGCTTTGGCAATGGTTTCTCTGGGGTGGTATGTTGCTGGGTTTCTGTCCTGGTAACTTGTGATTTTCTGTTTTCGATTGTCTCTCCAATTTGGGGGGCAGGTGGTGGTTTGGCCTATGATCTCACTTCTCTAATGAATCCTAAAAGGGTTGTTGATTTTTTTTTAATTCAGCTTTTTATTTGTCAGAATCAAGTGATGACTCCTAGCTTCTAATTTGCCAGATTAGAAACTGAAGTCTTGAGCTTCTAGTTGGTGATTTTTCATTTAACAAACATTTGCCATATTTCACATGCTGTTTTTACAAATATTTAGTCATTTAATCCTACCAACCCTATGAAGCAGGTATTATCATTATCCCCATTTTTACAGGTGAGGAAACGGAGTCACAGAAGTCCTAGTTCTAATAAGGTTGTACCTGGGATTTTGCATCTTTTATTTTAAGACAAGATCATCAAGTTACTATTTCTAGTGTTCTTTGCAATGAATTAGAGAACTCAAGCACTTATTCACTATGAATTCATACCTTTTGAATGTCTGCTGAATTTGAGTTACTCCTCTGTACTCTCTTGGTTTCTGCTTTGTCCAGCTAAACCATGGCCCAACCCTGTTTGGTTAGTTCCATCACTTGTCTTCCAGACTGTTCAGTAAGCATTCACTTTCCTCTAGAAACCAAACTCTCATGTAAAAATGTCTTACTTGTTTGTCTGGCTTTGCAATAGAAAGAACTTGTATGGTTTATCAGACGTATTAGGTATCTCTTTCCAAAATAGAGTTCCTTAAAGCAAAATTATATTCCAGATGTAGGCAGAGAAAATATGCCTTAAAGGAGGGAAAGAAAATGAATGTCACAAAAGCTGGACAGAGATAAACATCTTAGCGGGAAAAACATTAGCAAATTATAAGTTAATTTGGGTTACATTTCAACTATGAAAAAAATCTTGGCTAACATAAAACTACCCCCTCTGAAGAAGATTCTCTACTGACAAACAGAATAGGTTGTGAAAGGCTATCTGTAAGCACATGTGTTCGTAGGTCAAGAGACCTAGCCACTGGACATAGCATATCATCTTTTGGTGGAATGCAAAGTTGATGCTTTTTTTCCTTTTGATTGTAGCATTTTTTAAACATGTACATTTTTAAGTGAAAGTTTCATAACTAGAGGGGCTTTGGTATTATGATTCAAAGTGTCAAAATAAGTAAATATTTATCAACTTTATCATTTATCTTTGCTGCAACAATATTACATAATAAGCAAATAAAAAATTCAGAGAAATCCAACAGTATTCAGTTTGCTCAGGTGTCCAAGTTACCTGGGTGCTTCTAAATTGGCTTATCCGAGCTGAACTTGTTCATGTGTTTGTAATCAGTTGCAATTTCGCTAAGACCTGGCCATGCTGCGAAGGCCTTAGCTTGGTTGATTTAGCTTTATTCTACTTGTTCTCATGTCTTAAAATGGGGAGGCCTGGGCTGATCCTCACAGCAGCTGCAAATGTCCAAGAAGAAGTAACAGAAGCAAACAAGGCTTTTTGAGGCCTAACAACAGAACCGGCACAACATTATTTGTGCCAGATCCTATTAGTCCAAGCAAATTTCAGGGCCATCCCAAATTCAAGAGGTAGAGGAAAAGATTACATCTTCTGATGGGAGCAGCTATAAGGTCACATTGAAAGAAGTGAAGATAGAGGAGTGAGGAGGAACAATTGAGGCCATTTTTGCAATCCATCCCTTACACCAATCTTGTGTTATTCCAACACTCTTGAAGCAATTCAAATGCCTTTTTCTTTATCATATCAAATAAAGATTTAATTCAAATAATTTGTGGAACCTAAAGAAAAAAACACAATAAATATATCTGTGGGTCTTGTTTCATGGACAATGCTAGCCCAGTTTTCTCTCTTCTTCAAATAAAAATAACTTTCAAAAGCTCATGGTGTTCAACCAATTAAGTTTTGTTTTGTTTTGTTTTTTTGCACAAGAAAAATGCATCTATTTGTGCCTTGATTATTTGTTTTTGAAGCTAATGTAGCAATATCATCATGCAGGGATAAGAAAAATGTTTTCTTAGAAGGTAGTTTAATTGTTTTATTTCTGGGAAAGCCTCATTGTACCTAAGCCCTTCTCGGCTTTCAGTGAGCCCTGAAAGTCACCAAATAGTCCTATCTGCTCATAAACTCCAAGACTACTACGTAATTGCTGGCTCAAAGACCCCTACTCCTTCTTGTACCCTATGAGAAATTTTATTCCCTATTCTCATTATGAAAAGTGAACAAAAATCTTAAAATTACTGAGTCCTACATGTGCAACTAATTAGATTTAGCTTTTTAAAAACGTATATGAGGCCAATAGACTAGAAATATTTTATCCCTGACAATTGCTAGGCTATATGAATACTTGGAATCAGGATAGTATTAAGAAAGCATCATTTGTTGCTAACAATCATGCTCCTTGACAAGAAAACCTTTCACTGGGGACTAGGAATAGAGTATTCCACTTACACTGTAATTGAGAAAGACATAATCTTTCAAATCATTGTGGGTCCTATTTAGTAAACTACAGAGTAACCTATGAAACAAGTGTTGCCTTTAAAATATCCACAGGGTGCCATATGGTCTTACACAGATCCTTCTTCTTGTAAACAAGAATGAAATGCGATCTATCCACATTGGGTGTGTTCCTTGAGAATAGTGTTTTATCCCAGATTCCCAATAAAGTGTTCCTTTAGGGAAATGAGTGTTAACATAAAGTACCTTTCTTTAAGATATACTATAGTAAAAAGGTTTTTTATGTATGGCAAGAAAATAGCTATGCCAGTTAGACAAAGACTCTGATTGAGAGAGAGAATTCACAATGCCCCAGGTGGTCTCCTGCTTCCAGCTTCCCTACTTTTAACTCCTAAAACATATATGTGGAAAAAGGACAGTGATAAATCACCCACATTAGTAGAATCCCTCTAGGAAGAGTTCTAACTTTTTTCTAAAACTGCAGGAAGAATAAATAATAGCTCAAGCAGTGACCAGCATAGTCTACACTGGTTTCTCCCTCTTGTTTTGATATCCATGTCAAATAGCTAACAATATGTGCTGCTCTATGGCAGGGTGGTCTGGTAGCGAAGCATAAGCACCATTTAGAGTATCTTTCAATGATTGGCTTTGAGACTTTGAACAATGCATTAACTGCCTCAATTCAGGAATCTCTAAAAGGAGGCAATGAGGCCCCCTTGACCTACTTCAGATGAATGAAGTAAGCAAATACATGTTTGAATGTTACTGAAGGTGCTACAGAATTTAAAAGATTACTGTAATCATTAGATGGGAGACAGAACAGTATGGCAGGAAAAGCATTAGATTAAAAATCAGGTGACCTGGTTCTGTTATAATCAGCTCTGCTCCTAACTAGCTGGATATCTTTGGGAAAGACATTAAAACATTCTGTGCCATTGCGCTCTCATTGGGCAACCACATGAGATCATGGCAAGAACAGAATGAGGTGCTAGGGAACTAGAGTGTATAAGACAGCCCTTGCCCTGGAGGAGTTCACCTCTAGTGGGAGGGATGGAGGTGTAAAGAGATGAAGATGATGTAATGAGATGGATGATAAAGGACACTAGGCATTCTGGTTGGAGAGCATGGAGGAGGAGTGATTCATGTTGCCTAAGGGAGTTAGGTGCATTCCACAGAGAAGGTGACATTTTAGTTGGGTCTTGAAGGATGTGTAGGTGTTTCCCAGACAGCAAGGAGGGAGGAGAAAGGAGATGGGGCTGGGAAGGTTGAGCTGTGAAGTACATTTCATGTCATGCTAAGGAGTTTGGACACAAAAGGATAGGTGACAACACAGATGTCTGTTGATTGCATGGATTAGCTTGCTACAGATTTGATACTGTTAATGAATTATTCCCAAGTTTGCCTTTCCATCAACATGTATTAGGGTATAAGTAGTCTTTTAGGGCCAGTCTGGCTACAAGCTCTGGAGCCGTCCCTCTCCAATGGGTTACTTCTGTTTGCAAGGTTTTCATGTGCTAATAGCAAGCATTCTAAGGCCACCATCAGTTTGTATGTATATAATAATATAATTATTATATATAAATAATAATATAATTATATACTATTTTATTATATTTATATTATGATATTTTAATATTCTATTATATATAATAGAATTATTATATTATTATATAATTGATTTTTTAAAAAAGATTTTATTTATTTGACAGAGAGAGAGATCACAAGTAGGCAGAGTGGCAGGCAGAGAGAAAGGGGGAAGCAGGTTCTCTGGGGAGCAGGAGCCCAATGTAGGTTTCTATTCCAGGACCCTGAGATCATGACCTGAGCCGAAGGCAGAGGCTTAACCCACTGAGCCACTCAGGCGCCCCTATAATTGATTATTTAATAATCACCATCAGTTTGTATGTATACGTGGAGGTTGGGGGAGGTGAGGGGAAAGATAGGTTCTTAAGAGCTCCAACTCAGTGTTCAGCATCTTGTAGCTCATGTTACTAAGTCAGCTCTACCTTCAGTTCCAGTTATGTCTGTGATAAAATCCAATCCTCCCTGCCCTCTTTAAATCTGATTTCTCATGCCCATATTCTCATTCTGTCTACCTGTAGTTTGCTGTTCATAGCCTCTAGGAATTTGGGGATCTTAGTGCTGAAGCCATTCAGACCAAAAAACTTGTTTTCTGCTGATGAGCATCCTTAAAAACATCCACTGAGTCATTTTATTAAATGCCAAATGCTGACCTAAGATTTCTGCTACTGATACTGATCATAACTATGTTCCACCACTTGTCAAAGCAAACTTGTACTTTCTGTTGTATTTATATGATCTCGGCTGCTTATTGACTATCTTTTGCTGAGCATCTCAGCAAAAGACTTCTCATACTTTCTAGCCTACATTCCACTACCTCAAAGTGGGTTTATTCTTATAACCTGCTTCACTTCATCAGCGAGGTCTGGTTCCAGGTCTTTGACTCTCTAGTGCTTTAACTTCCTCCTTTCCAGCAGTCATGTTCTGCCAGGGCACAAGACATGACACACACTCCAAGACAAATACAAACAAAAACCTCTCAACATGAATGAGAAGTCTTCCAAACTCAGGCACTCAAGACCCCTAATCAAATTGAAAATATTTCCCAGCAGGAAAATTGGTATGAATAATTATCACTAAAAGTACATCTGCCAGTATTTACATACCACTTTTGATTTTCTGTTATAGTTAATCTATCACATACCAAGGCCTTAATAGCAAGAAACACAGAATAATATCCATTGAGGCACCTACAGTAATCTTGCAAGGTAAATATCATTCCATCGATTTTTACTAAAGGTGGGAACTGACACAGAATCTAATTTACCCAAGTAAAGCAACTAGTTAGTAAATGAAAAAGCCTTAATCCATCTTCCCTTCCTTCATTCTTTGTTTTATGTGTCTAACAACTATTACTAATTGCTATATGAACCATTGCTGTAGTGCAGAAAAAAAAAAAAAAAAAAAGAAATAACTTAGTGTGAGACATCACTGTTCCGTGAAGAATTTCTTTCTGACCCTGTCCTTCCATAATTTCTAGCTTCCTGTTTCTAGGCAATGCTACTCTCTTGAACTCTTCTTTATGTCCTCTCCTTTTTCAGAATAGCTGGCCACTCAACCCAATGATACTTGATAAATAGGTTGGTTTCAGTAGCAATGTCAGAAGATAGGAAATTGAGAAATGCCTATAGAATGGGACATGCTGAGATGATAGGCCATATAGGCATCCTCAGTTGTGAATACATGTACATTCGGAAGTTAGGGTAAGTGTATAGGTAAGGACATGGAAAGGTAGAGTAAACAAATTGCATATGTTTCATGACAATGCCGAGAATCAGTTCCCTGCCATCAATCAGTGAATGGGTGGTTGGGTAACTGACTAATAAAACTGACTTTAAGGACAGGTCTTTAAATTTAGATTCTCTCACTAGAATAATCTAGATGGATAGGAATAGAGCATAGTGTCCTTGTGTTTCAGCACATCTGCCTGGTTAACCCTAGATCAACATAACATTTTGCTTTTGAATTGCTCTTTGCCTGCCTGGTATCACTGAAGAAAATTACAAGCTTATCCCGTTTGGAGTTGTTATGATTATGTGACTGTCTTCTTCAGTGGCTCCTTTTCCTTTCACTTGGTCCCTGGCTTTCCCATTACTACATGCAGACTTTATTACCACTCCCCACCAGTGCCCTTCTGCACTCCTGCCTCATCAGTGTTGGCAGAAGTTCTTGCTTCCTACAACCAATGACAGTGTTATGCACGAGCTGTATCATGGTCCTTCCTATTCACCCCCATTCCATCACCTGCATATTTGTTTCTTCTAGCTCAGAGCAAGTTTTGTCTGCTCCTTTCCAAGGCTGACACTTCCATCTGTACTCAAGATTTCAAGCCCTGCATATCATCTGAAAACTTGGGTTTCAATAATTCCTTTTTTGTCATTTCAATCTTTCCTTCTTCATGCATTCATTCTCCTCAGTCAACAAACATATTAAGGTGTTTCTCCCCCCAAAAACAATTTCTTCATTTGTTTCCCCTTTAAGCAGTCATGTTTTCTTTCTTTCTTTCTTTCTTTCTTTCTTTCTTTCTTTCTTCCTTTCTTTCTTTCTTCCCTTCTTCCTTTCTTCCTTTCTTTCTTTCTTTTAAAAGAGTATTTTTTGAAGGAGCAATTTATATTCTCAACATTTACTTCATCATTTTCCACTTACTCTTCATTGGTTTCTGTTTCCACTTTAGTGCTGTGTAAGTTGCTCTGGATAATGCCAATAGTTTAAGATCAGTGGGATCTCAGGTCTACTTGATCCTCAGAAATACAAAGTTAGAGGAGACAGGGAGCCCACTTATGGGACTGTACTAGTAAGATTAACAAAGTAACCCAGACATAAATGTAAACACTAGCTGATACTGGAAGAACACATATAGATACATGAAATGTAACATAGCTATAAGATGAGAAATTGCATATATATTCAAATAATATTTTAAAGGAGTTGCACTACACTATACATGAAGTTTAAGCCTATATATTTATATAGTAGAAAAGATACACCTCTAGAAAATAAAAAAAAATAAAAATCATTCATCAAAATGTTAACTCTGTCTTTTTGTGGAACTCTAGGTAACCTTCTTTTCAAGGTGTATACTTGAAAATTTTTATTTTTAAATTATTCAAGTATTTTCCAATAATTTATATTAAATTTATTTTCAGAAATATATTTTATAAAGGAAATAAAGTTCTTAAACTTTCAACCTACCATGTTGTAAATATTGAAGTTTCTATTACGCGTTTCATTTCTTCTTGTTTTAAATCTGTGCTTCACAGACTTAAGAATGTGCGTAAGAATCATCACGGTGCTTATTTAAAAAAGAAAGGAAAAATGAAAAACTTACTCTAGACTTTGTCCCCTAGAAATTCTGATTTTTTTGGATCCTCTAGTGTAGAGGTCTGCATTTTTTAATAAGCTGTCCTATTGGTTCTGATGCAGGACAGGACCCATGTATCAAACTAGAAACATCATGGGAGTTTGATTATTCTTCTCAAAATACAATATTAGCTTTTGTTTCCTTACAAATAAAAGTCTAGCAAAAATGTGGGATGGGGGTTAAGCAGAATAGCTCTCCTCTTTGTGGAAATTGGAGCTACTGAGCAGATTCTAAGAACAGAAATTTAGGAAGACCCAACAAGGGCCAATTGGAGTGGAGCAAAGTGGGGGTTGGTTACAATCAAAAGACTAGGTTTATAAGTCCAAGAAGTAAGCAAGGAATTACAACTTATTTACCAAGAACCTAATGCAAAAGCTGCTGTGTAGTTTCAGGATGGAATATTATCATCCAGATACTTTCTGTACAAAATTAGAGGTGCATGAGTAGCCAAGACAACTAATGAATAAAAAAATGAAGGATGTTAATAGTCAGAGGGAGTTGATCTAGTGAAATTCTTAAACTTCATAATGAGCAATTGCAGTGGTTTTCTTAAGCTCCCATGGATGCCAGGAGAAATGTAAATGGAAAATTCCTGAACTATTTCTCTGAGCTCTAAATCCATATTTCCAGCTGCCAATTAAACACTGCCACATGATTATCACTGAGGTATGGTGAACTCAAATTTTCCAAATCTGAACTCATTACCTTCCCTGCTAATCAGATACCTACTCTTTAAATCTGACTTTGTTGAAAGTATCAGTCTCCATCCATCTCTCCCAACAAGAAGCCTTAATCCTACACTTTTTTGATTATGCAGCCTTGTATTCTGCCTTCACTGTAACTAGTGTTATATGGGTGATGTTATGCATCAAAAAGAAAATTGAAACCACCTAGCTTAATGCCTGCACAGAGTATGTGTTCTAATAAATGTTGGTTCTGATTTCTCCACCCCAGTCATACTGAGCTACTTGCTCTCTCAAGTCCACATCCCTCTGCATATATGGTTCTACCTGTCCAAGGATGTTTTCCTAATTGTCTTTTAGCTAACTTTTCCAGGCGACCCAGTTCAAACACTGTCTTCTCTGGTATACATTCAAGGTTTCACATCAAAATTCTATTGTAGCACTTAAACTTTATTCAATTATAGCTGCTTTTTACCCTTCAGATTAAGAAAACAGAGTTTACTGTGAGGGCCTAAGTGACATTCATCTCTATGTACTAGGTGCTTCTCTGAGCCATTTTAGCCTGCGGCTATGTGCAAAGGTCCAACAATCACAAATCTAACATTGTAACTTGAGTTCTCTGGAAACTTCAGACCCCTTGTCTAATCTTAGTGTGTGTCCATGATCTCAAAAACAGCCCAATCCAGGCAGACAATGTCTCTTTATAGTCAGCTCCTTGGTCCACCTAGCTGCTGAGATACTGCCCAATGATGCTAATGATGTTGCTTTTTCCAGTGCTTCTGATGCTGCGCAGAGATGCCACGTTTATTGGTCTTCTAACCTATGCTGATGCTGCTTCTCTACCACTGCTTCCCCAAAGCAGACATCTGTTGTCTTTGTCCAGAACCTTGTCTACTATTCTGATAACAGAAACTCTTTTTCTAGCTCAAAACTCATTCCTGTGGTGACCCAGATTTGCTAATCAAAATTCTCTAATCTCATCTCATGTTCAGGAAGTGCTTCAGGAATGAGTAAGTGATCTATACCAAACAAATCAGAGCCCTTGATTTTAAACTAGAAGGTTGTTATTCTGGGGCTGGCCACCATCTTACTTTAGAAATGGAAACAGCATGCTTGTAAAGTTACACAGATCAGCAGAGCTTAGAGAATGACCTAGAGCCCCTGGAACCTGACATGTAAGCCATTAAGTTTCCTTGTGGTTTAAATTCAAGTAAGATTTCTGTCACTTGTAACCACAAGAATTTCAATAACTTCTAATATAATATTAGCATAGAACCTGGATTGTTTGTCACTTGAGCAAGTGACATTCATGAATTGCCAGGACTGACCCTTTGGAAGCCTTCATCACCTATACTTCCATTGCCAGATGTGCCATTTCTCTTCCCTCCCTTCTTACTACCTAAAATCCAACCTACAACTCTGGAGCCTTAGCTACCACTCATCCACCATAGTTGGGTGAATGGTACCGCTTGTCTTGTTTCAGTTTCCAGAAAATGAGTAATTCCACTGTCTAACTTAACCATTCTTTAGAAACTAGAATCAGAAAATTTACACTATGAAGGGCAAGATAATATTTTAATGCTTTGCAGGCCACACTTGTCTCTGTCACAGCTACTCTACCAGTGTGGACATAGATAATATGAAATTAATAAGATTTACTGTCTTCAAATAAAACTTTATTAATGGACTCTGGAATTTGAATTTAGTGTAATTTTCTTGTGTCACAAAAATTTTATTCCCTTGATTTTTTTCCCAAAGTATAGTTGACATATAATGTTATATTAGTTTTAGGTGTACAATAATGCAACAATTCTATACATTACTCAGTGCTCACCCTAATAAGTGTAGTCACCATCTGTCACCATATAACCTTGTTACAGTATTATTAACTATATTCCCTATGCTGTACTTTTTATCTCCATGGCTTATTTAATTTATAGTTGAAAATTTCTAACTCTTAATCCTCTTCTCCTATTTAGCCCATCCCTTCACCTGCCTGCCTTCTGGCAACTACCAGTTTGTTCTTTGTATTTATGAGTTAGTTTCTGTGTGTGTGTGTGTGTGTGTCTTTATTTTGTTTTAGATTCCACGTACAAGTGAAATAATACTGTGTTTGTCTTCCTCTGTCTGAATTATTTCAGATAGTGTAATACTCTCTAGGTTCATCTGTGTTATTGCCAATGTCAAGATCTCATTTTTTGTGGCTAAGTGATATTCCATTGTGTGTATATATATGCCCCATCTTTATCCATTTATCTATGAATGGACACTTAACAACTTAGGTTGCTTCCACATCGTGGCTATTGTAAATAATGCTGTAATAAATCCATATCTTTTCAAATTAATGTTTTCATTTTCTTTGAGTACTCAGTAGTGGAATTACCAAATCCAACAGTATTTCTGTTTTCAGTTTTTGAGGAACCACATACTCTTTTCCACAGTGATTGCACCACTTTACACACCCTCTGTCAGTGAATAAGGGTTCTTATTTCTCTGCATTCTCACCAACACTTGTTATTTCTTTTTTATTCTAGCCATTTTCATACATGTGAAGTGATATTTCATTGTGACTTTGATTTGCCTTTCTCTGATTAGTGATGTTGACATCTTTTTATGTGCCCATTGGCCATCTGTAGGTCTTCTTTGAAAAAAAATTTCTATTCAGGTCCTCTGCCCATTTTAAAATATAATTTTTGTTGTTGTTGTTTTGGTGGGGTTTGTGTGTGTGTGTGTGTGTGTGTGTGTTGAGTTGTATAAGTGTTTTCTATATTTTGGATATTAACCCTTTATTGAGTATATTATTTGCAAATATCTTCTCCCAATTTGTAGTTTTCCTTTTTGTTTTGTTGATGTTTTCCTTTGTTGTGCAAAAGGGGTTTTTTGTTTGTTTGTTTGTTTGTTTTTCCCACCCAAGATTTATTTGGGAGAGAGAGAGAGAGAGAGAGAACATGAGCAGGGGAGAGAAGGGGCAGAGGGGGAAAAAGACTCCTTGCTGAGCAGGAAACCTGATATGGGCTCAATCCCAGGACCCTGGGATCATGACCTGAGCCAAAGGCAGACGATTCACCACCTGAGCCACCCAAATGCCTGTAAAAGCTTTATCTATCTATCTATCTATCTATCTATCATCTATCTATTTATTATTTTTATTATTGACATATAATGTGTTATTTGTTTCAGGGGTACAGCCCTGTGATTCATCAGTCTTACACGATACACAGCACTCACCACAACACAAACCCTCCACAGTGTCCATTACCCAGCCACTCCAACCCTCCCACGCTTCTCCACTCCAGCAACCCTCAGTCTGTAATTTTGGTGCAGTCTCAATAGTTTATTTTTGCTTTTGTTTACCTTTCCTGAAGAACTGTATCCATAATTTTTTTGCAAAGGGCAAAGTTTAAGAGATTACTATCTATGTTTCTTTAGGAGTTTTATGGTTTCAAGTCTCACATTTAGGTCTTTAATCCATTTTTTTTATTTTAATAAACATATAATGTATTTTTATCCCCAGGGGTACAGGTCTGTGAATCACCAGGTTTACACATTTCACAGCACTCATCATAGCCCATACCCTCCCCAATGTCCATTTCCCCACCACCCTCTCCCGTCCCCCCTCCCCCCCGCAACCCTCAGTCTGTTTCTTGAGATTGAGTCTTTTATGGTTTGTCTCCCTCCCAATCCCATCTTTTCATTTTTTCTTTTCCTACCTCCCCCCAACTCCCCCCTGCCTTGCATCTCCACTTCCTCATATCAAAGAGATGATATGATAGTTGTCTTTCTCCGAATGACTTATTTCGCTAAGCATGATACCCTCTAATTCCATCCATGTCGTCACAAATGGCAAGATTTCATGTCTATTGATGGCTGGATAGTATTCCATTGTGTATATATACCACATCTTCTTTATCCATTCATCTGTTGATGGACATCTAGGCTCTTTCCACAGTTTGGCTATTGTGGACATTGCTGCTATGAACATTCGGGTGCACGTGCCCCTTCGGAGCACCACGTTTGTATCTTTAGGATATATACCCAGTAGTGCAATTGCTGAGTCGTAGGGTAGCTCTATTTTCAGTTTTTTGAGGAACCTCCACACTGTTTTCCAGAGTGGTTGCACCAGCTTGCATTCCCACCAGCAGTGTAGGAGGGGTCCCCTCTCTCCGCATTCTCGCCAGCATCTGTCATTTCTTGACTTGTTAATTTTAGCCATTCTGATGGGTGTGAGGTGGTATCTCATTGTGGTTTTGATTTGTATTTCCCTGATGCCGGGTGATGTGGAGCATTTTTTCATGTGTCTGTTGGCCATCTGGATGTCTTCTTTGCAGAAATGTCTGTTCATGTCCTCTGCCCATTTCTTGACTGGATTATTTGTTCTTTGGGTATTGAGTTTGCTAAGCTCTTTATAGATTTTGGATACTAGCCCTTTATCTGATATGTCGTTTGCAAATATCTTCTCCCATTCTGTCAGTTGTCTTTTGGTTTTGTTCACTGTTTCCTTTGCTGTGCAAAAGCTTTTGATCTTGATGAAATCCCAATAGTTCATTTTTGCCCTTGCTTCTGTTGCCTTTGGCGATGTTCCTAGGAAGAAGTTGCTGCGGTTGAGGTCAAAGAGGTTGCTGCCTACGTTCTCCTCAAGGATTTTGATAGATTCCTTTCTCACATTGAGGTCCTTCATCCATTTTGAGTCTATTTTCATGTGTGGTGTAAGGAAATACTCCAATTTCAATTTTCGTGTGTGGTGTAAGGAAATAGTCCAATTTCAATTTTCTGCATGTGGCTGTCCAATTTTCCCAGCACCATTTGTTGAAGAGGCTGTCTTTTTTCCATTGGATATTCTTTCCTGCTTTGTCGAAGATTAGTTGCCATAGAGTTGAGGGTCTATTTCTGGGCTCTCTATTCTGTTCCATTGGTCTATATGTCTGTTTTTGTGCCAGTACCATACTGTCTTGTTGATGACAGCTTTGTAATAGAGCTTGAAGTCCGGAATTGTGATGCCACCAACTTTGGCTTTCTTTTTCAATATTCCTTTGGCTATTCGAGGTCTTTTCTGGTTCCATATAAATTTTAGGATTATTTGTTCTATTTCTTTAAAAAAAATGGGTGGGATTTTGATAGGGATTGCATTAAATGTGTAGATTGCTTTAGGTAGAATAGACATTTTCACAATAATTGTTCTTCCAATCCATGAGCATGGAATATTTTTCCATTTCTTTGTGTCTTCCTCAATTTCTTTCCTGAGTACTTTATAGTTTTCTGAGTATAGATTCTTTGCCTCTTTGGTTAGATATATTCCTAGGTATCTTATGGTTTTGGGTGCAATTGTAAATGGGACTGACTCCTCAATTTCTCTTTCTTCTGTCTTGTTGTTAGTGTAAAGAAATGCAACTGATTTCTGTGCATTGACTTTATATCCTGACACTTTACGGAACTCCTGTATAAGTTCTAGCAGTTTTGGAGTGGAGCCTTTTGGGTTTTCCACATATAGTATCATATCATCTGCAAAGAGTGATAGTTTGACTTCTTCTTTGCCAATTTGGACGCCTTTAATTTCTTTTTGTTGTCTGATTGCTGAGGCTAGGACTTCTAGTACTATGTTGAACAGCAGTGGTGATAACGGACATCCCTGCCGTGTTCCTGACCTTAGCGGAAAAGCTTTCAGTTTTTCTCCATTGAGAATGATATTTGCAGTGGGTTTTTCATAGATGGCTTTGATAATATTGAGGTATGTGCCTTCTATCCCTACACTTTGAAGAGTTTTAATCAGGAGGGGATGCTGCACTTTGTCAAACGCTTTTTCAGCATCTATTGAGAGTATCATATGGTTCTTACTCTTTCTTTTATTAATGTATTGTATCACATTGATGGATTTGCGGATGTTGAACCAACCTTGCAGCCCTGGGATAAATCCCACTTGGTCATGGTGAGTAATCCTTTTAATGTACTGTTGGATCCTATTGGCCAGTATTTTGGTGAGAATTTTCACATCTGTGTTCATCAAGGATATGGGTCTATAATTCTCTTTTTTGGTGGGATCCTTGTCTGGTTTTGGGATCAAGGTGATGCTGGCCTCATAGAATGAGTTTGGAAGTTTTCCTTCCATTTCTATTTTTTGGAACAGTTTCAGGAGAATAGGAATTAATTCTTCTTTAAATGTTTGGTAGAATTCCCCTGGGAAGCCGTCTGGTCCTGGACTTTTGTTTGTTTGGAGATTTTTGATGACTGTTTCAATCTCCTTACTGGTTATGGGTCTGTTCAGGTTATCTAATTCTTCCTGGTTCAGTTGTGGTAGTTTATACATCTCTAGAAATGTATCCATTTCTTCTAGGTTGTCAAATTTGTTGGCGTAGAGTTGCTTGTAGTATGTTCTTATAATTGGTTGTATTTCTTTGGTGTTGGTTGTGATCTCTCCTCTTTCATTCATGATTTTATTTATTTGGGTCCTTTCTCTTTTCTTTTTGATAAGTCTGGCCAGGGGCTTATCAATCTTATTAATTCTATCAAAGAACCAGCTCCTAGTTTTGTTGATTTGTTCTATTGTTTTTTTAGTTTCTATTTCATTGATTTCTGCTGTGATCTTTATGATTTCTCTTCTCCTGCTGGGTTTAGGCTTTCTTTGTTGTTCTCTCTCCAGCTCCTTTAGGTGGAGGGTTAGGTTGTGTATTTGAGACCTTTCTTGTTTCTTGAGAAAGGCTTGCACCACTATATATTTTCCTCTCAGGACTGCCTTTGTTGTGTCCCACAGATTTTGAACTGTTGTGTTTTCATTATCATTTGTTTCCATGAATTTTTTCAATTCTTCTTTAATTTCCTGGTTGGCCCATTCATTCTTTAGAAGGATACTGTTTAGTCTCCATGTATTTGCGTTCTTTCCAAATTTCCTCTTGTGATTGAGTTCTAGCTTCAGAGCATTGTGGTCTGAAAATATGCAGGGAATGATCTCAATCTTTTGGTACCGATTGAGACCTGATTTATGACCCAGGATGTGGTCTATTCTGGAGAATGTTCCATGTGCACTAGAGAAGAATGTATATTCAGTTGCTTTGGGATGGAATGTTCTGAATATATCTGTGATGTCCATCTGGTCCAGTGTGTCATTTAAGGCCTTTATTTCCTTGTTGATCTTTTGCTTAGATGATCTATCCATTTCAGTGAGGGGAGTGTTAAAATCCCCTGCTATTATTGTATTACTGTCGATGTATTTCTTTGATTTTGTTATTAATTGGTTTATATAGTTGGCTACTCCCATGTTAGGGGCATAGATATTTAAGATTGTTAGGTCTTCTTGTTGGAAAGACCCTTTGAGTATGATATAGTGTCCTTCCTCATCTCTTATTATAGTCTTTGGCTTAAAATCTAATTGATCTGATATAAGGATTGCCACCCCAGCCTTCTTCTGATGTCCATTAGCATGGTACATTGTTTTCCACCCCCTCACTTTAAATCTGGAGGTGTCTTCGGGTTTCAAATGAGTTTCTTGTAGGCAGCATATTGATGGGTTTTGTTTTTTTATCCATTCTGACACTCTGTGTCTTTTGATTGGGGCATTTAGCCCATTAACATTCAGGGTATCTATTGAGAGATATGAATTTAGTGCCATTGTATTGCCTGTAAGGTGACTGTTCCTGTATATTGTCTCTGTTTCTTTCTGATCTACTACTTTTAGGGTCTCTATTTGCTTAGAGGACCCCTTTCAGTATTTCCTGTAGAGCTGGTTTGGTGTTTGCAAATTCTTTCAGCTTTTGTTTGTCCTGGAAGCTCTTTATCTCTCCTTCTATTTTCAATGATAGCCTAGCCGGATATAGTATTCTTGGCTGCATGTTTTTCTCGTTTAGTGCTCTGAATATATCATGCCAGTTCTTTCTGGCCTGCCAGGTTTCTGTGGATAGGTCTGCTGCCAATCTAATGTTTTTACCCTTGTATGTTACAGACTTCTTTTCCCGGGCTGCTTTCAGGATTTTCTCTTTGTCGCTAAGACTTGTAAATTTTACTATCAGGTGACGAGGTGTGGACCTATTTTTATTGATTTTGAGGGGCGTTCTTAGCATCTCCTGGATTTTGATGTTTGTTCCCTTTGCCATATTAGGGAAATTCTCTCCAATAATTGTCTCCAATACACCTTCTGCTCCCCTCTCTCTTTCTTCTTCTTCTGGAATCCAAATTATTCTAATGTTGTGTCATCTTATGGTGTCGCTTATCTCTCGAATTCTCTCCTCGTGGTCCAATATTTGTTTGTCTCTCTTTTGCTCAGCTTCTTTATTCTCTGTCATTTGGTCTTCTATGTCACTAATTCTTTCTTCTGCCTCATTTATCCTAGCAGTGAGAGCTTCCATTTTTGATTGCACCTCATTAATAGCTTTTTTGATTTCAACTTGGTTAGATTTTAGTTCTTTTATTTCTCCAGAAAGGGCTTTTATCTCTCCAGAGAGGGTTTCTCTAATATCTTCTATGCCTTTTTCGAGGCCGGCTAGAACCTTGAGAATTGTCATTCTGAACTCTAGATCTGTCATGTTACCAATGTCCATATTGATTAGGTCTCCAGCCTTTGGTACGGCCTCTTGTTCTTTTTTTTGAGGTGAGTTTTTCCGCCTTGTCATTTTGTCCAGATGAGATTTGCTTTTTCCTCCTGTGGAATTCCACTGTTCTTGGTGACTGAAGTTGGTTTTGGATGGGTTTCTTGTTGATCTTCTGGGGGAGGGGCCTGTTGTAGTGATTCTCAAGTGTCTTTGCCGCAGGCGGAATTGCACCGCCCTTGCCAGGGGCCAGGCTAAGTAATCCACTCGGGTTTGCTTTCAGGAGCTTTTGTTCCCTGAGTGCTTTCCGTAGAGTAGTGGAGGACGGGAATGAAGATGGCGGCCTCCCAATCTCTTGGCCTGGAGGAGCTGAGAGCTTGGGGTTCCGCTCCTCAGTGCGTTCTCAGAGCAAAATGCCCAACAGCCCCGCCTCCCTGGCCTGCGGTCATGCCTTGAGGAAAGCAGTCAATTGCTGGAGCTGGAGAAAAGCGCCGGGTCGCTTCCGTCTCTGTAGCCTCTGGCCGCCCTCTGAGCCCACCCAGCCTGCGACCGGCACAAGGTAACCCTGGGCTTAGAGCTCACTCCTCGGCTTTGTCGCTGTAGCTGGCTTCCCTGCTCTAATACCTGCGAGCTCTGTGGCACTCAGACCTTCTGTGACCCTGCGGGACCTGGGGTTATGCTGACCCCGCCTGGGTTTCCCCCCGGGTTAGCCTCTGGAGCGATGTCTCCCAGTGGAGATGACTTTTAAAAGTCCTGATTTTGTGCTCCATTGCTCCGCCGCTTGCCGGGAGCTGGCTCCTCCCCCCGGGGTCTATCTTCCTGTCGCTTTGGATTCACTTCTCCGCAGGTCCTACCTTTCAGAAAGTGATCGATTTTCTGTTTCTAGAATTGTTGCTCTTCTTCTCTTTGATTTCCCATTGGATTTATAGGTGTTTGGAATGGTTTTATAAGCTATCTAGCTGATCTCCTGCTACCAGATGTCGTCTCAGCCTGCTACTTCTCCGCCATCTTGACTCCTCCTCTTTAATCCATTTTTGAGTTTACTTTTGTGTATGGTGTAAACAAGTGGTCGAGTTTCATTCTTTTGCTCACAGCTGTCCAGTGTTCCCAACAACATTTATTGAAGAGACTCTTTTCCCCATTGTATATTCTTTCCTCCTTTGTCATAGATTAATTGATAATATTAGCATGGATTTACTTGTCGCCTGTCTATCCTGTTCTATTAATCTATATCTATTTTTGTGCCAGTACCATACTATTTCCATTACTATAGCTTCGTAGTATAAATTTAAGATTATTTGTTCTGGTTCTGTGAAAAATACTATTGGTATTTTAATAGGGATTGCATTGAATCTGAACATAGCTTTGGATAATACGGACATAAAACATTATTTTTCCAGTTCATCACCGTGGTTTATCTTTCCCTTTGATTATATCATCTTCAATTTCCTTCATCAGTGTTTTATAGTTTTTAGAGTACAGGTCTTTCACTTCCTTGGTTGAATTTATCCCTAAATGTTTTATTATTTTTGTGGTGCAATTTTAAACAAAATTGTTTTCTTAATCTGTTACCTAATTGTTAGTGTAGAGAAACACAACAGACATCTGTGTATTAATTTAGTGTCCTTGAAGTTTATTGAATTAATTTATTCTAACAGTTTTTTGGGGGAGTCTTTAAGGCTTCCTATATATAGTATCATGTCACCTACAGATAGCAACAGTTTTACTATTTCCTTACCAATTTGGATGGATTTTCTTTTCTTGTCTGAGTGCTGTAGCTAGGCTTTCCTATGTTGAATAAAAGTGGTGAGAGTGAAATCCTTGTCTTGTTTCTGATCTTATAAGAAAAGCTCTCTCAGTTTTTTACCATTTAGTGACATACATGGCCTTTATTATGTTGAGGTACATTCCTTCTAAACATATTTTGTCGAGATTTTTTTGTCACGAACTGATGTTGAATTTCTGTCAAATATTTTCTCCATATCTATTAATATGATCATATGGTTATCTTTTTCTTGTTAATGTGATGTATCATGTTGATTGGTTTGCAAATATTGACCCATCCTTGCACCACAGGAATAAGTCACACTTGATCTTATTGAATTAACTTTTAATGTATTGTTGAATTCAGTTTGCTAATATTTTGTTGGGGATTTTTGCGTATGTTTATAAGGGAGATTGGCCTACAGTTTTCCTCCCCCCCACCCCCGCCCAGTGACTGATTATAGCATCAGAATAGTGCTGGCCTCAGAATAAATTTTGAATTTTTCCTTTTCAATTTTTTGGAATAGTTTGAGAAGAATAGGTATTACTTTTTCTCTGAATGTTTGATAGAATTCATCTGTGAAGCCATCTGGTCCTGGAATTTTGTTAATTGAGAGTTTTTTTGATTGCTGACTTTCATTACCAGTAATGGGTTGTTCATGTTTTTTGTCCTTCTTGACTCAGTTTTGGAAGATTGTGTTTTTCTAGGACTTTATCCATTTCTTCTAGATTGTTCAATTTGTTAACATATAATTTTTTATAATGTTCTCTTATAACCTGTTGTATTTCTGTGGTGTCAATTGTTATTTCTCCTCCATTTCTGATTTTATTTGATCCTCTCTTTGTTCTCTTGATGAGTCTGGCTAAATTTTATCTTTTCAAAGAACTAGTTCTTGGTTTCATAAATCTATTGTTTTACTTTATTTCTACTTTAATCTTATCATTTCCTTCCTTCTACTAACTTTGGATTTTGTTCTTTTTCTCTTTCCTTTAGGTATAAGTTTGGGTTGAGATTTTTCTAGTTTCTTGAGATAGTCATACATACTTCCCTCCTAGAACTGCTTTTGATACTTTCCAGAGATCTTGGACTATTCTCACATTCTTTGTTCTCTGTGTATTTTGAAATTTCCTCTTTGATTTCTTCATTGACCAATTGGTTGTTAAATAGCATGTGTTTGTGGTTTTCTCCATATTTTTTCCTTTAACTGATTTCTAGTTTCATACCATAGTGGTTGATAAATATGCTTGATACGATCTTAATTTTCTTAAATTTTGAGACTTGTTTTATGGTTTTAACATGTCATTTATTCTGGAGGATGTTCCATGTGCAGTTGAAAAGAATGTGTATTCTGTTTTTGGATGGACTATTCTATATGCATTAAGTCCATCTGGACTAATATATTGTTCAGGCCACTATGGTTTTTTGTTTGTTTGTTTGTTTTTAGTTTTATACTTTTTGCCTGGGTGATCTTTGCATTGATATAAGTAGGCTGTTTTAACATCGCCTAGCAATACTGTATTACAGATAATTTCTCCCTTTATATGTCTACTAGTGTTTTCTTTATGTAGTTAGTTGTTCGTATGTTGGGTTCATGGATATTTACAACTGTTATATCTTGTTGTTGGACTGATCACTTTATCATTACATAATATCCTTCCTTGTAACTTGCTAGAGTCCTTGTTTTAAAGTCTACTTTTTCTGAGGGAAGTATGGCTACCCTGGGTTTTGTTTGTTTGTGTCATTTGCATGAAATTTTTTCAATCACTTCACTTTTATTTTGTCTGTTATGTGTCTTTAATCTAGGATGAGTCTCTTGTAGGCAGCATATTATTATTACTATTTTTAACCCATTCTGTCACCCTATGTCTTTTGATTGGAGCACTTAGGCCATTTACTTTTAAAGTAATTATGGACTAGTTGCCATTTTGGTAATTGTTCTCTGGTTGTTTTTGTTTTGTAGTTCTTCCCTGATCCTTTCTTCTTCCTCTGCTCTCTTCCCTTGTGGTTTGATGGCTTTCTTTAGTATTATGCTTAGATTCTTTTGTCTTGTTTATGTGTAATATATTATAGGTTTTTGGTTTGTGGTTATCGTGGAGTTCATATACAACATCCTAGGTATATAGCAGTCTATATTAAGTTGATGGTTGCCAAAATTTGAACACATTCTAAAAGCACTAAGTTTTTACTCCCCTCCCATGTTTTATGTATATTGTAATTTATATCTTTTTATTTTGTGTATCTCTTGGCTAGTTTTTGTAGATGTAATTGATTTTGTTACTTTTGTGTTTTAACCTCCATCCTGGCTTACCAATGATTAATCTGATACATTTACTGTGTTTACTTTTACCACTGAAATTTTTTTCATTAACAATTTTCTTCTAGTTATGATCTTTTCACTCCATATGTAGAATTCCCTTTAACATTTCTTATAAGGCTGCTTTAGTGGTAATGAACTCCTTTAACTTCCGTTTGTCTAGAAAGCTCTTTATCTCTCCTTCAATTATGAATGATAATCTTTATAAAAATATTCTTGGTTGCAGGTTTTGGGTTCCTTTCAACACTTTGAATATATCCTGTAACTTTCTTCTGTCTGTAAAATTAGTGCTGGAAAAGCAGCTGATAGCCTTATGGGATTTCCCTTGTATGCAACTGTTTCCTTTCTCTTGCTGCTCTTAAGATTCTCTCTTTATCTTTAAACTTTGTTATATTAATTTATGGGTCTTAGTGTGGTCTTCCTTGAGTTCATCTTGTTTGGGACTCTATGATTCCTAGATATAGATGTCTGTTTCCTTCCCCAAATTAGGGAAATTTTTGGGTAGGTTTTGGTTTTTTTATTGTTTGTTTTTGTTTTTTTTTTGCTTTTAAATAATTTTTCTGCCCCTTTCTCTCTCTTCTCCTAGGACACCTGTAATGTGAATGTTGTTATGCTTGATGATGTCATAGAGGCCTTTTAATGTATTGTCATTTTTTTTAATGTTTTCTTTTAGCTGTTTAGCTTGGTTACTTTCCATTATCCTCTCTTACAGATCACTAATCTGTACTTTTGTATCCTCTAATCTGCCATTGATTCCTTCTAATTTATTTTTTGTTTCAGTTATTGTATTCTGAAGCTCTAATTATTTTTATATTTTTCTTTTTTATTGATGTCCTCACTGAATTAATTCATTCTTCTATTAAGATTAGTATCTTTATGACCATTACTTTGAAATCTTTATCAGGTATATTGCTTATCTTCATTTCATATAGCTCTTTTTGTATGATTTTTGTCTTCTGTCATCTCAAACATATTCCTTTGTCTCCTCATTTGTCTGACTCTCTGTTTTTATGTATTAGGTGGGTCAGCTACATCTCCTAGTGTTGAAAACAGTGGCTTTGTGCAGAAGAGGTCCTATGGTGTCCTGTCACACAATCTCCCCTAGTCACCAGAATATGGTGCTCCAGTGTGTCCCCTGTGTGGTCTGTATGCATTCTCCTGTTGTGGCTAAGCCACAATTTCTGTGGACACACTGGGAGGTAGGGGTTAGGGCCAACCCCTAACCTGGCTTTCTGCATTTAGCTGCTGGGATAACTTTGGGCACAACCAAGGCAGGTCTTGCTTTCTGAAAAACCAACAAAGAAACCCAGCTGCAGAAACTGTAGGTTCTTTGGTGTGTGTGGTTATCTCCCCACCCACCCCCAACTCCCTTCAGGGCATGAGTCACTTTGGAGGGCAGCCTTGAGCAGATATGTTTGGTGGGAAGGTCCACAGGGGAATACTAGGGTGGGACATATGGTTCTAGAAAGGTAGATGAAAAATGTTGGCTTTCATGAGAATCTGGCTATCTGGGCTGGGGAAGGGCAAGAAAAATGACACCTACAAGTTTTGTTCCTGGAAAAATCTCCTGCAGATTCCTGCCCCTCTGGCACATGTTCTAAAATTAGTCAATAAATTTCCTTCATGTATATCTCAGGCACTTTTCAAACTGCTGCTTCTGCTTTTGTGTTACTTTTGTAAAGTTCCTTGGCATGCTGGCTCTTTAAAGACAGAGATTCGATTTCTTATAGCCCTCTGGGTTTCATTACATTAAGCCCTACTGATTTTCAAAGCCAGATGTTATGAGTACTTGTCTTCCCAGTGTGGGCACTCAGGTTTGAGGGTACCCAGTGTGGAGTATGATCCCCTGCTCTTCCCTGAATGTTATGTCTCTTTCATTTGTGGTTAGTCATGCTGAGCATTTTGTTACCAACCATGTCTTCATCCCTTTTGTCCTTTTGGATATGGCCTTCTCTCTACGACCAGTTATTGAAGATCTCTTATACCAGTCCAGGTCATTTTCAGAGTGAGTACAATACATGTAGTTGTTGCCACAGTTGTCCACAGGACAAGGTGAGCTCAGGATCCTTCTACTTTATAGTCTTCCCAGATTCTCAGTGCAAAACCATTCCTAACTTGCAGTCTGTATACAGACTCTCATTTTCCCTCTCTCACTGGAGGTCACACAGTTTCCCCACTATCTCCCAAAACCATTCATTCTCTCTCCCATAACCTACTAATTCTCCACCAGAATTCAGTTAATGAATTCAAACCATTTGAACCCATTCCCAAATCCTGTCTTTCTGATACATAGTCCATGTCTGTCATATAGGAGAATATTCAACATAGGTTTGTTTTATGACTAAATGAAGAAGAACTAGTAGAAGAAATGACAAAATTAGAAGGAAAAATTTTCATTGTAAAAGTTAAAGAATTTTTTTCTAGCATAATTTATTTTTGCTGGCATAATTTCCTTGGAAAGCAAGAGGACCATGCAGAATTGGGTGCAGAAAGGGCACCCAAACTGTCATCTCAGTCAGGGAAAGGATTCTACTAACTTGCCAATTGAAATATCTATGTGTGGATAGTAAAGGAAAAGACTGGCCAGCTGGACCCCTGTACTTTGTACGTGAACTCTGGGAATTCACTCTGAAGAAAAAGAAAAATTCTAAATTGGCAACATATTCATGGTTGAGTGAAGCCAGACACAAGGCTGAAAAATGACTAATTTATCATTTTTAATTAATCTAAACTTTTCTGATATTCAGACATTATCATAATTACCAAATCAATTTCCCTATGGAGTTTAAGCATTCATGTAGGAAATGAAGTAATTTCTCATATTTAAGTTCAAATGTCCTAAGTTTAATATAATAAAGATAAAATGGTAGTATGTTACTGCCAAGGAGAAAAAGCCATGAATTCCATCCCAAGTCTCACAGTCCCTGGCCACACTTGTGGATTTGCTGCATCTACCATAATTCATATTATAGGCAGAATATGTGTCTGTAGGTACAAGCAAACCTCTAAGGGTATCTGGTTTGTTAAACAATTATAGTACTAAGAGCATGGAAAAACACATCTGGCACACAAAAGTGAGAGCCTTGGGACTGACAATGTTAACAAAGGTGAAAAATCTATTTCTGTTTGTGTGAAACAGGAAGTCAATGTCTCCTATGCATATGGTCTTGGGCATTCTCTTACTCTCTTCAACTTTGATTCTTCCAATTTGCCATTTTCCCTCTCTTATTTCCTGATTTTTCCTTCTTCAAAGATTAAAACAAACAAAAGTGATTTTTCACATTCCAATACATCCAAATTGGAAGGATTCAGAAGATTTTCTTCCAAATGCAATAGGCCAAACCCAACTTTCTGCAAATAAAATCTCTAATTCAGGCATCTGCTGCCACATAATCATTCATCTGTACTATGTGCTAGAAAGGCATTGTTCTTGGTGCTTGAGAGTTGTAATAGGCAGAATTTTGTCCCCAATCACCTTTACTTCCTATTATTGCTCTTGTGAATATGTTACATTACATGGCAAAAGTGACTTTGCAGATGCACTTAAGATTACAAGTCAGTTGACCTTAAAACGGGGATTATTTTAGATTGTTCCACTGAGCTCAATGTAATCACATGAGCTCTTAAAAACAGAAGCAAAGGGAGAGGGAAAGTCAGAGAGACTTGAAGTATAGTAAGGATGCAATGTGCCATTGTAGGTTAAAAGTTGGAGGGTCATGTGTGAAAATGATTGCAGGAAGTCTTGGGTGTTTAGGAATTGAAAACAAGGATTCTGGCTGACAGCCAGTGACAAATGGAGACCTCAGCCCTACAACCACAAAGAAGTGAATTCTGCCAACAAAGTGAATGAGTTTGGAAGTGGATTCTTCCCTAAGGCCTCCAGATAAGGGCCTAACCCTTATGCCAGCCTTTTGAGATCCTAGGCAGAGAACTCAGCTAAACTATGCCAGGCTTTTGACCTATAGAGAACTGTGAGCTAATAAATTCACACTGTTTTAATCCACTATATTTGTTGGCAATTTTTTACTCAGTGATAGAGAACTAATATAGGAAGTGTCAGGGAATAAGATAGGGAGAGAACTCTGCCTAGATTGCAGTGGGTTTAATGGGTGCTTAGGGCCTTGTTGAGAAAGTAGTATTTGAGCACTGAGTCAAACAACTAGTTGGAGTAAGAAAATGGAAGGCAGAACAAATAGCACAAATAAGGTCCTAAAGCAGGACAGAGAGAGTCAAGCTACAGGAATGTCAAGAGGCCATGCTCTGGAGCAGACTGATCAAGGGAAGATTAGTAGAAGAGTGCTCAGAGAGGTGACAAGAAGCCAAATCACATAAGGCCTTCTAGGCCACTCTCAGCCTTTGTTTTTATTCTGAGATAAACAGGACAGCAGTGTTTTGAGCAAGGGTATGACTTGAGGATTACTAATAATTTCAAAGTAAAAGAAGGATAAAAGACTGCAAACCAGTAGAAGGCAAATGCAATATCCAGGTGAAAAATGATGACAGCTTGGACCTGGATGATAAAAATGAAGGTAGGTGTGAAGTGATCTATATATCTATATATCTATATCTATATCTATATCTATATCTATCTATCTATCTATATATATATATATATATATATCTTGAAGGTAGAGTCAATAGCATTTCACATTGGCTTGGATGTGTGGTTATGAAAGAAAAGATTTTAGAATGAGTTTCAAGGTTTTGGGACTAAGCAAATGAAAGGATTATTTGCCATCAATGGAGCTGAGAAAGCCTATTTATAGATAGAGCAAGTTTTATGGGAATGATAACATGATAAATTTGAGGTGTATATTAGACCTATAAGTAGATTTTGATAAGTTGTATAAATTCAGTCTTGTAGTTCATGTGACAATGTTTTGGACTGAAGAGCTAATTTGGGAGTCACCAGCATATAGGTAATTATTAAAGATACTGGGATATATGGATCATCAATATATCATAATATAATTCAATAATAATAATAATTCAAAGTAATAATAATTCAATAATAATAATTAAAAAGCTAAAATAGAAGTAGGAAATACTCTAAATTAGGAGGCTTTTGAGAAGGAAAACTTACTAAGGGGACCTAGAAGGAGCTACAAGTGAGGTCACCAACTTCACATATTTCCCTAAAATCCTTGACATGAATTCTTCCTTTCAACTTCACTCCCCTTTTATCCCTTCCCAGCACCCAAATGCAAATGATGGAAAAGGAACATTTCAAAATCTCCAATATGCAAATTGCATGAGTAAGGAACATCTGGAAAAGGTCATTCTTAATTAAGCCCTATTGGATAAATCAATCAATTTAATGCTTGCCAGACATATTTTTTTGACATCATTCTGTCTGTGTTCACATTGGTACTTTCTTGACCACTTTTATTTTCCATTTCCCAAACTCCAAAAGTGTTTGCTTATACAAACTTCGCAGACATTTTCAGATTCCCTGTACTCTTTTTTTAATCTAATCATTTCTTTGTGTTGTCTGATTGCCGAGGCTAGGACTTCTAGTACTATATTGAATAGCAGTGGTGATAGCGGACATCCCTGCCGTGTTCCTGACATTAGCGGAAAAGGTCTCAGTTTTTCCCCCATAGAGAATGATATTCACTGTGGGTTTTTCATAGATGGCTTTGATAATATTAAGGTACGTACCCTCTATCCCTACACTGTGAAGAGTTTTGATCAAGAAATGATGCTGTACTTTGTCAAATGCTTTTTCAGCATCTATTGAGAGTATCATATGGTTCTTGTTCTTTCTTTTATTAATGTAGTGTATCACATTGATTGATTTGCAGATGTTGAACCAACCTTGCAGCCCAGGAATAAATCCCACTTGGTCGTGGTGATAATCCTTTTAATGTACTGTTGGATCCTATTAGCTAGTTTCTTGGTGAGAATTTTTGCATCCATGTTCATCAAGAATATTGGTCTATAATTCTCCTTTTTGATGGGGCCTTTGTCTGGTTTTGGGATCAAGGTGATGCTGGCCTCATAAAATGAGTTTGGAAGTTTTCCTTCCATTTCTATTTTTTGGAACAGTTTCAGGAGAATAGGTATCAATTCTTCCTTAAATGTTTGGTAGAACTCCCCTGAAAGCCATCTGGCCCTGGGCTCTTGTTTGATGGGAGATTTTTGATGACTGCTTCAATCTCCTTACTGGTTATGAGTCTGTTCAGGTTTTCGATTTCTTCCTGGTCCAGTTGTGGTAGTTTATATGTCTCTAGGAATGCATCCATTTCTGCCAGGTTTTCAAATTTGCTGGTATATAGTTGCTGATAATACGTTCTTTTAATTGTTTGTATGTCTTTGGTGTTGGTTGTGATCTCTCCGCTTTCATTCATGATTTTATTAATTTGGGTCCTTCCTCTTTTCTTTTTCATAAGTGTGGCCAGGGGTTTATCAATCTTATTAATTCTTTCAAAGAACCAGCTCCTGGTATCATTGATTTGTTCTACTGTTCTTTTGGTTTCTATTTCATTGATTTCTGCTCTGATCTTTATTATTTCTCCCCTCCTGCTGGGTTTAGGCTTTCTTTGCTGTTCTTTCTTCAGCTCCTTTTGGTGTGGGGTTAGGCTGTGTACATGAGACCTTTCTTGTTTCTTGAGAAAGGCTTGTATTGTTGTATACTTTCTTCTCAGGACCACCTTTCCTGTGCCCCAAAGATTTTGAACAGTTGTGTTTTCATTTTCATTTGTTTCCATGAATGTTATTAATTCTTATTTAATTTCCTGGTTGACCCATTTGTTCTTTAATAGGATGCTCTTTAGCCTCCCTGTATTTGAGTTCTTTCCAACTTTCCTCTTGTGGTTGAGTTCTAGTTTCAGAGCATTATGGTCTGACAATATGCAGGGAATGATCTTGGTCTTTTGGTATCAGTTGGGACGTGATTTGTGACCCAGGATGTGATCTATTCTGGAGAATGTTCCATGTGCACTAGAGAAGAATGTGTATTTTGTTGCTTTGGGATGGAATGTTCTGAATATATGTGATGTCCGTCTGGTCCAGTGTGTCATTTAAAGCCTTTATTTCCTTGTTGATCTTTTGCTTGGATGATCTGTCCATTTCAGTGAGGGTGGTGTTAAAGTCTCCTACCATCATTGTATTATTGTTGATGTGCTTCTTTGGTTTTGTTATTAATTGGTTTATATAATTGGCTGCTCCCATGTTCGGGACATAGATATTTAAAATTGTTAGATCTTCTTGTTGGACAGACCCTTTAAGTATGACATAGTGTCCTTCCTCATCTCTTATTATAGTCTTTGGCTTAAAATCTAATTGATCTGTTATAAGGATTGCCCCCTCAGCTTTCTTTTGATGTCCATTAGCATGGTAAATTGTTTTCTACCCTCTCACTTTAAATCTAGAGGTGTCTTTGGGTCTAAAATGAGTTTCTTACAGACAGCATATTGATGGGTCTTGTTTTGTTTTTTTACCCATTCTGATACCCTGTGTGTTTTGGAGGGGGGGGCATTTAGCCCATTTACATTCAGGGTAACTATTTAAGGATAAGAATTTAGTGCCATTGTATTGCCCGTTAGGTGACTGTTACTGTATATTCTCTCTGTCACTTTCTGTTCTATTAATTTTAGGCTCTCTCTTTGCTTAGAGCACCCCTTTCAATATTTCCTATTGGGCTGATTTGGTGTTTGCAATTTTTTTTTTTAGTTTTTGTTTGTCCTGGAAGTTTTTGTTTTTGTTTTTGTTTTTTTAAATCTCTCCTTCTATTTTCAATGACAGCCTGTGTTGATATAGCATTCTTGGCTGCATATTTTTCTCATTTAGTGCTATGAATATATCTGCCAGTCCTTTCTGGCCTGCCAGGTCTCTGTGGATAGATCTGCTGCCAATCTAATATTTCTACTGTTGTGTGTTAAAGACCTCTTGTCCTGAGCTGCTTTCAGGATTTTCTCTTTGTCACTAAGACTTGTAAGTTTTACTATTAGATGATGGGGTGTGGAACTATTTATATTGATTTTTAGGCAGGTTCTCCATGCCTCCTGGATTTTGATGCTTGTTCCCTTTGTCATATGAGGGAAATTCTCTACTATAATTTGCTCTAATATACCTTCTGACCCTCTCTCTCTTCTTCTTCTGGGATCATAATTATTCTAATAGTGTTTTGTCTTATGGTATTACTTATCTCTCAAATTGTCCCCCTCATGGTCCAGTAGTTTTTGTCTCTTTTGCTCACCTTCTTTATTCTCCATCGTTTGGTCTTCCATATCACTAATTCTCTCTTCTGCCTCACTTATCCTAGCAGTAAGAGCCTCCATTTTTTATTGTACCTCATTAATAGCTTTTTTTGTTTCAACTTGGTTAGATTTTAGTTCTTTTATTTCTCCAGAAAGTGATTTTATTTCTCCAGAAAGGAATTCTCTAGTATCTTTCATGCTTTTTTCAGGCCCAGCTAGCAACTTGATAATCATCATTCTGAACTCTAGTTCTGACATATTACTAATGTCCATATTGATTAGGACCCTACCTATTGGTACTGCTTCTTGTTCTTCTCCTTTTTTTTTTTTTTTTTTTTGTGGTGAGTTTTTCTACCTTGTTATTATATCCAGATAAGAGTAGATGAATGAGAGAACAAAACACTAAAGGGGTGTCAAAGACCCATAACTGGGTGGGGGGGTGCAGAAGAGAAGGGGAAAAATTTAAAAAATAAAAATAAAAAATATATATTTTAGACTGGTGAATAGAACAGAGCCACCCACTTGATTTTGGTTGTATTCTTATCTCTTAGAAGAAACTACCTCCCAAAATTTTAAAGAAAGAAAAACATATATACACAAAAATAAGGGTAAACACAATGAAGGGATGGAATGTGACTGTAAAGATGAAAATAAAAAAAGACTCTGAGAAAGGAATTGATAATATATGTTGGTTGTATAAAGATAATATATGTTGGTTGTATAAAGAGAATGTGATCAGGCTGGAGACTAGAACAAAGCCATGTGCTCGATTTAGGGTATATTTTGATCTATTAGAAAAAATTGTATCCCAAAATTTTAAAGAAAAAAAAAACTATATGTATATATAAAATAAGGTGAAATAAAATAAAGGCATAAAATATGACTATAACAATGAAAAAGTAAAAATATTTGTTTAAAAGTATTGATAAGACAAAATAGTTAAAAAAAACTTTAAAAGAGGAAAGAGGAGAAGTTAAATAGAATAACAAAAAAATAAAATTAAAAAAATTTAACTTTGAAAGACTAAAGGATCATGGGGAAAAAGCCATGAATTCTATATGTTGATTTCCCTCCTAGCTCTGGAGTTCTGCAGTTCTCATTTATTGGTGAATTTGGTCTTGGCCGAATGTTCTTGCTGATCTTCTGGGGGAGTGGCCTTTTGCGGTGACTCTAAAATGTCTTTGCCAGAGGTGGAATTGCACCACCCTTACCAGGGGCCAGGCTACGTAATCTGCTCGTGTACACTCTCGGTAGGTTTTGTTCCCTGAATGCTTTCCTTAGAGCTTTGAAGGACGTCAATGAAAATGGTGGCCTCCCAATCTCCAGCCCATAGAAGCCAAGAGCTTGGGCCCTACTCCTCAGTGCACCCTCAGAGAAAAGCACTCAATCCTTCCTGTCTCTCTGGTCTCCATCTGCACTCCATGCTCACCCAGCCTGTGACCGAGTATTTCTATCTCTGGCACCCAGCCCCACTTGGAGTCTCCAAACTCAGCAGATTCCTGCCATATACTCCCATGCTGCTCCTCCCAGAGAAGGATCTGCCACTTGTGGGGTTCCTGCTTGAGAGTAGTGCTCTGAATGTTCCTCAGATCATGGTTTAAGGTAACCCCGAGCTGAGAGTGCACTCCTTGGCTCCATCTCTGTTCCCAGCTTCCCCACTCCAATACCTGGCAGCTCTGCCACACTCAGACACCCCGTCTTTCTGTGACCCCATGGGTCCTGAGACCACACTGTCCCTGTGAGTACTCCACCCCCACTTAGCCTCTGGAATGACATCCTTCAGTGGAGCAGACTTCTAAAAGTTCTGATTTTGTGTTCTGCTGCTCTACCACTTGCTGGAAGCCAGCCCCTTCCACCATGGTCTATCTTCCTGTCACTACAGATTCACTTCTCTGCATGTCCTACCTTCTAGAAAGTGTTTGATTTTCTGTTCCTAGAATTGGTGCTCTTCTTCTCTTCTATCTCCTGTTGAATTTGTATGTGTTCAGAATGGTTTGATAATATCTAGTTGAACTCCTGGGACCTAATGATATTTCAGTCTCTTTCTCCTCCACCGTCTTTCTTCCTCCCAGAATCTACCTGCTCGTTTTTGTTAAATGAAGCAATAGTTTCTATAAAATCATATTTGTTTTACCATATTTTTAAATGTGTTATAATAAGCACATAATCACCAAAATATTTAAGAGCTTAACTATCACCTAAAATTATCTCATAGTAGTTTGGTAGCAATGACAATGCTTCGGAGCTAGCCTGACCTGGTCCGTCTCTCTGCTCTGCCCTTTAATTTTGGTGTTGGGTACTGAACCTTTCTAATTCTCCATTTCCTCATTTTGAGCGTTGTGAAGATTAGAGGAAATAATGCTTGTGTGACTCACAGTGAAATAAATTGTTTATATCACCACTTTTACCCCTATCCTCACCCAGCACAGATGCTGAGGCAGATACTTTGTTTTGCTGAGCCAGATTGAGAAGTAAAGATGCAATGGAAGAAGAGATAAAGTTTTCTAAAAAAGCAAAGGATGAGGTAGTACCTGGGAGAAGAGGAATTTTGGAAGAAGAACAGACATGTTTAGTGGGCATTTGGGGGCTATTTGACTATGTATACCTTGTAACTTTACACTCTCTCTCTTAATGAAAAGCTTCAGTAAAATCTGATTTATTAATATTTTTAGAGTTTGTATATGGGGTGAAAGAAACATAAGAATCAACTAAGTTGGCCTAAGAAAAAGAACAGACAAGTGAAAGCTGCTAGTGGCATTTTCAAAGAAGATCAATATGAAAAGAAAAATACATGGATGGGAGAAATCGGGATAGGTAGGAAGCACAAATTCTGGAAGCAGAAAAACATGAAATCTGTTAGTCTGTTAGTCAAGGCAGGGGTAATATAATCTTAGCTATGGATGAGGGAATAGATTAAAAAAATAAAGGCATGGGGGTGGGCATGTGAGAACAAATGAAAATAACAATTTGTTGCCAAGCTTTGTTTTGTTGATTATTTTACTCTAAGCTTAGCTCCAAAAAGGAAAAAGACTTGCAATGCTTTCTTGAAAGTTATGAACCGTATTGACCAAACAAGCTACAAATTGAGTTTCTGTACTTTTTAAAAAGAGCTTATTTTATCTGATGCTTTAAAAGTTGAAACCACCTCCATAAAACCTTCCATTTCTTTAATCTGAACTATTATTGATCCAGACTTTCCACTGGTGATATGGACATGCCTAAGGGTTAAATGAAAAGCAAGAATAAAAAAATAAACCAATGTACACCAGCTTTCTATTTTTTCAGATGTATCCATGCCTGGTGATGTAGCCAGTGCTGCCTTTAGGTTACTGTTTAAAAAGTAGTTCAGACTGAGACAAGACACTGTGGAATTCATAGTTCCATTTGGCTTTCCTGTATTAATGATCCAGCTATAGTTAATTATAATAATAGAAATCTAGCAACATGTGTTAGTAAAACTTTGAAAAATTGTCCTTAAAATCTTCAAAAAACTCCCTAAAAACTTTGAAAAATTGTCCCTAAAATGATTAATAGTAAATACTAAGCTTGACCAGTTCCCTTGACGTGGAGCAACTCATTATGGATAATGATAAAGTGAGGTATGTCATGTTAGACCACAAAATGGATAAATGCTAGTCCGATTAAATTATTGTAAGTGATGACTAGACTTAACTAAGCTGTCTGACTCATGGATGCTAATGGGTGACATGGCTTCCCACATTAGTGGCTATCAAATACAAACTGCTTCTGCAGTTGTAGTGTGTATTCATCGGACACATGGTAATCTATAGAGTCAAGGGAGGAAAGTGATTTCCTCAGTCATACCTTTTCACTATTATGAAGAAAGTGTTTAGCATTCAGCAGTTTTACTAGCTGTTTACTTGCAGAGTCAAGTGGAGAGATATCCATATACTCTGAGCATTTATAAACCTCCAGCTTTCAGTATGAAAATGTTTTCATTTTCAGACTCCATGCATTCACCTCACAGAGGTCAAGGAATTGGCATTAATCTGGAGTGTTAGCTTGAGGTTTTTGGAAATTGGTTGAATTTAATGAACCAATCGTGTATTCACAATTTCTTTGAAAAAAGGACAATGGGAATGAAAGGAAAATATCCTATTCACTCATATTCAGATACCACTTACTAAAACTTTGGGATTCAAATAAATGTCTATAAGTAATGCATTTCAATAATTAGTGATGATTCTTTAGTTTCATGGCATAAAAATAGACACTTATGTCATTAAACAAGATAATTGTTATACATAGTAGTAAAAACAAAAATACGATTTCACAATATGCCAGTGACAATTCCAGTGAGATCTAGAAATTTAGTAAGAAAGAAAAGCACATGTGTTGACTGTTTACTATATGCCATGCCTATGCCATTCCCTTCATCATGTGCTGTTAATCATTGCAACAACACTGTCATAAGGAATTTTTATTCCCTTTTTCAAAATAGCGAACACTTAGGCTCAAAAAAATTAAATCTAAAGATCTCATAGATTGTAGCAAAGCCAGGATTCAAGTTCAAGTCTGTCTCCAAAATTCATATTAATTCTAGAATTCTCAGAATAGAAAAAGCAAATCCCACAATAAATAAGCAAGATGAGGCACTTTGGGAGCAAAAATAATTCAGTGGATAAACAATCCATTACCAAATATATTCTAATATACACGAAATATCTTCTAATTACTATGTTTCTTCCAAGTATGCATTTTAAAACCATCTCATTTTAAATGTGCAATTAGAAATTCAGACCACCAGTGAGCAGAGAATGACATCTTATGGGTATGTGTGTCTAGTTTAATTGATGTTCAAAATGTCACAGAATGACATAATCCAATCTAGGACATCCTTGTTTTAATTTTGTTTTTTCAAATATACACCTCAGTTTTTCTTAACCTCGGGCTTTATTTAAAGGACAATTAGCCTTTGGTAATGTTCAGCTTCATGCTAAGCAGCACTATTTTTAATGTCCATTCACAAAGAAGACTAAAATCAGAATAATTTTGAGGAAGCGATGAATAACATTTCCCCTTTGGAAAAGGCAAAAACAGATAATAATTTCATATAGAGTCTATAGTTATTGTTTCTAACTGAAAACCTGGTTTGTTATGCACTTCAGGAAAATTCTAAAAGGCATATGAAGAACAGGTGAAGCTTTTTAAGTTCATTATTTACTATGAGCTCTTAAAGAAACGTGCAGTTCACGAGAGGTTATTGGAGCCAGTTACAGAAACGAAACTCTACCAACAGCTTTCTAATTGAATCTCAAAAGACTGTAATTGTGTTCCACTCTGTAGTCAGCCTCCATTCCATGTGGCTACAGTCAGTTGTAGGTAATCAGATTACTCATGGGTTACTGCCTGCAGCCTGCAGGAGAGTGCCAAGAGTAAGAAGGCAACGTGTTGTAGGGTTAATGAAGCTTAATATGGTGCCAATATCACACTGAGCCATTGCCTACAGAGTGAGAAAGGATTATATCCCATGTTAATATGCCATTTGACCCGTGCCAGAGAAGCAGTCTAAATCACTGAATAAGTATGTAAGTCACCACTGAGAAGTGTTTGCCATGCCAGCTCTCATTGCTGTGAAAACAAGTTGTTCCTTAGCTTGTGAATTTTAACTTTGGTGCTCTTTAAAGTACAGTTTCAACATTGGCGCCTAACATCCCTGGAAAGGCCATATCGACATGAGTCTTTAAATTGGAGCCAATGTAAGGAAACTCACATGCTTTTCTTCAGTTTGATCAAAACTTCTCCAGAGAATAAATCTAAGGTCAATGTACTTCAATTTCTTAACATCCATCAATGATTTCAGTTCTCCAAACTTGACTTTTATAAAGTTGTGTAGGCCCTCTTAAGCCTTGGGATTCTTACTGCTACTTAAGTTTTTGGCCAAATGATGTCCCAAATTATACCTCTGCAAGAAGTGAAGAAAGCCCAAAGAATTGATACAATAGCAAAAGTTATTCCAATTTGTACTGCAAAAAGTTAGTCTTATAATAATAGAACAATAGAATCTATAGTCTGAAGTCTCCTTATTCCCCCCCACAATGTTCTTGACATCTTAGGATGAGAAGGAAGGGACTCTCAATTATGCAATTAATTCACTGAGAAACAGTTCTGTCAGAAAATTTTGATTATGTTCTTAAATTCATGAATATTAAGGATAAAAACCAGAATTTAGGATTCTAATTCTAAACCAAATTCTGTACAACTTTCTACATGTTAATATAGGTTATTTCAAACTTTTTTAACACTGTTTCCCCAGGTTATAGAACCAAAAGATTAATATGAGTTAAACAGACTCCAGAGGAGAGGTGTAATATTTTCTTAATGTTTTCTTCTTACACTCCCTTTATTTTTTAAAATAGGAAATACATGTAGAGGGTACAAATTCCCAAAGATGCAAAAGAATGTAATATGGAAAGTAAGTATAGCTTCCATTCCTTCCTGTAATTAGTTGCTTGTGTATCTTTTCAGAAATAGTCCATAGTACACTTGCATGTATCCATCTTTGTATTTAGTATCTATGAGTCTGTGTATGCTTTTATGTAAGCATATATCTAAATTCAGTTCTTTGAGTTTACATTTGTAGGGATTTACACTTAGTTTTTCTTTTTTTTTAAACAAAATATAACTTAAAGGTCAAAACATTTGTACAATTTCATGATATTTTACATAACATACAGCCAAATAACTAGATTATTTCCAGAACTTTGGAAGATTCCCTTTGTAGCCTCCTAATCAGTAGCTATAAAAAATTCGTATAAATAGAATAAGATAACATTTTTTGTATCTATATTCCTTCATTCAACATTATACGTGTGAATTTATCAATGTTGTTGTGTAAATAGTAGTTAATTTTTCTAAAGACTTTTATTTTTAGAGTAGTTTTAGGATCACAACAAAATTGAAAGGAAGCTACAAAGATCCTGTATACCTCACGTCCCCACCTCTGTTTGGCCTCTGCCATTACCAACATGCCCTGTTGCATGGATAGTTGTCACAATTGATAAATCTACACTGACTTATCAATCATAACCACCCCAAGTTCATACCTTATGTTAGGGATTTCATTCATTTTTCTTATCTAATATTCCATGACTTTCCTAAAATTATTTGGCATTTTGTTGTTTCCAGACTAGGGCTATGATGAATACAATTATGAACATTATTTTACATGTCTCTTTTTAGACATTAACACTCTTTTTCATTGCTTAATATTCAAGATTGAAATTACTGGGCCATAGGGTATATTTATGTTTACCTTCAGTATATACTGCTAGTTTACTGAAGTGATTGTAATAATAGACATTAAACCAACATTGTGTGTTTCAATTATCCTACATTCTTGCGAAGACTTGGTGGTGTCAGTTCCTTCAATTTTACCTGTATTGATGGGTCTTCTATAGTTTTAATTAGCATTTCCCTGATTACCTATAATGCTAAGTATCTTTTTAAATGTTTGTTGAAAATTTGGTATCTTCTTTTACGGAGTACCTATTTAAATATTTGCCCATTTAAAAATGGATTGCCTTGGGGTGCCTGGGGGGCGCAGTGGGTTAAGACTCTGCCTTCAGCTCAGGTCATGATCTCAGGGTCCTGGCATCAAGCCCCGCATTGGGCTCTCTGCTCAGTGGGGAGCCTGCTTCTCCCTTTCTCTCTGCCTGCCTCTCTGTCTACTTGTGATCTCTCTCTCTCTCTGTCAAATAAATAAATAAAATCTTAAAAAAAAAAAGGATTGCCTTTACTGTTTCTTTATTTTTATGAATACATTATGTATTCTACTTATAAGTCCATGGTAAAATATATATGTGGTAAATATATTTACCCAGTCTGTAGTTTTCCTTTAACTCTTAATGTTGTTCTTTGATAAACGTCTTGGTAATTTCTTTTTAAATGCTTATTAAAGTACAATAATCTGTAAATCTAAAATATACAACAGATAAACTTTAAGATATATTAACAAGCATGAAGCCATCACTAAAATGTAGATTACAAACACGTTAATCACCCGCAACATTTCCTTTATACTCATTAAAATCAATTCTTCCCTCCCTTTACCCACATCAGTCAACAATTGATGTGCTTTCTCTTGCTATGTATTAGTTTGCATCTTCTAGAATTTTATATAAAAGGAATTTATATTTGTATTCTTTGACCTAATACAGTGATTCAGCCATATTATTACATGTAACACTAGTTCTTTCTTTTTATTTCTGAGTAGTATTCCACAATATTCCACAATTTGTTTAACCATTCATCCAGTGGACATTTTGTATCCAGTGCCTAGTATGATCAGTCCTTTTAAAATTCTAGCCATCCTAAGGAGTATCAAGGTATCTTATAGCAGGACTTAATTTGCATTCCCTAAATTAGTTGGTGTTAAATATATTTCATGTGCTTATTTTCCATGTGTCATTTTCTTTTAATGAAATGTCTTCAAATTTTCTGTCCATTTTTAGTTGGGCTATGTGTGATATTGTCTTAAAAGAATTTAAGGATTCTTTTAAGAATTATTTTAAATTCTACATTCAAGCCCTTTGTCAGAGATATGATTTGCAAGCATTTTATCCTAGTTGTTTGCCTGGTGTTTCATTCTCACAACTATAGCTTTATATTGTTATTTTTATTTTTAAAATTTATTGTTTATTTCAAGTATAATTAGCATCCAGTGTCATATTAGTTTCAGGTATACAATATACTGATTCAACAATTCTATATATTACTCAGTGCTCATCATGATGAGTATACTCAATCCCCATCACCTACTTCATCCAACGCATGTCCCTCTGATAACCATCAATTTGTTCTCAATAGTTAAGAGTCTGTTTTCTTGGTTTCTCTTTCTCTCTCTCTTCCCCCCCTCAGCTTTCTGTACAGTGATTTTTATATCCTGCAACTTTACTGAATTCATTTATTAGTTCTGGTATTTTTTGGTGGAGTCTTTAGGGTTTCTGATATATAGTATCATGTCATCTGCATATAGTAACAATTTTACTTCTTCCCTACCAAAATGGATGTCTTTTGTTTCTTTTCATTGTCTGATTGCTGTGAGTAGGACTTCTGGTTCTATTTTGAATGAAAGTGATGAGATTGGACATCCCTGTCTTGTTCCTGATCTTAGGGGAAAAGCTCTCAGTTTTCCCCCATTGAGTATGATGTTTTCTGTGGGTTTTTCATAAAACACTTTAATTATGTTGACATATGTTCCCTCTAATCCCACTTTATTGAGGGTTTTTTTTATCATGAATGGATTTTGTATTTTGTCAAATGATATTTTTGGCATCTGTTGAAATGATCATATGGTTTTTGCCCTTTGTCTTATTGATGTAATGTATGATGTTGATTAAGATATTGAACTACCCTTACATCCCAGGAATGAATCCAATTTCTTGATGGCAAATTATTTTTTTAATGTATTGTTGATTTGTTTTGTTTTGTTTTTCCTTTTTTAAAAAATTTAAATTAAATAGCCAACATATAGTACACTGTTAGTTTTTATAGTGTTCAGTGATTCATTAGTTGAGTGTAACACCCAGCGCTCATCACATTACATGCCCTCCTTAATGCCCATCACCCAGTTACCCAATCCCCCTACCCACCTCCCTTTCCACAACCCTCAGTTTGTTTACTGGAGTCAAGAGTCTCTCATGGTTTGGCTCCTTCTTTGATTTCTTCCCATTCAGTTTTCCCTCCCTTCCCCTATGCTCCTCCACACTATTTCTTATATTCCACATATAAGTGAAACCATATGATAATTTTCTTTCTCTGATTGTCTTATTTCACTTAGTGTAATCCCCTCCAGTGTCATCCATGTCAGTGTAAATGGTGGGTATTCATCCTTTCTGATGGCTGAATAATATTCTGTTGTATATATGAACCACATCTTCTTTATCCATTCATCTGTTGAAGGACAGCTCAGCTCCTTCCACAGTTTGGCTATTGTGGACAATGCTGCTATGAACATTGGGATGCAGGTGCCCCTTTTTTTCACTACATCTATATCTTTGGGGTATATACCCAGTATTGCAATGCCTGGGTCATAAGGTAGCTCTATTTTTAACTTCCTGAGGAACCTCCATAGTAGCTGTACCAGCTTGCATTCCAACCAACAGTGTAGGAGGGTTCCCCTTTTTCCACATCCTTGCCAAAATTTATTGTTTCCTGTCTTGTTAATTTTAGCCATTTTGACTAGTGTAAGGTGGTATCTCATTGTGGATTTGATTTGCATTTCCCTGATGACAAGTGATGTGGAGCATTTTTTCATGTGTCTGTTGGCCATGTGTATGTTGTCTTCAGAGAAGTGTTTGTTCATGTCTTCTGCCCATTTCTTGACTTGGATTATTAGTTTTTTGGATGTTGAATCCCTTTATCTGTTACATCATTTGCAAATATCATCTCCCATTCTGTAGGTTGCCTTTTAGTTTTATTTGTTTCCCTTGTAATGTAGAAGATTTTTACCTTGATGAAGTCCCAATAGTTCAATTTTGCTTTCGTTTTCTTTGCCTTCAGAGACTTGTCTTGTAAGAAGTTTCTGTGCCCAAGGTCAAAGAGGTTACTACCTGTATTCTTCTCTAGGTTTTTGTTGAACATTTTTATATCTATGTTCATCAGAGATATTGACCTGTAGTTCTCTTTTTTGTGATGTCTTTATCTGGCTTTGGTATCAGGGTAAAACTGGTCTCATAAATAAATTTGGAAAATTTCCCTCCTCTTCCAAATTTTTGGAATAGTTTGAGAATAGATATTAATTAACTCTTCTTTAAATGTTTGGTAAAATTTGTCTGTGAATCTGTCTGGTCCTGGACTTTTGTTTATTGGGAGTTGTTTGATTAGTGATTCAGTTTCATGGCTGATAATCAGTATGTCCAAATTTTCTATTTCTTTCTGCTTCAGTTTTGGTAAGTTATATATTTGTAGGAATTTACACATTTCTTCTATTTTGCCCAATTTTTAGTATATATTTTTTCATACTTCTCATACAATTATTTGTATTTCATTTACGATTTTTTTGAGCCTGCCTGCCTGCCTGCCTTCCTTTGCAAGTCTGGTGAAAGGTTTATCAGTTTTGTTGATCTTTTCAAAGAAACAGTTCCTGGTTTCATTGATCTGTTCTATTGTGTTTTTTTTTTTTTTCCTTTGTCATTTATTTCTGCTCTAAGCTTTGTTTCCTTTGTTCTGCTGGTTTTGGATTTCATTTATTCTTTATTTGTTCTAGCTCCTTAGGTTGTTTATTTGAAAATTTTCTTGCATCTTGAGGTAGGGGTCTATTCCTATAAATTTCCCTTTGAATACCTTTTGCAGTATCCTAATGATTTGGGGTCATTGTGTTTTCATTTTCATTTGTCTCCATGTAATTTTTGGGTTCTTCTTTGATTTCTTGGTTGATCCATTCATTGTTTAGTAACATGTTATTTAACCTCCATGGATTCATGCTCTTTCCAGATACTTACTTGTGGTTGATTTCTAGTTTCACAGTGTTGTGGTCAGAAAAAAAATATGTGGTATGACTTCAGTGTTTTTGAATTTGTTAAGTTTTGTTTTGTGGCCCAGTATGTGGTCTGTTCTGGAGAATGTTTCATGTGCACTTGAAAAGAATGTGTATTCTGCTGTTTTAAGATGGAATGTTCTGCATATATCTGTTAAGTCCATCTGGTCCAGTGTATCATTCCAAGCCACTGTTTTCTTTTTGATTTTCTGTTTGGATGATCTATCCATTGACGTTAGTGGGGTGTTAAAGTCCCCTACTATTATTGTATTACTACTGATTAATTCCTTTATGTTTACTATTAACTGTTTTATTCATTTGGGTGCTCCCATGTTGAGTGCATAAATATTTACAATTGTTATATCTTGTTGGGTTGTTCCCTTTATTATTATATAGTGTCCTTCTTTGTCTCTTGTTACAGTCTTTGTTTTAAAGTCTATTTTGTCTGATAGAAGTTACCAATCCCTCAGCTTTTTTTTTTTTTTGTAGTCCATTTACATGATAAATATTTCTTCATCACCTTACATAAAATCTAGTTATCTTTAGGTCTGAAATGAATCTCTCATAAGCAATATACAATGGTTCTTGGGGTTTTTGGTCTACTATCACATTGTGTCTTTTGATTGGAGCATGTGGTCTGTTCACATTCAAAGTAATTATTGAGGAATGCCTGGGTGGCTCAGTCATTAAGCATCTACCGTCAGCTCATGTCATGATTTGGGAATCCTGGGATCAAGTCCCACATCCAGCTTCTTGCTCAGAGGAAAGCCTATATTTACCTCTGTCTGCTCTGCCTGCCACTCCCCCTGCTTGTGCTCTCTCTCTCTCTAACAAATAAGTAAATAAAATCTTTTTAAACAAACAAATGAATTATTGATAGATATGTACATATGATATATGTACTCATTACCATTTTGTTACTTGTGGTTTGTTTTTGTAGTTTTTCTCTGATCTTTCTCTTGCTCTCTTTCATGGTTTGTTGGTTTTCTTTTGTGATACACTTGGGTGCCTTACTGCTTATTTTTTGCATATTATTACTGAGTTTTAATTTGTGGTTTGAACTTGATTTGTGGTTATTACTTGGTTTGTATTTAACGTCTTCTGCATACAATACTCTATATTAAGTTGATGGTCACTTAAGTTCTTTACTCCTGCCCTGCCCCCCATATTTTAGGTATATGGTATCATATTTTACACCATTTTATTTTGTAAATCCCTTGACTGATTTTTACAGATAACTTATTTTTACGGTTTTTGTGTTTCCAAATTTTTATACTCTCACTTACAATCATTCCTTTGCACTCAAAGAGTCCCCTTTAATATTTCTTTCTCTTTTTTTTTTTTTATTTCAGTGTTCCAGAATTCATTGTTTTTGCACCACACCCAGTCCTCCAAGCAATACATGCCCTCCATAATACCCACCACCAGGCTCACCCAACTCCTCACCCCCCACCTCTCCAAAACCCTCAGTTTGTTTCTCAGGGTCCACAGTCTCCCATGGTTCATCTCCCCCTTCAATGTCCCCCAACTCACTTCTCTCCATCTCCCCATGTCTTCCGTGTTATTCCTTATGCTCCACAAATAAGTGAAACCCTATAATTGACTCTCTCTGCTTGACTTATTTCACTCAGCATAATCTCTTCCAGACCCATCCATGTTGATACAAAAGTTGGGTATTCATCCTTTCTGATGGAGGCATAATACTCCATTGTATATATGGACCATATCTTCTTTATCCATTCGTCTGTTGAAGGGCATCTTGGCTCTTTCCACAGTTTGGTGACTGTGGACATTGCTGCTATGAATATTGGGGTACATATGGCCCTTCTGTTCACTATGTCTATATCTTTGGGGTAAATACCCAGTAGTGCAATTGCAGGGTCAAAGGGTAGCTTTATTTTTATTTTTTTCTTTTTTTTTCCATTTTTAATTTCTTAAGGAATCTCCATACTGTTTTCCAAAGTGGCTGCACCAACTTGCATTCCCACCAACAGTGTAAGAGGGTTCCCCTTTCTCTACATCCTCTCCAACACTTGTTGTTTACTGTCTTGTTAATTTTGGCCATTCTAACTGGCATAGGTGGTTTTTATTTGAATCTCCCTGATGGCTAATGTCTCTCCCTTTAATATTTCTTATAGGACTGGCTTAGTGGTCATAAATTCCTTTAGTTTTTGTTTGAGAAACTCTCTGTCTCTCCTTTTCTGAATGATAGCCCTGATGGATATTCTTGGTTGCAGATTTTTCCCTTTCAGCATTTTGAATATGTCCTGCAGCTCCCAGCAAAATTTCTGCTGAATAATTTGTTCATACACTTAGGGGTTTTCCCTTGGATGTAACTGTCTTTTTTTCTCTTGCTTCTTTCAATTTTTGTCCCTCCCCCCCCAACCTCAGTTATGGAAGTATTTAGCTATTATTTCTTCAAATACATTTTCTGCCCCCTTTTCTTTTTCTTCTGTAATCCATATAATCAAATATTATTATACATGTTGAAGTCACTGAGTTTCCTAAGGCTATTCTCATTTTCATAATTATTTCTTTCTCTCCTTTGGTCAGCATATTTACTTTCCATGACTCCATCTTTCAGACATTAATTCATTTCTCTGCTTCCTCTTGTCTGTTATTTATTCTAGCAAGTGTATTTTAAATTTCATTTATTTTATTCTTCATTTCTGGCTTTTTAAAAAATCTCTTTAAGGGTCTCATTAATGTCCTCCACTCTTTTCTCAAGTCCAGTGACTATCTTTATGATCATTACTTTAAATTTTCCATCTGGGGGCACGTTGGTGACTCAGTGGGTTAAGCCTCTGCCTTTGGCTCAGGTCATGATCTCAGGGTCCTGGGATCTTGAGCCCCGCATTGGGCTCTCTGCTCAGTGGGGAGCCTGCTTCCCCACCCCCACCACACCTGCCTCTCTGCATACTTGTGTTCTCTCTCTCTGTCAAATAAATTTAAAAAAAATTATCCATCTGGCATATTACTTCTATCCATTTCACTTGGGTCTCTTTCTGTAGTTTTGTCCTCTTCTTTCATTTGCACGTATTCCTCTGTTTCTTCATTTTGTTTCTCATTTCTCTGTGTTAGGAAAGTCAGTCATGTCTCCTCCTCTTGAAAGTAATAGCTTTATGAAGAAGGTATTCTATAGTGCCCTGTAGTATAGCATCTCATGTTTCCCAGGAGCTGGTGCTTCAGAGAGTGTCTCCTATGCATGTGCCCTGCTGTTGAGTCCTGGCTGCTTTTCTTTCAGCCCAGTTGTCTGCAGAGGTTTCCTTTGCCTGTTGCGGGCAGTGTTTGATCTCTTACTGTGTGGGGCACTTTTTAACAAGGTGTGTGCTGGTCTGCTTGTAAAACATGACCTGCCACCACTGCCATTGGAACCGGGGCCCCACAAAAGTTGTGGGTATAGATGCAGGTTGGCATGGTTTGGGCTGGTCTTCTGGGCATGGGAGTCACAGCACTGTAACTGATGCTAAACATGACTGGGAAGGTGATTCAACAAAGCACAAGGATTCAGGGCTTCGCATAAGCACGTTGGGTAGCCAACGTTGGCACTGTGCTGCTTCCTGTAGGTGCTGTGGTTTTATGCTGAGGCCTAGGTGAGATAAATGGTGTCTGTCTGCTGCTTTGTTCATGGAGAGATCTCACTGTGATCCTACCACTCTGGATCATGCTCTGAGATGAATAAATCACTCTCTTTCCCATCTGCCTCTAGTGTTTTTCAGACTGATACTTCCATGCTGTATCTCTGCTGGCTTTTTGTCACGCTATTGCCTTAAGGGTGAGGATTCTACTTCTTAATGCCCTCTGACTTCACCCAGAGCTGAGCCTGCCAATTTTCAAAATTCCAAGCTTTAAGTCCTACTGGTTGTAAGAACTCATGAGATTCAGACTTTTTTGCTTTCAAATCCCCAAATGTTATGGGGATTCATTTTCTTTGTGCAGGCTCCCTGTGTGACAGTCTGTTTTTTGCCCTTCTCCATAGAGCCACCATCCTGCCCCACTATAGATGGCCAAGGTCTGCTTTGCTCCCAAACAGTGTCTTCATCCTTACTACCTCATTCAATGTGGAGTTTGTTCTGCCAGTCTTTAGGCCACTTGAGGTGTTATTTATGCTGATACGAGTGTTATCTAGTTGGATCAGTGGAACAATATGGGCTTAAAATCCTCCTACTCTGCCATCTTCCCAGCCAGTTAGTTCTCCACAATTGTAGCATTAGAAGAGTGTGTTTTCTCCTGCTAAAGGGTAATTTCTTGATTTTATTCTTTAATAATTCATACTTTTTAAGTCTTATTTAAGAAACTCTTGTCAAATTCAAAGTTTCTAAGGTATTATCCAATGTTTTCTACTAGAAGTTTTATGAACTTAGCTCTTAGATTTAGGTATATTATCCATTTCAAGGTAATCATGATATGGTCTATCATGTGATGTAAGTAAAGGTCAAAGTTTTATATATGTATTTATGTTTTTCTTACCAAATCATTCCAGTTTGTTGAAAATAATAATTCCCCCAATTAAATTGCTTTGGCATCTTTGTTAAAAAAAAAAAAAGACTGTATATGTGTGTCTGTTTTGAACATTCTACACTGTTCCATAGTTGTTACAGCTTATAAGTCTTAAAGTTAGATAGTATAAATTATCTTACTTTGTTCTTTTTCAAAGTTTTGTTTTGTTGGTTTTTTTGTTTTGTTTTTTTTTTTTTTTTTTTTTTTGCTGGGGGAGGATATTCTGAGTCTTCTGTATTTTAATACATATTTTATAATATGTTTTCTGATTCCTACAGAAAAGAGCCTGATTTGATTTTCACTGGGTTTGTATTGAATCTGTTGATCAATTTGAGTAAAATTGCCATATTAGCAGTATTGAATCTTCTCATCAATGATCAAATCATATCACCTTACTAATTTAGATCATCTGTAATCTCTCAGAAACATTTTATAGTTCTTAGTGTAGAATTTTTTCACATCTTTTTGCCAAATTTATACCTAAGTATTTCCTATTCTTAGTGCTACTGTCAATGTTATTTTTAATGTCAATTTATGATTGCTTGTCATTAGCATACAGAAAAATAGATTTTTCTATAATGGCCTAGTGTTCTATAATTCTAACCTTATTCTATTAGTATTTTTGGTACATTACATGAGGTTTGCTTTATAGACTATTATATAATCTAAGGATAAAGATGGCTTTACTTATTCCTTTTCAACTTGGATTTCTTTTCCTTGCCTTATTACATTGAATAAGCCCTCCATCATGGTACTGAATAGAAATGTTGAGGGTGTGTATCCTTGCCTTGTTCTTAATCTTAAAGGAAAAATATTTGTGTTTCAACACAATGATGTTATCTATGGAGATTTCATAAACAATCATTGTCAAGTTGAGTGAGTTCCTTACTGTTCTCTTGACTTTTTTTTTTTTAATGAGTGGATGCTGTAATATCTGAAATGCTTTTCTGCAACATTTAGATGATTATATGGTTTTTATTCTTTAGTCTTTTAATGTGAATTACACTGATTTTTTTTCAAATATTAAACCAAACTTCATTCATGGAATAAATCTCATTTGATCATGATGTATTATCATTTTTATATATTGTTGGATTTGATTTGCTAAAATTTTGTTAAGAATATATTCATCAGGAATATCTGGGTGGCTCAGTTGGTTAAGTGTCCAAATCTTGATTTCAGCTGATGTCATGATCTCTGTGTGTTGGGATGGAGCCCCAAATTGGGCTCCATGCTTAGCAGGGAATCTTCTTACAGTTCTCTCTCTCCCATTGCCCCTCCCCATGCTCACTCTCACACACATTCTTTCTTTAAATAAATAAATAAATAAATATTTTTTAAAAAAAGAATTTATTCATCTGTGCTCATAAGGGATATTGTTCTGTTCCTTAAGTCTTTTTCTATTTTTTTAATTCATTTATTTGACAGACAGAGATCACAAGTAGGCAGAGAGAAAGGCAGAAGCAGGCTCGCTGTGAGCAGGGAGCCAGATGTGGGGCTCGATCCCAGGACCCCGGGATCATGACCTGAGCCAGAGGCAGAGGCTTTAACTCACTGAACCACCTAGGTGCCGCTGTTCTTGTGTGTGTGTGTGTGTGTGTGTGTGTGTGTGTTTTAAATCAAGATAATGCTAGACTCATAGCTAAGAATTTCTTCATCTTTAGTTTTCTAAAAGTGTTTGTATAGAATTGGTATTATTCTTTATTAAATGTTCAGTATTATTCACTAGTGAAGTCATCTAGGCTTGGAATATTATTTGCAGAATATTTTTACCAGAAAATTGAGTTATCTTAATAGGCATAGGGCTATTAGATTTCCTATTTCATTTTGAGTGAGCTTTGGTGATACTTGCCCTTCAAGATAAATCTATTCATCTAAATTACTGAACTTATAAGCATAAAGTTGTCTGGTATTTCTTTATTTTTAAAATTTCTGTAGAATGTTTTAAGACTATCACTATCTGATTGCTCATCTTGGCAATTCTTTTTCATCTCCTGTCAGTCTGGGAGGGCATTTATTAATTTTTAGTTTCTTTCAGAAAATTAGCTTGTGATATTGTTTTGTTTTCTATTTTAATGATCTCATCTCTTGTAAAAATTCCCTTTATCATGTTTATTTAGGGTCAGATTTTTTTTTTTCTACTTTCTTTCAGTACTAGTATAGGTTAGGGTTAACACTGTCCTTCTTTTCTAACATAGGCATAAAGTGTTGTAAAAATTTCTTCTAAGTACTGTTTTATATACAACCTACACATTTGGTATGTCATATTTTCACTTGTAGTTTTTTTTTTTTTTTAAGATTTTATTTATTTATTTGACAGACAGAGATCACAAGTAGGCAGAGAGGCAGGCAGAGAGAGAGGAGGAAGCAGGCTCCCTGCTGAGCAGAGAGCCCGATGTGGGGCTCGATCCCAGGACCCTGGGATCATGACCTGAGCCGAAGGCAGAGGCTTTAACCCACTGAGCCACCCAGGCGCCCCTCACTTGTAGTTTAAAATCATTTCTGATTTTCATTTTTCTCCCCCTTTATTTTTGGGATTATTTATAACTGTGTTGTTCAGTTCCCAAACACTTAGGAAGTTTTCTAGGTGTCATTCTCTTACTGATTTATAGTTCTGTTTTTATCAGAGAGCACGCTGGACTATTTTGAAACATTTTTTAAACCTTTACCTTTAGTTTAAAACTATTATAAAACCTTTGTTTTATGACCCAGAACATGGTGTATCTATTTTTTTAAAAAGTGCCTGCATTTGAAAAAAAAAAATGTGTATTCTCCTGCTGCTGGGTGGAGTGTTCTATAAATGTCAATTAGATCAGGTTGATTGTTAGTGCTGTTCATCTTTTCAATATCTTTACTAATTTTCTGTCCATGTATTCTACCAAATGTTGAGAGAAAGAAAGATTTTTATATCTTCAACTGTAATTGCAGATTTGCCTATTTTACTTAGTAGTTCTGCCAGATTTTCTTCATGTGTTTTGAAACTCTGTTATATACATAACCTATTAGGATTTTTATGTGCTCTTGGTAAATTGACCCACTTATCATTATTAAATGATCCTTCTTATCCCTGGAAGCATTCTTTGTTCTGAAACATACTTGTATGATATTAATATAGCCATTCCAATTTTCTTTTTGTTACTATTAGCAGGGGTCTATCAATTTTTTTAGACCAAGTTTCAACAACCTTTATCTCTTAAGGACAAATAATAACTATCTGGGGCTATTACTGTTTCTTTGGTTTCAGTGGCTAAGTCCTCTGTACGGTGAATGCATTTGTGAGTGTGGTGTGTGTATGTGTGTGTGTGTGTGTGTATGTGTTGAGGGGCACAGGTTGCATGAAGTGGCAATATTTCACCTCTGCTTTCATAATGTTGATGTGGCCTCACTATGAATTTTTCCAGATCTTCTTTATTTCCCATCTCAAAATATATCTTATTATATATCATTTGTTTAGTACTGGAGTTCCTGCCTTCAGTGATAGGACACCGGCAAGATGGTTAAACCTTCCACATGTCCATATAACCCATGGAATATTTACACATCCTTGACAGAATAAAGACTCATGCCATTCCCTTTCTCTCTAAAATGCTTGCTTTCTTGTTGAGAGAACTACTTGTTGAAATAGTTATAAAAGAAGATTGGAAACTCCATTGCAAAAGCAGATTGCCCAGTTTGAGAAAACATGCTAATCATCCCTTCTTGCTGGCCATTCAACATTTACAAGTAGGAGATCTTTTCATCTGGATTGGGAAAGGAATATAAGAAGAGACCCTCTCATTTCCCCTCTGAGCCCGAGGGAAAAGGTCTAATATTCCATTTCTGACTTTATAATCTAGGACTCAGATTACTTTTTGGATACCTGCCCAAATCCTCCCAATCACTGACATATAAGGAAGAGGTGGCTAGCATAACAGAGCCATTCAGCTGTTACTAGATAAACCCTAAGAAGTGTATGACCCCAGTTGTTTTCAGCTCTATTCTGAATGTGAAATAATAAAACCCTCTTTTCGTTCCTTAGCTTTACATCGTTGTCACCAATTCTGAGACAAAAGAAAAGTCTCAAGCAACATACTTAGGAAATAAAACACAACAATTGTTATATACTATGCACCTCTGCTCCTTTTTATTTTTAATGTGCATTGGAGACTATTCTAGATCAGTGTGTGTGTGTGTCCCCCTCCAGTTAGTTAAAGACATAAGAAAGTTACACCACACTTAATGGCATAAAACAACAATACTTTTATTACTTTTTTTTAAATGATTTTATTTATTTATTTGACAGGCGGAGATCACAAGTAGGCAGAGAGACAGGCAGATAGAGAGAGAGGTGGAAGCAGGCTCCCTGCTAAGCAGAGAGCCTGATGCAGGGCTCGATCCCAGGACCCTGGGATCATGACCTGAGCTGAAAGCAGAGGCTTTAACCCACTGAGCCACCCAGGTGCCCCTAATTTTATTACTTTTATCTCTATCAGTTCTGGAAGTTGACTGAAATTGGCTCTTGGGTCTTCCTATGTTGCTGCCAGATAGTAAACGTGAGTCGCCTTGAAAGCTTCGTCCTCACATGGTTGATACTGATTGTAACTGAGATCTCAGTGGTGGTGGTCTGCTTAAACTTCTACAGTTGACTGGCTTTGGATCATCTCACAGCATAGGAGCTGGATTCCAAAAGGAAGTATCTTAAGAGAGACTTGGGACTAAGGAGTGATTTATCCTTGGAAAACATGCAACACACCCCTTCCAGATTCTATTTGCTAAAGGTGAGTCATCAAGGCTATACATATTTAAGGACAAGGAGATTAAATTATACCTCTTGACAGAAGGATTGTAGATCCATTCATTGGGTCCAAATTATTTCTTTCTTTTCACATGTGACAAATACTTGCTCACTTCTGTGGTATCTCCTAAAATATTATCTAGTAGACCTTCAGTCTCAGGTTGAATGTCTAGGATATGATCATCTAAATGGAATCCAGTTGACCTTGGGTATGTTTTCCAGGAATAACATCTTGAGTGTACTCTAGATCTGAATACATGTGAAAGAAGTGAATGACCTGCCTGTCACCCAAAATACAGTGGTGTGAGAAACATAAATTTGATATTCTTATATAGGGAGGGGGAATAAAAGGAAAGAAAGTAAAAGAAAAATAGGAGACATAGAAAGTAATTATTCTGTTATAAATCTGAAATCCAGACAAGCATATGCTACTATTTCTTTGACAAGGGCACACTTCTGCTGTTTGCAATTGTCCATGGTTCTTCTCTTTGAATTGTAATCCCTTTGCCTAAAAGATAATCCATGGCTGTAGTTGAATGCTCTTCTTTGCCTGCTTTTTTCCTGAAGAAGTTTGGGTATACTGAGGATACTTTTAATTTCCCACAATTACTATCCCTTTTAGTCCAATCTGGCAGTTTCTCTTAGTGTGATTATCTTAAAATTCTTATGGATTATTAAAAAAATTGTTTTCAGTTTCACTTTGTTAAACAAAAGCCATTCACATAAAGAATTTTGAGGCAAAGTCTTTACCTTCAGCTCCCACTAAAATTTCTGTGGGATATTGTCCTAAGACATTATTAGAAGCCCTAACTTTTACTTGAGATAAAATGTAAAGTATGCTCTTAAGATTCTCAGATGGCTTTCTATCTGCTTGAAAAAGGTATATGAGGCACCACCTTAAATCCTTCTGAAGTCTTACAAACTACTTTAAAGTCATTTTTAGACCATGTTTTCCTGGCAATGCCCTGGATCCGATCTTTGCCTGAAAACTATTTCCTAATTTGAGAATAGATTACCATTTAGAGGAAATTGAAATAAGAAAAATCTTGTTTTTGAACCCAAGTCCTGGATTCTTTATATTTAATTACTTTTTAAGAGCTCTTATTTCTTCAGTTCTTCTCCATATTATTACAAGCAGCTAAAAAATCAGGTGGAATATTCAAAACTATGCCTGGAAATTTCCTTAGGCAGATCATCTAGTTCATTAGGTATATTTATTTTCCAGATTTCAATGGGCAATGGTGTTGCTAAACTTCACACAACTACATAACAAGAGTTTTCTTTCCTCCAACTTCTGACAACTGTTTACTCACTTTTATTTATGTTCTCACTAACAGACTCATCATGATCACAAACTTCTTCTTTTTTTTTTCCCCTAACAAACTAGCCTTCTCCAGCTACTGCTCACATCTTAGTTCCAAAGTGAAGACCCCACACTTTAAGTCTGGATATGACATCAAATATTTTCTAGCTCTCTATATGGCATTAAAATATTTTCTGGTTATCCACGGTGTCAAAACAAACCATCTCAGACTTAGTACTAATAAATGATTGCTTTTATATGATGCTATCTCTGAATTCTGGGGATTGACTGGTCTCAGCTTGTTCATTCTTACCTAGGGGTTTCTCAAAAGGTTGCCAGTTAAGTGGTGCCTGGGGTTGGAGCCATCTATCAGCTTCTTGTGTGTCTTATGTTTAATGTTTATTGCTGTCTAGGACCTAAATTAGCAGCTATGTCTCAGAAAGTTGATATGACAGCTCACTGTATGGTGTAAGGGGTGCAAGAGTTAATGTCCCAAGACTAGGTTGAAATAGCACTGCCTTTAAGGACCTGGTCACAGAATTCGTGGGGTATCACTTCCACTACATTCTACCCCAATTCCGCAGAAAAGGAAATTAGATTCCACATCTTAATGAGAATGGTAGCAAAGATTCTATGGAAGTGCTTTAAAACTTCCACAGTCCTCTGTAATGGAGATGTAGCTGTATCATACTCTTAGTGCTACATTTAAATTTTTTTATTAACTTAATAAAATTAAAAAAAAGATAAAGAAGAAAACTGGAATGTTTTCTTTTAAATATTTTAGAATAATCTTCTCAGTAAAGGATTATTAAAATACCAAGGGAATGTGTCTACATTTACACACTGCAGCAGAACACTAATTAAGAGATAGGATGTCACTGATCTAAAAATGTGAAAACACCAGAAAATGTCATTTCATATCACTATATGAAAAATATCTAAACAGGGTGATGATCTTTTATGAAATTTCAGAGACCAAGAAGAGGGTTATCACTTGGTTCTTTGCCATGCTTACTGTAGCAAGTTACATATTATTCTTAAGAATAATATGTAGGAAGGGAAAAAGTAAATGTGTGCTACATTTGCATGACTTCAAAGAGGAAGCCAAGGTGTAGAGATTACAGAGAGACTCTTTTTGGGCTCCAAAAAGCTGATTTATGTTAAAATGGCTTTTGCATCATTTAAAGTGTTCTAAATTTAGAGAAAGCTTTCAGGAGAGGTTCATTCACTGGGGAAATTTTATTTGTAATTCGGAGACTCCATAATAAAGTTATATAAGGACAAAGGAAAAAGTTAAGGAATTCATGTTTTTAACATTTGATTTTTATTGAAGCATAATGACATATAATGTTATATTGGTTTCAGGTTAACAATATAATGATTCAACAATTCTATATATTATTCTATGCTTACCATGATAAATGTAGTTAGCCTCTGTCACCATATAAAGTTATAAAAATAGTATTGACTATATTCCCTATGCTGTGATTTTCATCCATGTGACTTATTATTTTATAATGAGAAGTTTGTACCTCTTAATTGCCTTCACCTATTTTGCCCTTCGCCTAAACCCCCACCCCTCTGGAACCCACAACTTTCTTCTCTGTATTTATGATTTTGTTTGTTTGGTTGCTTTCTATTTGTTCATTTGGTTTTTAGATTTCATGTGTAAGTTAAATCATATGGTATATCTCTTTCTATGATATCTTTCATTAGCATAATACCCTCTATATCCATCCATGTTATTGAAAATGGCAAGATCTCATTCGTTTTTTATAGCTGAGTGATATTGCATTATGTGTGTGTGTGTATCATCTTTTTTTCTGAAAAATTTTTTTGAATATACAATTTTTCACAGACAATATATTACTTTTAGGTGTACAGCATAGTGAATCAACATCTCCATATATTATACCATGCCCACCATACGTGTAGCTGTCACCGTACAATACTATTACAATACCATTGACTATATTTCCTATGCTGTGCCTTTTACTTATTCCATAATTGGAAGACTATATCTCCCACTACCCTTCCCCCATTTTGCATTTTGCCTATCCTTCATTCCCCCTGTCTCTGACAACCATCAGTTTACTGTATTTGTAGGTCTGATTCAGCTTTTTTGTTGGTTTATTCATTTTTTATTTTTATTTTTTACTTTTTTTGGTTTGCACATATGAATGTGGTCACATGGCATTTGCCATTCTCAGTCTCAGTTATTTCATTTAGCATAATCCCTTCTAGGCCTATCTATGTTCACAAATGGCAAGATCTTTTCTTTTTTTATGATTGTGTTATACTCCATTATATATATTTATCACATCTTCTTTATACAGTCATCTATTGATGAACACTTGGCACTGCTTCAATAAACATAGAGGTGCATATAATTTTCAAATTATTGTTCTTATTTTTTTTGGTAAATATTAGTAGTGTAATAATTGGATCATATGATATTTCTATTTTTTTTTTTTTTTAGATTTTATTTATTTATTTAACAGAGAGAAAGTGAAAGATCACAAGCAGGCAGGCATAGAGAGGAGCAAGCAGGCTCCCCAGTGAGCAGAGAGCCTGATGCAGGGCTCGATCCCAAGACCCTGAGATCATGACCCGAGCCAAAGGCAGAGACTTAACCCACTGAGCCACCCAGGTGCCCCTGATATTTCTATTTTTACTTAAGGAAGCTCCATACTGTTTTCCACAGTGGCTGGAACTATTTATATTCCCACTGACAATACAAAAGAGTTCCCTTTTCTCCACATGCACATTAACACTTGTTATTCTTGTCTTTTTAAGACTAGTCATTCTGACAGGTATAGAGTGATATCTCATATCTCATAAATCATTTCCCTGATTTGTAATGTTGAACAGTTTTTCATGTGTCTGTTGGCCATCGGTATGTCCTTTCTGGAAAAATGTCTATGTCCTCTGCCCATTTGTTAATTGGATTATTTAGGAGTTTTTTTTGGTGCTCGGTTATAGAAGTTTTTTTTTTTTTTTAATTGAATATCATTTGCAAATATCTTCTCCCATTCAGTAGGTTGCATTTTCATTTTGTTGATGGTTTTATTTGCTGTGCAAAAGCTTCTTGTTCTAGTGTAGCCCTAATAGTTCACTTTTGCTTTATTTCCTCTTTAACTCAAGAGATAGATCTATGTTGCTAAGGCTAATGTTCAAGAGATTATTGCCTGTGTTTCAACTAGGAGTTTTATAGTTTCAAGTCGCACATTTAGGTCTAATTTATTTTGAGTTTACTTTTGTGTGTGCTGTAAGAAAGTGGTCACGTTTCATTCTTTCACATGTAGCTGTCCAGTTTTCCCAACACCATTTGTTGAAGAGACTGTCTTCCCCAGTGTATATTATTACATCCTTTTTCTAGTCTAATTGAACATGTAAATATGGCTTCATTCTGGTCTCTGCATCTTTTCCATTGCTCTGTGTGTCTTTTTTTTACACCAGAACCATGCTATTTTGATTACTATACCTTTGTAGTGTATCTTGAAATCTGGGATTTTAATACCTGAAGCTTTGTTCTTTCTCAAGAATTTTTTGGTTACTCAGGGTCTTTTCTGATTCCGTACAATTTTAGGACTATTTTTTTCTAGTTATGTGAAAAATACTATTGGTATTTTGATAGGGATTGTATTGAATTGGTAGGTTGCTTTGGGTAGTGTGGACATTTTAACAATATTAATTCTTCCAATCCAGAACCAAGGTGTATTTTCCTATTAGTTTGTGTCATCTTCAATTACTTTAATTAATGTTTTATAATATTCGGAGTACAGGTCTTTAGCCTCCTTGGTTGAATTTGTTCCTAGGTATTTTCTCCCTTTTTGACACAATTGTAAATGGTATTTTTCTTAATTTCTCTTTTTGTTATTTTGTTATTAGTATATAGAACACAACAGATTTCTGTATAGTAATTTTGTACCCTGCAACTTAATTCACTAGTTCTAATAGCTTTTTGGATGAAATCTTTAGGGTTTTCTGTATATAGTATCATATAATCAGCAAACAGTGACATTTTTACTTTTTACTAATTTTAATGTACTTTAGTTCTTTTTCTTGTCTGATTGCTGCAGCTAAAACCTCCAGCTGTTGAATAAAAGGGCAAAAATGGACATCCTTGTCTTGTTCCCGATCTTAGAGGAAAAAAATTCGGTTTTATACGCTTTAGTATTATGTTAGCTGTAGGTTTGTCATACATGGCCTTTAGTATGTTGAAATATATTCCCTCTAAACCCACTTCCATGAGAGTTTTTATCATGAATGGTTGTAATTTTTCAAATATCTTTCTGCTACATTGAAATGATCGTATGGTTTTTATCCTCCTCCTTGTTAATGTAATATTTTGATTGATATGTGAGGATATTGACTCATTCTTACTTCTCTGTAATAAATCCCACTTGACTGTGGTGAATAATATTTTAAATATATTGTTGAATTCAGTTCATTGAATATTTTTGTTGAAGATTTTTGCATCTATGTTCACCAGGGATATTGACCTATAGTATTCTTCTTTTTTAGTGTCTATAGCTTTGGTATTAGGGTAATGCTGACGTTGAAGAATATATTTGGAAGCTTTCTTTCATCTTCTATTTGGTGGAACAGTTTGAAAAGGGTAAATACTAACAAATCTTTAAATGTCTAGTGGAATTCACCTGTGAAGCCATTTGATGCTAGACTTTCTTGGAAGTTTTGCTTTTTAAAAAAAAAATTTTTTTTTGATTACTGATTCAATTTTATTACTAGTAATGGGTCTCTTCAGATTTTCTACTTTATCCTGATTCAGTTTTGGGATATTGTATGTTTCTAGGTTGTCCAATTTTTTGGCATAAAAACTTTCATTATAGTCTTGTATACTTTTTTTTTTAAATTTCTGTGCCCATAGTTGTTATTTCTTTTACATTTCTAATTTTATTTGAGTCTGTTCTCTTCTTTCTTGATGAGTTTGGCTAAAGGTTTTTGTCAATTTTGTTATCTTTTTAAAGAATCAGCTCTTGGCTTCATCAATCTCTTCTATTTTTTTTCTTTTTTTGTCTTCATTTTATTTCCACTGTGATCTTTATCTCCTTCCTTCTACTAACTTTGGGCTTTGTTCTTTTTCTGACCTTCCTTTGGGTGTAAGGTTAAATTGAAATTTTTCATGTTGCCTGAGGTAGGCTTGTAATGCTGGACGCTTTCCATTTAGAATCCTTTCATTGTATCTCAAAGATTTAGGATGGTTCCTTTTCATTTGTATCCATGGTTTGTTTTTTTATTATTATTTCTTGACTGACCCAATGGTTACTTAAGATTATGTTGTTTAGCCTCCATGTGTTTGTGTTTTTCCATTTGTTGTTGTTGTTGTTGTTTTAACTGATTTCTACATTCACATAATTGTGGTCATCAAATATGCTTGTTTTAAAAAATTAACATATAATGTATTATTTGCCCCAAGGGTACGGGTCTGTGAATCATCAGGCTCACACATTTCACAACATTCACCATAGCACATACCCTCCCCAATGTCCATAACCCAGCCACCCTATCCCTACCTCCCACCTCTAGCAACCCTCAGTTTGTTTTGTAAGATTAAGAGTCGCTTATGGTTTGTCTCCCTCTGAATTCGTCTTGTTTCATTTTTTGCCTCCCTACTCCCCACAACTCCCTGCCTTGCCTCTCAAATTCCTCATATCAGAGAGACCATATGATAATTGTCTTTCTTTGATTGACTTATTTTGCTCAGCGTAATACCCTCTAGTTCCATCCACATCATTGCAAAAGGAAAGATTTCATTTCTTTTGATGGCTGCATAGTATTTCATTGTATATATGTGCACCGCATGATCTTTATCCATTCATCTGTTGATGGACATCTAGGTTCTTTCCATAGTTTGGCTATTATGGACATTGTTGCTATAAACGCCCGGGTGCACATACCCCTTTGATAATTACATTTGTATCTTTAGGGTAAATACCCAGTAGTGTGATTGCTGGGTCGTAAGTAGCTCTATTTTCAACTTTTGGACGAATGTCCATACTATTTTCTAGAATGTCCGCACCAGTTTGCATTCTCACCAACAGCATAGGAAGGTTCCCCTTTCTCCTCATCCTCACCAACACCTGGTATTTCCTGACTGGCTAATTTTAGCCATTCTGACTGGTGTGAGGTGGTATCTCATTGCGGTTTTGATTTTTATTTCCCTAATGCTGACTGATGAACATTTTTTCATGTGTCTGTTGGCCATTTGGATGTCTTCTTTGCAGAAATATCTGTTCATGTCTTCTGTGTGTTTCTTGATTGGATTATTTGTTCTTTGGGTGTTGAATTTCATAAGTTCTTTATAGATTTGGGTTACTAGCCCTTTATCTGATGTGTCATTTGCAAATATCTTCCATTCTTTCAGTTTTCTTTTGGTTTTGTTGACTGTTGCCTTTGCTGTGCAAAAGCTTTTGATCTTGTTGAAGTCCTAATAGTTCATTTTTGCCCTTACTTCCCTTACCTTTGGCAATATTTTTAAGAAGAATTTTTCTGTGGCTGAGGTCAGAGAGATTGCTGCCTGTGTTCTCCGCAAGGATTTTGATGGATTCCTGTCTCACATTGAGGTCTTTCATCCATTTTGAGTCTATTTTTGCATGTGGTATAATGAAGTGGTACAGTTTCATTCTTCTGCATGTGTCTATCCAATTTTCCCAACACCATTTGTTGAAGAGACTGCCTTTTTTCCATTGGACATTCCTTCCTGCTTTGTCAAAGATTAGTTGACCATAGAATTGAGGGTCCATTTCTGGGTTCTCTATTCTGCTCCATAGATCTAGGTGTCTGTTTTTGTGCCAGTACCATAATGTCTTGATGATTATAGCTTTGTAATAGAGCTTGAAGTCTGGAATTCTGATGTTACCAAATTTGGCTTTCTTTTTCAATGTTCCTCTGGCTATTCAGGCTCTTTTCTGGTTCCAATAAATTTTAGGATTATTTTTTCCATTTCTTTGAAAAAATGGATGGGATATTGATAGGGATTGCATTAAATGTGTACATTGCTTTTTCTTGTATTTTTTCTTCCAATCCATGAGCATGGAATGTTTTTCCATTTCTTTGTGTCTTCCTCAATTTCTTTCATGAGTACATTATAGTTTTCTGAGTATAGATTCTTTCCCTCTTTGGTTAGATTTATCCCTAGGTATTTTATGGTTTAGGGTGCGATTATAAATAGAATCGACTCCTTATTTTCTCTTTCTTCTGCCTTGCTGTTGGTGTATAGAAATGCAACTGATTTCTATGCATTGATTTTATATTCTGACACTTTACTGAATTCCCATATGAGTTCTAATAATTTTTGAGTGGAGTCTTTTGGGTTTTAACATAAAGTATCCTGTCATCTGCAAAGAGTGAGAGTTTGACTTCTTTGTTGCCAATTCAGATACCTTTTATTTCTTTGTGTTGCCTCATTGCTGAGGCTAGGACTTCTAGTACTATATTAAATAGCAGTGGTAATAGTGGACATCCCTGCCGTGTTCCTGACCTTAGTGGAATGGTCTCAGTTTTTCTCCCATAGAGAATGATATTCGCTGTGGGTTTTTCATAGATGGCTTTGATAATATAGAGGTATGTACCCTCTATCCCTACACTGTGAAGAGTTTTGATCAAGAAATGATGCTGTACTTTGTCAAATGCTTTTTCAGCATCTATTGAGAGTATCATATGGTTCTTGTTCTTTCTTTTATTAATGTAGTGTATCACATTGATTGATTTGCAGATGTTGAACCAACCTTGCAGCCCAGGAATAAATCCCACTTGGTCGTGGTGATAATCCTTTTAATGTACTGTTGGATCCTATTAGCTAGTTTCTTGGTGAGAATTTTTGCATCCATGTTCATCAAGAATATTGGTCTATAATTCTCCTTTTTGATGGGGCCTTTGTCTGGTTTTGGGATCAAGGTGATGCTGGCCTCATAAAATGAGTTTGGAAGTTTTCCTTCCATTTCTATTTTTTGGAACAGTTTCAGGAGAATAGGTATCAATTCTTCCTTAAATGTTTGGTAGAACTCCCCTGAAAGCCATCTGGCCCTGGGCTCTTGTTTGATGGGAGATTTTTGATGACTGCTTCAATCTCCTTACTGGTTATGAGTCTGTTCAGGTTTTCGATTTCTTCCTGGTCCAGTTGTGGTAGTTTATATGTCTCTAGGAATGCATCCATTTCTGCCAGGTTTTCAAATTTGCTGGTATATAGTTGCTGATAATACGTTCTTTTAATTGTTTGTATGTCTTTGGTGTTGGTTGTGATCTCTCCGCTTTCATTCATGATTTTATTAATTTGGGTCCTTCCTCTTTTCTTTTTCATAAGTGTGGCCAGGGGTTTATCAATCTTATTAATTCTTTCAAAGAACCAGCTCCTGGTATCATTGATTTGTTCTACTGTTCTTTTGGTTTCTATTTCATTGATTTCTGCTCTGATCTTTATTATTTCTCCCCTCCTGCTGGGTTTAGGCTTTCTTTGCTGTTCTTTCTTCAGCTCCTTTTGGTGTGGGGTTAGGCTGTGTACATGAGACCTTTCTTGTTTCTTGAGAAAGGCTTGTATTGTTGTATACTTTCTTCTCAGGACCACCTTTCCTGTGCTCCAAAGATTTTGAACAGTTGTGTTTTCATTTTCATTTGTTTCCATGAATGTTATTAATTCTTATTTAATTTCCTGGTTGACCCATTTGTTCTTTAATAGGATGCTCTTTAGCCTCCCTGTATTTGAGTTCTTTCCAACTTTCCTCTTGTGGTTGAGTTCTAGTTTCAGAGCATTATGGTCTGACAATATGCAGGGAATGATCTTGGTCTTTTGGTATCAGTTGGGACGTGATTTGTGACCCAGGATGTGATCTATTCTGGAGAATGTTCCATGTGCACTAGAGAAGAATGTGTATTTTGTTGCTTTGGGATGGAATGTTCTGAATATATGTGATGTCCGTCTGGTCCAGTGTGTCATTTAAAGCCTTTATTTCCTTGTTGATCTTTTGCTTGGATGATCTGTCCATTTCAGTGAGGGTGGTGTTAAAGTCCCCTACCATCATTGTATTATTGTTGACGTGCTTCTTTGATTTTGTTATTAATTGGTTTATATAATTGGCTGCTCCCATGTTCGGGACATAGATATTTAAAATTGTTAGATCTTCTTGTTGGACAGACCCTTTAAGTATGATATAGTGTCCTTCCTCATCTAATTGATCTGATATAAGGATTGCCCCTTCGGCTTTCTTTTGATGTCCATTAGCATGGTAGATTGTTTTCTACCCTCTCACTTTAAATCTGGAGGTGTCTTTGGGTCTAAAATGAGTTTCTTACAGACAGCATATTGATGGGTCTTGTTTTGTTTTTTTACCCATTCTGATACCCTGTGTGTTTTGGAGGGGGGGGCATTTAGCCCATTTACATTCAGGGTAACTATTTAAGGATAAGAATTTAGTGCCATTGTATTGCCTGTTAGGTGACTGTTACTGTATATTCTCTCTGTCACTTTCTGGTCTATTACTTTTAGGCTCTCTCTTTTGCTTAGAGGACCCTTTTCAATATTTCCTGTAGGGCTGGTTTGGCGTTTGCAAATTTTTTTTTTTTTTTTTTTTAGTTTATCCTGGAAGCTTTTTCTCTCTCCTTCTATTTTCAATGACAGCCTAGGTGAATATAACATTCTTGGCTGCATATTTTTCTCATTTAGTGCTCTGACTATATTATGCCAGTCCTTTCTGGCCTGCTAGGTCTCTGTGGATAGGTCTGCTGCCAATCTAATATTTCTACTGTTGTATGTTAGATACCTCTTGTCCTGAGCTGCTTTCAGGATTTTCTCTTTGTCACTAAGATTTGTAAGCTTTACTATTAGATGATGGGGTGTGGAGCTATTTATATTTATTTTGAGGGGATTCTCCATGCCTCCTGGATTTTGATGATTTTTACCTTTGCCATATACTGGAAATTCTCTACTATAATTTGCTCCAGTATGCCTTCTGCCCCTCTTTCTTTCTTTTTCTTCTGGGCTCCCAATTAGTCTAATATTGTTTTGTCTTATGGTATTACTTATCTCTCGAATCCTCTCCTCATGGTCCAGTAGTTGTTTGTCTCTCTTCTTGTCTGGCTCAGCTTCTTTATTTTCCATCTTTTGGTCTTCTATATCACTAATTGTCTCTTTAGCCTCATTTATCCTAGCTGTAAGAACCTCCATTTTTATAAGTGGTGTTTTGTAGTTTATTTTAGTAGTTTATTTAGTTTATTTCCTCTATGATTATAGCTTATTTATATAGCTTATTTTCTCTAACAAAAATCAAACACCACAGTGCGAAAATGTTTTTTGTAACAGAGATGCATGAACATCTAGAAGTTGAAGTTTAGATGCCCATATATGGAATTTTTATCATGGTCTGTTATCTTAGCAGAAAATGGGAATGACAATTTGAAAATGGCAATAATTCTATTAAATTTGAGTGAGGTGATCCAGAAAATTTGGTATGCTATAGTACTCATAACCAGATAAAAAAAATGAAAGATATGGGAGAAGATATAAATATTGAAGGAACAAACATCATTTACTGAATTTCTAAATGGTACTTTGAGCTGTACTAATTACTTTCTGTTGCACTATATAAATTAGCTTTCATAATAACATCATGAGGCAGGTATTATCATAAATGGAACCAAGAATTTAGAAAAAAGAGAAATTCAATAACTTTTGAGGACTAAATTTTAAAACTACTTTATAGATTTTGGATACTAACCCTTTATCTAATATGTCATTTGCAAATATCTTCTTCCATTTCATCACTTGTCTTAGGTTTTTTCAACTTTTTCCTTTGCTGTGCAAAAGCTTTTTATCTTGATGAAGTCCCAAGAGTTCATTTTTGCTTTTTCCCCCCTTACTTTTGGAGGTGTGTCTAGACAGAAGTTGTTGTAGTTGAAGTCAAAGAGGTTGCTGCCTGTGTTCTCTATGATTTTAATGAATTCCTGTCTCACATTTAGATCTTTAATCCATTTTGAGTCTATTTTTGTGTATGGTTTAAGAGAATGGTCCAGTTTCATTCTTCTGCATGTGGCTGTCCAATTTTCCCAGCACCATTTATTGAAGAGGCTGTCTTTGTTCCATTGGATATTCTTTCTTGCTTTGTTTAAGATTAGTTGACCATAGGGTTGAGTGAAGGTCCATTTCTGGGCTCTCAAGTCTGTTCCATTGACCTATGTGTCTGTTTTTATGCCTGTACCATGCTGTCTTGATGATTACAGCTTTGTAATAGAGCTTGAAGTTTGGAATTGTGATGTCACCAGTTTTGGTTTTCTTTTTCAACATTCCTTTGGCTATTTGGATCTTTTCTTGTTCCGTATAAATTTTAGGTTTATTTGTTCCACCTCTGTGAAAAAAAGTTAATGGTATTTTGATGGGGATTGCACTGAATGTGTAGATTGTTTTAGGTAACACAGACATTTTAACAATATTTGTCCTTTCAACCCATGGACATGGGATGTTTTTCCCTTGTGTCTTCCTCAATTTCTTTCATGATTGTTCTATAGTTTTCAGAGTTCAGATCCTTGCCTCTTTTTTGTCAAGATTCTTGGGTATCTTATGGTTTTGGAGGCAATTGTAAATGAGATTACTTGATTAATTTCTCTTTATTCTGTCTCAGTGTATGGAAATACAACCAATTTCTGTGTGCGCATTGATTTTATATCTTGCCACTTTACTGAATTTCTGCATGAATTCTAGCAATTTTGGGATGGAGTCTTTTGGGTTTTCTGCATAAAGTATCATGTCATCTACACAGAGTGAGAGTTTGACTTCTTTTTTGCTGATTCAGATATCTTTTCTATTTATTGTCAATTGCTGAGGCTAGGACTTCTAGAACTATGTTGAACAGCAGTGGTGAGAATGGACATCTATGCTGTGTTTCTGACCTTATGAAAAAGCCCTCAGTTTTCCCCACTAAGGATGATATGGGCTGTAGGCTTTTCATAGTTGGCTTTTATGATATGTTCCCTCTATCCCTACCCTGTGAGTTTTAATCAAGGAAGGGTGTTGTTAAAAAAAAAAAAAAGAAAGAAAGAAAAGAAAGGATGTTGTATTTTGTCAAATCCTTTCTCTGCATCTATTGAGAGGATCATATGGTTCTTGTCCTTTATTTATGTAGTATATCACATTGATTTGTGAATATCAAACCAATCTTGTGGCTCAGGAATAAATCCCACTCGGTCCTAGTGAATAATCCTTTTAATATACTGGTGGATCCTATTGGCCTGTATTTGGTGAGAATTTTTCCATCCATGTTCATCAGGGATATTGGTCTCTAATTCTACTTTGTGGTGGTATCTTTTTCTGGTTTGGGACCAATGTAATGCTGGCTTCATAAGAAGAGTTTGGAAGTTTTCTTTCCTTTTTCTATTTTTTTGAAACAGCTTCAGAGAAATAGGTATTAATTCTTTTTTAAATGTTTGGTAGAATTCCCCTGGAATTCTGGGAAGCCATCCAGCTCTGGGCTCTTGTTTTTTGGGAGATTTTTTATTACTATTTCAATTTCCTTGCTGATTATGGGTATTTTCAGGTTTTCTATTTCTTCCTGGCTCAGTTTTGGTAGTTTATACATCTCTAGGGCTGTATCCATTTCTTTAAATTGCCTAATTTGTTTGCATATAGTTACTCAGATTAAGGGTTAATATCAAAATCTATAAAGAACTTATCAAACTCAACACCCAAATATCAAATAATCCAATCAAGAAATGGGCAGAAGATATGAACGCACATTTCTGCAAAGAAAACATAGAAATGGCCAACAGACACATGAAAAAATGCTCCACATCACTTGGCATTAGGGAAATACAAATCAAAACCACAATGAGATACCACCTCATACCAGTGAGGATCGCTAAAATTAAAAACTCAGGAAAAACAAATGTAGGTGAGGGTGAGGAGAAAGGGAAGAAAGGGGAGGAGAAAGGGAACCTCCTACACTGTTGGTGGGAATGCAAGCTGGTGAAGTCACTCTGGGAATCAATGTGGAGGTTCCTCAAAAAGTTGAAAATAGAGCTACCCTATGACCCAGCAATTGCACTACTCAGTATTTACCCCAAAGATACAAACGTAGTGATCCGAAGGAGCACCTGCACCCGAATGTTTATAGCAGCAATGTCCACAATAGCCAAACTATGGAAAAAGCCCAGATGTCCATCAACAGATGAATGGATAAAGATTAGTGTGTACACACACACACACACACACACAATGGAATATTGTGCAGGCTTTAAAAAAGAATGAAATCTTGCCATTTACAATGATGTGTATGGAAGTAGAGGGTGCTATGCTAAGCAAAATAAGTTAATCAGCAAAAGACAATTATCATATGATTTCACTGATATATAGAATTTAAGAAACAAAGCAGAGGATCATAGGGGAAGGGGGGGGGGAATGAAAGATTAAACCAGAGAGGGAGAAAAACCATAGGAGACTCTTTATCTTAGGAAGCAAACTGAGGGTTGCTAGAGGGGAGGGGAGTGGAGTGATGAGGTAACTGGGTGACAGACTTCAAGGAGGGCATGTGATGTAATGAACACTGGGTATTATGTAAGACTGATGTATCACAGGCCTACACCTCTGAAACCCAAAATACATTATATGTTAATTAATTGAATTTAAATCAAAAGTGTTTAAAAAACAAAATTACTTTAGAGTAAAATATGCAGAACCATGCAAAAAAGAAGAAATGGATTGAAGATATAACTAAAACTTCAATAAACGATTTATCCCAGCTAAACAATCAAGTGTAAAGAGGATGGGAAGCCATTAAATTTGGAAACTGAAGATTCTTATGGCACATCAGACTTAATTATTCCTGAGAGGACAACCTAAAACCTTAGCCATACCTCTGCCCTACTGATGAAGCCATCCTTAGTTTGTGACCAGTGTATCTGCAACATTCCTGTCCTAATGATAAAGCAATCAGTATTTTGATATGGATATATCAGGTCATCTTATAGTTATGCCATTAAATTTTCATATTGTTCAATTCTCCTTATTTCAGTCTTAAGCTCCTTAGCCAATTTTCTTTTTAAATCTTGAACTTCAGGGAGAAAATGTGCAGTAGATATTCCTGCTCTTGCAACAGTTTTTCTCATTAGGAATCAATACACTAACATTCCTTATTTACAAAATACATGGGATTTGGTTAACTATCACTCAGAGAGAAGGATTCACTATCCCTATATCAAAAAAAAAAAAAAAAATCAGGCTACTGAGCCGCATACACCAAATCTTGCACCGTTGTGTATTGACTGGCTTCTTCCTGGGTGAGCACATTGTCTTATGATACGAGTACTTAGATGCAAGCATGAATTGTCCTGTGTTGCACTTCTGGTATAGCCATAATTATTTCCACTTTACAAATGAGAAATGGAGGTTTAGAGGGATATATTGCTTTTGAAATTCACATAGCAAATATAAGCAAAAGATCTGAAAGTTTCTCCAACACTATAAGGATTTCTTCCAACTAGCTAGGAGTATCACAAATGTTTTGAGTAGAAATCCTAAATTTCCTGGGACTCATTACTTGTACTAGTAATTAATAGTTCACTAAACACTCATAATTAGTTAAAGGTATTACTCCTTTTCCACAACTCCTCATCAAAAGAAAATATTCTGTAAGTGATGACAGAATTAAATCAGGAAGGACCAAAAGTGGAAAGTATATAGTTCCTGCTACAATATTATTTTTTTTGAAGTATAGTTGATGCACAGTATTGTATTTATTCAAGGGTTACATCATAATTTTACAATTCTATACATTAAGCCATGATAACTATAAGTACCATATGTCATCACACATTATTACAATATGGTTGACTATATTGCCTATGCTTTATTTTTCATCTGCCCAATTTACATACTTAATAAGCTTCTAGCTCTTCATCCCCTTGGACAACCAATGTTGTCCACACTCCCACTGTCTTCCCTTCTTGCAAACACCAATTTGTTCTCCATATTTGAATCTGTTTCTGTTTGTTTCTTAGATTCCACATGCAAGTGAAATTGTATGGTATTTTTCTTCCTCTGTTTGACTATTTCACTTAGCATAATACCTTCTAGGTTCATCCATGTTGTTGCAAATGGGAAGATGTCCTTTTACTTATGGATGAGTAATATTACACTATGTATACATACCACTGCTTTATCCATTCATTTATTGGTGAACACTTAGGTTGCTTCCACATTTTTGCTACTATAAATAATGTTGTCATATACATAGGGGTGGATATATCTTCTTGAGTTAATAATTTCAGTTTCTTTGGTTGAAATTCAGTAGCGGTATTACTACTGCATCATATGGTATTTCTATTTTAAATTTTTTGAGGAATGGTCATACTCATTTCCAGACTAGTTGTACCAATTTACATTCCTACCAACAGTGCATGAGGGTTCCCTTTTCTGCACATTCTTGCCAACACCTGTTATTTCTGGTCTTTTTGATACTAACCATTCTGACTAGTAAGAAGTGGTATCTCATTGTGATTTTAATTGAATTTCCACGATGATTAGTGATGCTAAAGATCTTTTCATATGTCTCTTGGCCATTGCATGTTTTAGGAAAAATGTCTACTCAGGTCCTTAAGTCTTCTATCTATTTTTACATTGGATTGTTTCATTGATGTTGAGTTATATAAATTCTTTATATATTTTGGATAGCAGCCCCTTATTGGGTATAACATTTACAAATATCTTCTCCTATTCAGGCTGTCTTTTCTTTTGCTGTTTAATAGCTTGTGTGTGTGTGTGTGTGTGTGTGTGTGTGTGTGTATTTGTGTGTCTGTGTATTTGTGTGTAGTCCCAATAGTTCATTTTGCTTCCTCACCCCACCCCCGCTACCTTACCTGAGGAGATATATCTTTAAATATATTTCCCAAAGACTCATGCCCATGTTTTTATCAAGAAATTTAATAGTTTTGGGTTCCAGTTTTAGTCCTTAATTCATTTTGACTTCTTTTCCATTTTGAGTTTGTTTTTATGTATATTGAGAAAGTCGTCCAGTTTTTCCAACACCATTTGTTGAAGCACTATCTTTTCCCTGTTGTATATTTTTGCTTCCTTTCCTGCAGATTAACTGATCATTGAAGTATGGGTTTGTTTTGGGGCTCTTTATCTTATTTTATTGATATATATATATATATATTTGTATTAGTATAGCTATTTGTATTAGTATAGCTTTGTAGTATATATTGTAATCTGGGATTATGATACTTGAGTTTGTTGTTCTTTCTTGAGGTTATTTTTTGGTTTTTGGTTTTTGTTTTTTTGTTTTTGGCTATTTGGGGTCTTTTGTGCTTACCTACGAATTTTAAGGTTCATTTGGTTTTAAGAAAATGCAATTGGTATTTTGATAGGGTTTGCACTGAATCTGTATATTGTTCTAGGTAGTATGGACATTTTAACTATTAATTTTTCCAAATACTATTTGTATTAGTATAGCTTTGTAGTATATATTGTAATCTGGGATTATGATACTTGAATTTTTGTTCTTTCTTGAGGTTATTTTTTGGTTTTTGGTTTTTGTTTTTTTGTTTTTGGCTATTTGGGGTCTTTTGTGCTTACCTACGAATTTTAAGGTTCATTTGGTTTTAAGAAAATGCAATTGGTATTTTGATAGGGTTTGCACTGAATCTGTATATTGTTCTAGGTAGTATGGACATTTTAACTATTAATTTTTCCAATCTATGAGCATGGTACATTTTTCCATTCATTTGTGTCCTCAATTTATTCCATTAATGTCTTTCATTTTTTAGATTAGAGGTCTTTTACTTCCTTGGTTAAATTTATTCCTAGGTATTTTATTCTTATTGGCACAATAAATGGAATTGTTTCCATAATTTCTTTTTGCTACTTTGTTATTAGTGTATAGTAATGTAACAGATTTCTCTGTAATAAATTTTGTATCTTTTTTTACTGAATTTGTTTATTCTAATAGGTTTTTTTAGGGGAGTGATTAGAGTCTCTTATATTATCATGTCATCTGCAAAATGGTGGCAATTTTGCTACTTCTTTACCAATTTAGATGCATTTTAGTTGTTTTATTAAATTTTGTGGCTAGGACTTCAGTACTGCTTCAAATAATAGTGATGAGTGGACATATTTTTTCATAATCTTATAGGAAAGCTCTCAGTTTTTCCCCATTGAGCAAGATGCTAGGTGTGGAATTTTCATATATGACCTTTACTGTGTTGAAGTATATTATCCTTAAACCCACTTTGTTGAGAATTTTTATCATAAACAGATGTTGAATTTTGTCAAATGCTTTTTCTGCATTTGTTGAAATATGTTTTTCTCTTTCTCTTGTTAACATGGTATATCATGTTGATTGATTTGCTGATATTGAAACATCTTTGTATCTCTATAATGAACCCCACTTGATTGTGCTGAATGATTATTTTAATGTATTGTTAAAATCAGTTTGCTGATTTTTAAAAGGATTTTTGAACTTACATTGGTCTACAGTTTCCTTTACAAGTTGTACATTTTCTGGTTTGGAATTAGGATAATGCTGGACATGAAAAATAAATTTGAAGGCTTTCCTTCCTCTTCTGTTTTTTGGGATGTTTTAGGAGAGTAGGTATTAAATCTTTTTAAAAGAGATATTTGATAACATTCACCTATGAATCTATCTGGTCCTGGACTTTACTTTGTTGAGAGTTTTTTGGTTACTAATTCAATTTTGTTGCCACTAATCTGCTCAGATTTTCTATTTCTTATTTTATTTTATTTTATTATTATTATTTTTTTAAGATTTTATTTATTTATTTGACAGAGAGAGATCACAAGTAGGCAGAGAGGCAGGCAGAGAGAGAGAGGAGGAAGCAGGCTCCCTGTTGAGCAGAGAGCCCGATGCGGGGCTTGATCCCAGGACCCTGGGACCATGACCTGAGCCGAAGGCAGAGGCTTTAACCCACTGAGCCACCCAGACACCCCTATTTCTTATTTTATTTTGGAACATTGTATATTCAGGAATTTTATATTTCTTCTAGCTTATCCAGTATATTCTATAAATTTTCATATTTTATAATCCTTTTTATTTCTGTGGTATGGGTTGTTAATTCTTTCATTTCTAGTCTTATTTATTTGGTTCTCTCTCTCTCTCTCTCTCTCTCTCTCTTTTTTTTTTTTCCCTTATGAGTCTGGTTAAGGGTTTATCCATTTTATTTATCTTTTCAATTTTTTTTGGTCTCTGTTTATTTCCACTGTGATCTTTATTATTTACTTCTTTCTACCAGATTTGGGCTTTCCTTATCATTCTTTTTCTAGTCTCTTTAGGTGTAAAATTAGATTGAGATTTTTTTCTTATTTCTTGAAGTAGGCCTGTAATCCTTTAAATTTCTCTCATAGAACTTCTTTAACTACATTTTCTTTGGGTTCATAGATAATTACAATTTTTATCCCCTCCTGTTGGATTTATCAATATCTTTATGTAATGCCTTCCTTGTAACTTGTTACAACCTTTGTTGTCAAGTCTATCTTGTCTGATGTAATTATTGCTACACTGTTGTTTTTTTTTTTTTACTTCTGTTTGAATGTCATATATTTTTCCATCCCTTCATTTTCAATGTATAGATGTTTCTAGATCTGAAGTGAGTCTCTTGTAGGCAGCATATAGATGGGTACTGTTTTTATATCCATTCAGCATTTCTAGGTCTTTCAACTGGAGCGTTTAGACCATAGACATTTAATTATTGATTCGTATGTTCTTATAACCATATTGTTTATACTTTCTGATTGTTTTTGTAGTTCTCCCCTGTTCCTTTTTTTTTCTTTTAATGTTATGCTTGGCTTGCTTTCTCTTTATTTCTCCAAGTTTTTATTAGACTACCAAAACTGAAACAGAAAGGAATAGAAAACTTGAACAAATTGATAACCAGCAAAGAAATTGAATCAGTGAAAAAACATTTTCCAACAAACAAAGTCCAGGGCCAGATGGCTTCACAGAGGGAATTCTATCAAACATTTAAAGTAGAGCTAATACCTATTCTTCTCAAAGTGTTCTAAAAAACAGAAATGGAAAAAAAACTTCCAGATTCAATCTGTGAGGCCAGAATTACCCTGATACCAAAACCAAAGACTGCACCAAGAAAGAGAACTACAGCCAATATCTCAGAGGAACATGGAAGCAAAAATTCTCAATAAAATACTAGCAGATCAAATCCAACAGTACATTAAAAGAATCATTCACCACATCAAGAGGGATTTATTTCTGGGCTGCAGGGAGGTTCAATATTTGCAAATCAATCGATGTGATACACTACATTAATAAAAGAATGGATAAAATCCATATAATCCTTTCACTAGGTCCTTTAGTATGACAGCTATTTAGCATGACAACTAAAGTGGTTATAAACATGGGCTCCTTGGAGCTTTCTGGGGTTACCTGACAGGAGGACTGGAGCTAAAGTGGGTATGAGCTAGAGGCATCCTGGGCTGTTCCATACCGTGGTTGTTCTGAAGGATGGTTGGAAATAAAAGGTATACTGGCTGGGAGGTCTGAGGGTGCCCTCACAGAGCGAAGCCCTGGGAGACAACTGGAGATAAATCAAGTGTGGCTGGAAGATCCTAGGGTGCCTGGCAAGTCATCCAGAGGTGAAACTGTGCAGGCCCACAACATTCCAGGATGCTTTATGCCTGTGTCACCTTGGACACATGGCTGTGGCTATAGGGGAAGGCTGGTTCCTTGATATTCTAGTTGATCTTTTGTTTATTTTTATTTATTTATTTTTTAAATTTATTTATTTATTTGTCAGAGAGAGAGCACAAGCAGGGGGAGTGGCTGTCAGAGGAGCCTGATGCGAGATTTGATTTCAGGACCCTGAGATCAGGACCTAAACCAAAGGCAGATGCTTAACCCTGAGCTACCCAGGTGTCCCTCTAGTTGATCTTTTAAAATACTATTTTCCTAATTTCTTTTCTTTTCTTTTCTCTTTCCTTTCCTTTTCTTTTCTTTTCTTTTTTTTCTTCTTTTCTTTTTTTCCTATGGCCCAGAGCACCTGGCCCTGGCAGGGGTTAAGGGCCCAGAGTTGCTGAAGAAGCAGGTTAGGTCACTTAGTCACTGCTCTCATGTGTGCTATCAAAGTGGATGGCAACATAAACTGTGGTGCTTCCAGCCCCTCTGACCCCAGAAAGGCATCCAGCAGGCCCCCCACTGTTTGGTAGAGGGCTAAAATTATTTTATATTCTGGTTGCCCTTTCAGAGTTTCTTTTTTCCCTATGATTTGAGGTGGATAAATCTACTCAGTCACACAGTACTATCCCTCCTCATTGTAGTTCAAAATGTTGGGGTGGGGATTCACAGTCATTACTGTGTTTCCATCTCTTCTATTGTCTATGTGGCACCTTTATCTTCATTGTGTAGAAGTTGTTTATTCAACCCTCAGTTATTTTTCAGGAGTAACTGTTCTTGGAGATTTGGTACATTCAAGGAAGATGTATGTTTGGAGTCTTCTATGTCACCATCTTGGGCACTCTTTCTCAATTCCTTTATTTTTTCCTTTATTTCTAATTTTATTTAATTGAACCCTTTTAAAAAAATTTTTGGTGAGACTGACAAAAATTTTATCAATTTTATTTTTCCAAGGAACAAGCTGTTGGTTTCATTTTTTTTATTCTTTTAATCTCTATTTCATTTATTTCTATTCTGCTCTTACTATATCCTTCCTTCTACTAACTTTAGGCTTTGTTTCTCCATTTTCTATTTCCTATAGGTATCAGGTTAGATTCTTAGAGATTTCTTGTCTTTTCAGGTAGGCCTCTTTTGCTAAAAATGTCTTTGATAAAACTGTTTTTGTTGTATTTCAAAGATTTTGAACAGTTGAATTTTCATTTTCATTTGTCTTTGTATTTTTGTATTTCCTTTTTGATTTCTTGGTTGACCCACTGGTTTGTTGGTAACATGTTCTTTAACCTCCATGTGCTTGTGTTTTGTCCAAAACTGTTCTTATAATTAATTTGTATTTTTATACCACTGTGCCCAGAAAAGTTGCTTGATATGATTATAGTCTTCTTAAATTTAAGAATTATTTGGTATACTAATATGTGATGTATCCTAGGGAATATTGGCACTTGAAAAGAATGTGTATTCTATTTTTGGATGAAGTATTCTGTGCTTACTTATGAAGTAAATCCATTCTAATGTGTTGTTCAAAGACACAGTTTCCTTATCAATTTTTTGTTAGGGTGCTCTATCCATTGATATAGATATTGTGTAAGTTTACCCACTATTATTGTTTTACTGACCATTTCTCCATTTGTGTCTGTTAATATTTGCTTTATGTATTAGGTGTTCATATATTGGGTACATAAATATTTAAAATTTTATATCCTTTTGTTGAATTGATTTCTTTATCATTATGTAATGACCTCTGTTTGTTTTCAAGTCTATTTTTTCTGATAAAAGTATTACTTCCCTAGCTTTCTTTTTTAAAGTTTCATTTTCATGGAATATCTATTTTTATCCCTTAACTTTCAGTCTGTATATGTCTTTAGGTCTGAAGTGAGTCTTTTGTAGGCTGCATATAGATGTTCACTTTTTTTTTTTTTTAATCCATGTAGTCATCCAATGTCTTTTGTCATTTGGTCCATTTATATTTAAAGTAATTATTAACAAGTATGTATTTATTACCATTTTGTATGTTATTTTCTGTGTTTTGTTTTCACAGTTCCTTTCTTTTGCTCTCTTTCCTTGTGGTTTGATGGCTTTCTTTACTGTTATGTTTGGATGACTTTCTCTTTATTTTTTGTGTATCAACCACAAATCAAAAACCTATAGTAACCATTAGGTTCATGTATAACATCTTATGTATATAGCACTCTATATTTGGGTGATGGTCACTTAAGTTCAAACACATTCTAAAAGTACCAAAATTACTCTCTCCTCCATATTTTTTGTGTAAACATAAAATGTTCTATTTCATATCTTTTTATTTTATGTATCCTTGACAAACTATTGTAGATGTATTTGACTTTACTACTTTTGTGTTTTAATTTCCATACTGGCTTTATAATGATTAATCTATCTTTCCTATATGTTTGTTTTTAACAGTAAAATTTTCTTTCATAATTTTCTTCTTTCTAGTTATGCCTTGTTCTTTCTACTTAACACATTCCTTTTAACTTTTTTTTTTTAAGTCTTGCTTAGTGGTGCTGAACTCCTGTATCTTTTTCAATTCTAAATGATTACTTTGGCGCATAGATAATTCTTGGTTGTGGATATTCTTTTTCAGCACTTTGTAGCTCTTTACATTGAAATATAATAAAAATATAGATTTATATTCCAGGTGTACAACATACTGATTCAACAATTCTATATTACTCAGTGCCCACCATGGTAAGTTACCACCTGTGACCCAAGTTGTTAAAATATTGACTGTATTACTTACATTGTATTTTTCATCTTTGTGTCTTATAACTGGAAGTTTTACCTCTTAATTCTATTTCACCAGTCACCCACTCATTTTTCCTCTGGCAACCACCAGTTTGTTTGCTGTATTTAAGAATCTGGTTTTCTTTTTAGTGGCTGTACCAGCTTGCATTCCCACCAATAGTGAAACAGGGCTCCCTTTTTCACATCCTCGCCAACATTTGTTCTTCCCTGTCTTGTTAATTTTAGCCATTCTGATTGGTGTAAGGTGGTATCTTGTTGTGGTTAGATTTGTATTTCTCTGATACCAAGTGATGTGGAGCATTTTTTCATGTGTCTGTTGGCTATTTGTATGTCTTCTTTGGAGAAGAGTCTGTTCACGTCTCCTGACCATTTCTTGATTGGATTATTTGGTTTTTGGATGTTGAGTTTAATAAATTCTTTATAGATCTTGGATACCAGCCCTTTATCTATAATGTCATTTGCAAATAACTTCTCCCATTCCATAGGTTGCATTTTAGTTTTGTTGACCATTTCCTTGGCTGTGCAGAAGCTTTTTATCTTGATGAAGTCCCAGTAGTTCATTTTTGCTTTTGTTGCCCTTGTCTTTAGAGACATATTTTGCAAGAAATTGATTTGTCCAAGGTCAAAGAGGTTGCTGTCTGTGTTTTACCCTAGGATTTTAATGGATTCCTGTCTCATATTTACATCTTTCATCCATTTTGAGTTTATCTTTGTGTATGGTATAAGAGAATGGTCCAGTTTCATTGTTCTGCATATTGCTGTCCAATTTTCCCAGCACCATTTATTGAAGAGATTTTCCTCCTCATTGGATATTCTTCCTTGCTTTGTTGAAGATTACTTGACCATTGAGCTGAGGGTCAATTTCTGGACTCTCTATTCTGTTCCATTGATCTATGTGTCTGCTTTTGTGCCAGTACCATACTGTCTTGATGATCACAGCTTTGTAATATAGCTCGAAGTCAGGCATTTTGATGCTCCCATCTGTGGTCTTCTTTTTCAGCATTCTCCTGGTGATTTGCAATCTTTTCTGGTTCCATACAAATTTTAGGATTGCTCGTTCCAGCTATGTGAAAAATGTCAATGGTATTTTGATAGGGATTGCACTATATTGTTCTAGATTACTCTGGGGGGCACAGGTTTTTTTAATAATGTTTATTCTTGGGACACCTGGGTGGCTCAGTGGGTTAAGCCTCTGCCTTTGGCTCAGGTCATGATCTCAGGGTCCTGAGATCAAGTCCCGCATCGGGCTCTCTGCTCAGCGGGGAGCCTGCTTCCTCCTCTCTCTCTCTCTCTCTGCCTGCCTCTCTGCCTACTTGTGATCTCTCTCTGTCAAATAAATAAATAAAATATTTAAAAAAAATGTTTATTCTTCCAATCCATGAGCATGGAGTGTTTTTCCATCTCTGTTTCTTCCTCCATTTCTTTCATAAGTGTTCTATAGTTTCTAGAGTACAGATCCTGTGCCCCTTTGGTGAGGTTTATTCCTAGATATCTTATTTTAAAAAGATTCCACATATTTGTGACATCATGTGGCATTTGTCTTTCTCTTATTATTCTACTTAACGTAATATACCTTACATCCATAGATGTTGTGACAAATGACAAAAATGTATTTTTATGGATGAGTAATACATCATTGTATTTCTATATACCACATCTTCACCCACTCATCTATCAATGGACACTTGGGTTGCTTCCATATTTTGGCTATCGTAAATAATGCTGCAATAAATATACAGGCATACATATCTTTTTGAATTAGTGTTTTCTTTTTTGTTGTGTAAACACTAGTAGTGCAATTACTGGATCATGTGGTATTTATAAGTTATTTTTTTGAGAAAACATCCACACTGTTTCCCACAGTGGTTATACCAATTTATATTCCCATTAACAGTGCATGAAGGCTCCATTTTCTTCACATTTACCCCAACACTTGTATTGTCTTTTTGATATTAGCCATTCTGACTGGTAAGAATTGATACCTTATTGTGGTTTTGATTTCCATTTTCCTGATGATTAGTAACTTTGAGCATCTTTTCATATGTCTGTAGGCTATCTGTCTTCTTAAGAAAAATGTCCCTGCGTGTTGATTGCACATTCTTGTTAGTTTTTTTCCCTTGATATAATTTTTTGTTGTATAAGTTAATCATATATTTAGGATATTAACCTCTTACCAGATGTATTATTTGAAAATACCTTCTCTCATTCCCTAAGCTGCCTTTTGTTTTATTGTTGGTTTCCTGTGCTTTGCAAAATATTTTTATTATGGTATAGTTCTAATGTTTTATATTTGATTTTGTTTTTCTTGGTTAAGGAGACATATCCATAAATATGTTGCTAAGGGTGATGCTGAAGAGATTACTACTATGTTTTCTCTTGGGAATGTTACAGTTTCAGGTCTAATATTTACAACTTTAATCCATCTTTAGGTTCATTTTTTTGTATGGCATGAGAAAGTAGTCCAGTTTCATTCTTTTGGATGCAGCTGTCATCTTCCCCAATATCAGTTATTGAAGAAACTTTTGTCCCATTGTATATTCTTGCTTTCTTTTTTGTAGATCAGTTGACATGTAGTTGTGAGTTTATCCCTCAGCTTTTGATTATATTTTACTGATCTATGTGTCTATGCTAGTACCTTATCGCTTTTATTCCTATAGCTTTGTAGTATATCCTATAATCTGGGATTGTATTACCTCAAGCTTTGTTCTTCTTTCTCAAGATTGCTTTGACTATTCAAGGTCTTTCTTAATTTCCTAATTTCTTTTTCTTTGAATTCATTTTTATTGTGTAGAAATGCAACATATTTCTGTATATTAATTTTGCATTCTGAAATGATATTGAGTTTATTCTAAGTTTTTTTGGGGGGGTAGTCCTTAGGGCTTTCTATATAATATTCATATAATATTGTGTTATCTGGAGATTATGACAGTTTACTGGAAGATTAAGGAAGTTAAAGGTTTAAGGAAGAAGTAAACTGCTTCCTTACCAATTTGGATGACTTTTATTTCTTTTGTTTGAAGGATTGTTGTAGTTAGGAATTCCAGTGCTATGTTGAATAAAAGCAGTCACAGTGGACAATACTCTCTCATTCTTGATCTAGAAGAAAAGTTCTGTTTTTCACCATTTAGTATGATGTGTTAGCTGTGACATACATGACCTTTATTATGTGAGGTTCATTTCCTCTAAACCCTCTTTGTTGAGTTTTTAACATGAATGGATGTTTTAGTTTGTGAAATGTTTTTTCTTCATCTATTGAGATGATCGTATGGATTTTATTCTTTCTCTTGTTAATGTGATATAGAACATTGGTTTTGTGAATATTGAACCATCTTTGCATCTCTGGAATAAATCCCATTTGATAGTGGTGAAGAATTGCCAAAGGTAGCTGCCTTAAGTGACTGAGCCACCCAGATGCCCTGGTTTTGCTCACTGTAAAAAAAAATCTCTTTTGTATGTTAGTTAGGTGAGATTTTTTTCTCATTTTTTAAGTAGGCCTATAATGTTATAAACATCCTTTTTAGAATTGTTTTTGCTGGATTCCAAACATTCTGGACGATTGTGATATCATTTTAATTTGCCTGTTTTAAAATTTCTTTTATTTCTTGGTTGACCCATTTGTTGTTTAGTAATATGTTAATCTCGGTGTATTTTTGTTGTTTTCCAGATTTCTTCTTGTGATTTCTAGTTTCATAGTGTTGTTTTCAGAAAAGTTGCTTGATATGATTTTAATCTTGTATTTAGTGAGAATTGTTTTGTGTCTTAAACATGTCATCTGTCCTGGAGAATATCCATGTACACATGAAAATATGTATTCTGTTTTTGGATGGAATGTTCTGTACATATCTATTAGGTCCATCTGGTCCAACGTGTCATTCAAAGCTAGTTTCTTATTTATTTTCTGCCTGATATATCCATTGAAGTGGGTGTTAAAGTGACAAACTCATAGTAATACAATAATAGCAGGAGACATTTTCTGTTAGTATTTGCTTTATATATTTGGGTTCCTTTTTTCAGTGCAGAAATATTTACAATTGTTATACCCTCCAGTTAGACTGATCCTTGAAGGACACTGTTGTGTGTTGTGTAGTCTATTTTGTCTGATTAAAAAACAAAAACACAGTAGCAATTCTTCTATGTTTGTATGGTATATTTTTTCTTTCCTTTACTCTTCAGGTCTGAAGTGAGTCTCTTATAGTAGTATATAGACGGGTCTTTTAAAAATCCATTTAGTTAGCCTATGTCTTTTAATTGGAGAATTTAGTCCATTTATATTTAAAGTAACTATTGATATGTACATACTTGTTCCACTTTGTTATTTTCTGGGGGGTTTTTTGTTTGTTTGTTTGTTTGTTTTTGTAGTTCTTCCGTCCTTTCTTTTCCTCTTGCAGGTTGATAGCTTCCTTTAGTATTATTCTTGGATTCCTTTCTCTTTTTTGTGTGTGTATCAATGTTTTTTGATCTGTGGCTAATACTGGGTTCTTGCATAATATCCCATGTGTATAGCAGTCTGTATTTAGCTGATAGTCACTTAAGTTTGAACACATTCTAAAAGCACAAAAGTTTTACTCTCCCCTCCAAGTTTTATGTATATGTCACATTTTACATCTTTATATTTTATGTATCCTTTGACTAATTATTGTAGATATAATTGATTTTACTGTTCTTATGTTTTAACATCCATACTGGCTTTATATTTTACTTATTACTTTGACTATATGTTTGTTGTTATGTGTAATTTTTTTTCCTTTCATAATTTTCTTCTAGCTATTGGCTTTACTTTCCACTTAAATTGCCTTAACATTTCCTGTGAGGGTGGGTTAATGGTGATGAACTCCTTTAGTATTGTGTATCTGGGAAAGTGTTTCTCTATTCTGAATGATAATCTTGTTTGGTAACCTTGGTTGCAGGTTTTTTCTTTAAGTACTTTATATCATGTCACTTCCTTTTGGCCTGTAATGTTTCTGCTGGAATATCAGCTGATATACTATGAGGTTTTCCTTGTATATAATGGTTTTCTTTTCTCTTGGTGTTTTAAAAATTCTCTTTATCAATACTTTGCCATTTTAATTTTTATGTGTCTCAGTGTGGATCTCCTCGGTTCATCTTGTTTGGGGCTGTTGGTGAATCCTGGATATGTATGTCTATTTTCTTTCCCAGATTAGGGAAGTTTCTAGCTGTTATACCTTCAATTAAATTTTCTGCCTCTTTCTGTCTCTTTTCCTTCTGGCATCCCTATTATGTGAATGTCATTATGCTTGATAATAAAATAAGTTCAGTGACCTCTACAGTATTATTTTTTTTCTTTTTGCTCTTCAGTTTGGTCACTTTCTAGTCCACAGATTCCAGATCACTGAGCTATTCTTCTGCATCTCGTAATTGGCTGTTGATTCCTTCTAGTGTATTTTTCATTCCAGTTATTCTTCAGCTCTAATTCCTTTTTATATTTTTAATCCTTTCTGAAGTTCTTACTGAGTTCACCCACTCTTCTCTCAAGTCTGGTGAGAATCTTTATTACCATCATTTTGAACTCTTTATCAGGCATATTGCTTATCTAATTTAAGTTCTTCTTTTATTTAATCTTTTTTTAAAAATTTTTTCAGTGTCAAGATTCATTGCTTATGTACCACACCCAGTGCTCCATGCAATATGTGCCCTTTCTTAATACCCACCACCAGGCTAACCCATCCCCCTGCTCCCTCCCTTCCAAAACCCACAGTATGTTTCTCAGAGTCCATGGTCTCTCATGCTTCAACTCTTCCTCCCATTTCCCCGAATTCACTTTTCATTTCCTTCTCCTAATGTCCTCCATGTAATACTTTATGCTCCACAAGTAAGTGAAACCATATGATAATTGACTTTCTCTGCTTGACTTATTTCACTCAGCATAATCTCCTCCAGTCCCGTCCATGTTGATACAAAAGTTGGGTATTCATCCTCCTGATGGAGGCATAATACTCAATTGTATATATGGACATATGTTCTTTATCCATTCGTCTGTTGAAAGGCATCTTGGCTCTTTCCACAGTCTGGTGATTGTGACCATTGCTGCTATAAACATTGGGGTACAGATGGCTCTTCTTTTCACTACATCTGTATCTTTGGGGTAAATACCCAGTAGTGCAATTGCAGGGTCATAAGGTAGCTCTATTTTTAATTTCTTAAGGAATTTCCACACTGTTTTCCAAAGTAGCTGCACCAAATTGCATTCTAACCAGCAGAGTAAGAGGGTTCCCCTTTCTCCACATCTTCTCCAACGCTTGTTTCCTGTCCTGATAATTTTGGCCATTCTAACTCGTGTAAGGTGGTATCTCAATGAGGTTTTGATTTGAATTTCCCTGATGACTAATGATGATGAACATTTTTCCTGTGTCTGTTAGCCATTTGTACGTCTTCTTTGAAGAAGTGTCTGTTTGTGTCTTCTGCCCCTTTTTTGATGTGATTATCTGTTTTTTGGGTGTTGAGTGTGAGGGGTTGTTTATAGATGTTGGATATCAGCCCTTTGTCTGCAGCATCATTTGGGAATATCTTCTCCCATTCTATGGGTTGTCTCTCTGTTTTGTTGACTGTTTACTTTGCTGTGCAGAAGCTTTTGATCTTGATGAAGTCCTAAGAGTTCATTTTTGCTTTTGTTTCCTTTGCCTTTGGAAACATGTCTTGAAAGAATTTGCTGTGTCTGATATCAAAGAGGTTATTGTCTATGTTTCCCTCTAGGATTTTGATAGATTCCTGCCTCACTTTGAGGTCTTTCATCCATTTCAAGCTTATCTTTATGAATGCTGTAAGAGTTTCATTCTTCTATACATAGCTGTCTAATTTTCCCAGCACCATTTATTGAAGAGACTGTCTTTCTTCCACTGGATATTTTTTCCTGCTTTGTTGATTATTTGGCCATAGCATTGAAGGTCCATATCTGGGCTCTCTACTCTGTTCCATTGGTCCATGTGTCTGTTTCTGTGCCAGTGTCATGCTGACTTGTTGATCACAGCTTTGTAGTAAAGCTTGAAATCAGGCAACATGATACCTCCAGCTTTTTCTTTTTCAACATTTCTTTAGCGATTTGGAGTCTTTCCTGGTTCCATACAAATTTTAGAATTGTTTATCCTAGCACTTTGAAAAATGCCAGTGGAATTTTGATCAGGATGACATTGAAAGTATAGATTTCTCTGGGCAGTATAGACATTTTAACAATGTTTAGTTTTCTGATCCATGAGCATGGAATGTTTTAACAACTTTTTGTGTCTTCTTCAATTTCTTTATGAGTGTTCTGTAGCTCCTTGAGTATAGATAGTTTTCCTCTTTGGATAGGTTTATTCCAAGGTATCTTAGAGTTCTTGGTGCTATAGTAAATGGTCAATTCTCTAATTTCCCCTTCTATATTTTCATTGTTAGTGTATAAGAAAGCAACTAATTTCTGTGCATTGATTTTATATCCTGCCACATTACTGAATTGCTGTATGAGTTCTAGTAGTTTAGGGGTGGAGTCTTTTGCATTTTCCATATAAAGTATTATGTCATCTGTGAAGAGAGAGAGTTTGATTTCTTCTTTGTCAGTTTGAATACCATTTATTTCTTGTTGTTGTCTGATTGCTGTTGCTAGGACTTCTAGTACTATGTTGAACAACAGTGGTGAGAATGGGCATCCTTGTCATGTTCCTGATCTCAATGGGAAGGCTGTCAGCTTTTCCTCCATTGAGAATGATATTCATTGTGGGTTTTTCATAGACAGATTTTTTTTTTAATTTATTTGACAGACAGAGATCACAAGTAGGCAGAGAGGCAGACAGAGAGAGGAGGAAGCAGGCTCCCAGATGAGCAGAGAGCCAGATGCGGGGCTCGATCCCAAGACCCTGGGGTCATGACCTGAGCTGAAGGCAGAGGCTTTAACCCACTGAGCCACCCAGGTGCCCCTCATAGACAGATTTTATGAAGTTGAGGAAATGTTCCCTCTATCCCTATATTTTGAATCATTTTAATCAGGAACAGATGCTGTATCTTGTTAAATTCTTTTTCTGCATCAATTGAGAGAACCATGTGGTTCTTCTCCCTTCTCTTATTGATTTGTTCTATCACACTGATTGATTTGTGAATGTTGAACCATCCTTGCATTCCAGGGATAAATCCCAGCTGGTCATGGTGGATAATCTTTTTAATGTACTGTTGGATCCTATTACTAGGATTTTGTTGAGACTCTTGGCATCCATGTTCATCAGGGATATTGGTCTGAAATTCTCCTTTTTGATGGGGTCTTTGCTGGTTTGGGGATCAGGGTAATGCTGACTTCATAGAAAGAGTCTGGAAGTTTTCTTTCTGTTTCTACTTTTTGAAACAGCAACAGGAGAAGAGGAATTATTTCTTTGAGTGTTTGGTAGAATTCCCCAGGAAATCTGTCAGGTCCTGGGCTCTTGTTTTTTGGGAGGTTTTTGATCACTGCATCGATCTCGTTACTAGATATCAGGCTACTCAGGCTGTCAATTTCTTCCTGTTTCAATCTCAGAAGTTTATAGGTTTCCAGGAATGCATCCATTTCTTCTAGGTTGCTTAACTTACTGGCATATAGGGGTTGATAATAATTTCTATTTCTTTGGTGTTAGTCATGACCTCTCCCCTTTCATTCATAATTTTATTAATTTGGGTCCTCTCTCTTTTCTTTTGGATTAGTTTGGCTAGTGGCTTATCAATCTTATTAATTTCTTCAAAAAACCAGCTTCTAGTTTTGTTGATGTGTTCTACTCTATCTCTACTCTAATCTTAATTATTTCCCTTCTTGTGTGTGGAGTTGGCTTAATTTGTTGTTGATTTTCCAGTTCCTTAAGGTGTAAAGAAAGTTGATGTATTCAGGATTTTTCGGGTTTATTGTTGTTGTTGTTGTTGTTGTTGTTTTGTTTTTTTGAGTGAGGCTTGGATGGTTATGGATTTCCCCCTTAGGACCGTTTTTGCTGTATCCCATAGGTTTTGGACTGATGTGTCTTCATTCTCATTGGTTTCCATGAATTGCTTAAGTTCTTCCTTGATTTTCTGGTTGATCCAAACATTCTTGAGCAGGATGGTCTTTAGCTTCCAAGTGTCTGAATTCCAGTTTCAAAGCATTGTGCACCTGAGAATATGGATATGTATTCTATTAGGTAGGCCAGCTAATATACTGATCTTGAAAGCAGTGGTCTTATAGAAATTGTCCTTTAATGTATTTCCCCCTGCTTAGCAAAACCAGGTGCTCCAGGGAGGATCTCCTGTGTGGGCTACATGTATATTCATTCCTTTTGTGGTTAAATCATGATTACTGTGGTGGGTGGGGTTGGCTATTAGCCCTGGGGGCTACAATGACCTATTATGATACCTGTGGGTACACCAAAGGGCAAGATTTGTTCTCTGTGCGAGTAGTTGACAGTCCCTGCATAGGAACTGCAAATGTGCTAACGTGTAGAGTTTGCTTTCCCAATTTCCATGGTGGGAGCCATGTTGGAGTGGCACCTATGGGAGTTTGTAAAATATGTCTTCAGGAAAACTTTGGGGTGGGGAATTTGGAGAAGGTTAGTGCTGATTCTATAAGCATCCACCTATTTACTAGAGGAGAAAAGAAATGGCACCCACCAGCACTTTTATTTCTAGAGAAATTTCCTGTAGGTCCTTGCCCCTCTAGCATACATAATAAAATTAATAATTAATTTCCTTCACATGTATCCTAGGCACATTTCAAAGTGTTTCTTCTAAGCTTTGTCTCAGGCTGAGTTATTTAGTATGCTTTTTTTTTTTTTTTTTTAAGGGTGCACTTCATTTCCTATAGCTTTCCCTGAGTTAAGCTGAACTGACCTTTGAAGCCAGACATTATGGAGGCTCCTATTCCCTGTATGCACCCCCAGGGTTGGAGGGGGTGCCAAGGGTGAGGTGTGGTATTCTTTCTCCTCTGTGCTTGTGATGTCTCTCCTGTTTGTGTATTCACACTATGGATTTGTTTCCCAACTGTGTTTCTACTCCCTTCCCTTTTTAATGTGTGTGTTTTTTTAATTAATTTTTTTAAAGATTTTATTTATTTATTTGACAGATCACAAGTAGGCAGAGAGGCAGGCAGAGAGAGAGGGGGAAGCAGGCTCCCTGCTGAGCAGAGAGCCCAATGCAGGGCTCGATCCCAGGACCCTGAGATCATGACCTGAGCTGAAGGCAGAGGCTTAACCCACTGAGCCACCCAGGCGCCCCTAATGTGTTTTATGACTAGCTGTAGAAGATCTACTATACCAGTCTTCAGGTGGTTTTCAGTGTTGGTTGCAGTACATGTAGCCCTACCTCAATGAGCAGAACTCAGGATCCTGATATTCCACCATCTTCTTCTTCCATATCAGGCTCCTAAACCATGGTTCAGCCTTAATTTTTGCTGAGTTTCTTCCTCAAATTTAGTTAAGTTCTGACGCAAGACTGGTGGGTTATATAAGCTATGTAGCTAAACAGCATGGGGAAAAGTGGGCAAAGGAGGATGATGATACCTCATTTTTTATTTCTTAAGTAGTCAAGGCTGAGAAGAATTAAATTTAAGCCAGATAAGGGACATTTTGGAGGTGACCTGTGGCGTAATGTAACAGGTTAAGACTATGCTTAAAGGCAGCAGTTTTGGAGCCAGAGCCTGGGTTTGAATTCTTGATTTAACATATTACCTTTGTGATCATGGGGAAGTTACTCAAACTCTCTGATCTTTAGTGCTATGGTGAGTGCTGTGAATTGTGTAAGACTGATAATTCACAGACCTGTACCCATGAAACAAATAATACATTATATGTTCATAAAAATAGTAAAGTTTGTAAAACACCTACAGGTTGAAAGTACACAACAATTGTAGCTACTTCATCACCATTATTCTCCTCTTCCTTGAAGAGATCCATAAAGAATCCAGGAGGCACTATGCCTTAAGTTCTTATTCTAGCCAGGGAATTTCTCAGCCTCTTATAAGGATGAAATTTCCCACAAAACTCAGGAAGAAAATTTTTTTAGCTACAACTAAAATTATCTTTTAAAAACTAGCCCAACTTTAATTTTAAATTTTCCATTTTCTTCTATTCTTCATTAAAAGTGAAATAAAGTGATATTATATATTTAAAAATAAGGTCCACATATAAATGGATAAATCATGGGTACATTTAACTGAGAAAAAAATCCCAGCTTGCCAGGTCCAATCCAAGAAGAATAGCTCTTGCAGTGTTCCTCCTTCCTGTAGAGTTCCAGGCCAAGCTAGAGTTTAAGTACCATATTGGAAAATTTCAGTCTTGCCATCTTCTCCATGGCATGTGTCTTTATGGGATATTTTAACTATAAGCAGCAGAAGAGTTTTTGTACCAACTGCTGTTTTCCAAATAAAACTTCAGCCATCCGCATCATTGACACCAGCTGTTTCTGTTAAGGAAAAAAGTAATTTTTTGCATAAATTCATGAGTCTAATAAGTCCATTCAATCTAGTTGATCAATCATGGCCATCAGAATTAAAGAACAAAATAAAATGGAGTCATTCCTGTGGTTTGTAAAATTTGACCATCCATAAGAAACATTTACACACAGCTGAGGAAGCCTGAGGTATTTTGTAAAACTAGGTGAACCAGAAAGTAATCAATCAAAACATATTTAAGAAACACTATGATAGGCCCTGAGGGAAAACAAAAATTGTGTACAATCAGACTCCCTGTGTGAATAGTTTATAATTAATGTTTACTTCTTGTTGTCAGCAAATATGCCATGTTATTATGGGAAACAGCCTCCCGATAAAACCCATTTTAATCAATTACATATCTGAATTAGAGAACTGATAATATAAAAGAAACTAACATAGCAAAATGTGCCTATGTTGAACTGATTTCCACTATGATCTCGGGATGGCTGAACCAACTTCTTACATTAGTGACTCCCACATACCTCCTGTCCCTTCTTCCTCAACTGTTCAACAGGAGCTGAACCACCCTGTCCCATCACTGTAAGATCATGAATTTTAGAGATTTGAGGCTATTCAGTACTAAGAACACAGCACCAAATACAGAGGAGAAAAAGCTAGGAGCCTCTGGATCTTCCTGAAGCCATCATGTAGTGTGCAAAATGGTGATCCATCACCAAGTTCACATATATGTCTTTTTCCAATATGACTGATATCCTCACAAATAGAGAAGATTAGGCTCTAAACAGACTAAGGAATGACCATATGAGGATACAGTGAGAAGATGGCCATCTGCAACTCAGGGAGAGAGATTTTAAACAAAACTGTGAACACTTTGGTTTAAATCTTGTCCTCCAGAATGGGGAGAAAATAAGTTTTTGTTGTTTAAGCAACCCTAGCAAATATACCTGGCTATCTGTCACCTCTTTCTAGTCCTCCAAGGGCTTTAAATACTAGCAAATTCCCACTGATTGGTTCAAATATGATTTCTCTATTCCCTGAGTATGAAATGCATTTAGACATTAATGAAGGAAAGCCATTTTTTAATGTTGAAGACTTTTGAGGAGTAAGAACAAGGAGGAAATCTCATAGAATATCTAAGATAATTTTCTTCTTAGTTCAGTAATTTTGGGGAAGAATAGAAATTCCTTTGTTTATATTAATTTCCCAAACTCCCACATGGCATCTGCCAATTAATAAAATAAAAAATGTCAAAACATTATATATTCAGTAATACATTTGAATACTGAGTATCCATATACAAGTAGTATTACCCATTTTATGTATATTCAACTCTTATTTTTTCAATTAACCATCAAATTACTCTAGGTTTCTATTTGGAAAACTCTCCTGAAACCTAATAAATAATGGTGAGGCTCACCTAGAAAAAAGAAGACAATTTATTCTCCTAAACACCAGGTAGAGAACTGTAAAATCCTGTCAGTTCAGGTTTACTGCCATATTGCTATTTAATGGCTGCTATTGAACAATGGCACTCTACAAGGAACTCTAATGTATTGTACAGTGATGGCCTATTTCTTGTCTCAAAGGGTTCAGTACCTGCAGGCACACCCTCATTCAGAAACATGTTCTGCTAGCTCTAATTTCATAAAAATACCTAGATCTGTATTAAGATTAGATTGCCAGCTATTTCTCTCAGAGTGAGAATCCCTCTAGGGCTTTTGGTATCCTTTATCATAAACTAGCTTTGGATTCTGCTGGAGATTAAATATTAATCTCTTCCAAAGTGCCGATGTTGAAATCTAATCCCAAAGTGATAGTATTTGAAGGTGTGGTCTGGGAGGCCATTAATTCATGAGGGCTCTCATTAAAAATGATTAGTGCTGGGGCGCCTGGGTGGCTCAGTGGGTTAAGCCTCTGCTGTTGGCTCAGGTCATGGTCTCAGGGTGCTGGGATAGAGCCCCACATTGGGCTCTCTGCTCAGCAGGGAGCCTGCTTCCTCCTTTCTCTCTACCTGCCTCTCTACCTACTTGTGATCTCTTTCTCTGTCAAATTAATAAATAAAATCTTTAAAAAAATAAAGTGCTGAAAGGAAAAAAATCTACAGCCAAGATTACTCTATCAGGTAATTTTATCTATCACTCAGAATTAAAGGGGAGATAGAATTCCCCAGGCTAACAAAAGTAGTAAAAGCAATTATATCTAAAATATTATATGAGAAGACTTAGAAAATATGTAAAATATGACAACACATACATAAAATGTGGAGGAGGTAGTAAAAATGAAGTACCTTTAGCATGCGTTCAAACTTAAATGACCATCAACTTAATATAGAATGCTGTATACCTAGAATGTCATATATGCACCTGAAGGTAACTGCAACCCAAAACTATACTAGATACACAAAAAATAAATAGAAAGCCAAGTGTGACACCAAAGAAAGTTGTCAATCACATGGAAAGAGAGTGAGAAAAAAAGAACAAAGGAGAAATTAAAAAATAAATCAACCAGAGAACAATGAACAAAATGGCAGTAAGTACATACATATCAATAATTAAATATAAATGGACCAAATGCTCCAAACAAAGATTTAGGGTGACAGAATGGATAAAAGACCCAAGACCCATGAATGTGCTGCTTAAAGACACACACTTCAGACCTAAAGCTACATAAAAACTGAAGGGACGGAAAAATATATTCCATGCAAATGAAAACAAACAAAAAAACAGAGTACCAATACTTAGACAAAAGACTTAAAGACTATGACAAGACACAAAGTAAGGCATTAATAATGATAAGGGGATCATATCAATAAGCTTGTATTACAATTATAAATATCTCTGTACCCAACACTGGAGCACCTAAATATATAAAGCAACTATTAACTGACATGAAGGAAGAAATTAAGAGTAATACAATAACAGGGGACTTTAATACCTTACTGACATCAATGGAAAGATCAAGGCAGAAAATCAGTAAGGAAACAGTGGCTTTGAATGACACGTTAGACCAGATGGACTTAATAGATACATACAGAACATTCCATCTTAAAATTGTAGAATGCACATTCTTTTTAAGAGCACATGAGACATTCTCCAGATGACTTGCTAAGCCACAAAATCAATCTCAATAAATTTAAGAAAATTGAAATCAAATCAAGCATTTTTTCCAACAATAAGGGTATGAAACTAGGAATTGATCACAAGAAAAAACTGGAAAAAACACATACAGAATTTAAACAACTAATAGGACAATGAGGAAATATTTTAAAAAAATACACAGAACATGAAAATTAAAACACAATGGCCCAAAATCTCTCGGATGAAGCTTAAACAGTTCTGAGGGAAATATATAACAATACAGACATATTTCAAGAAACAAAAAGACAAAAATCTCAAACAATGTAAACTTACAACTAAAAGAACTAAAAAAGAAAAAAAAAGTTAGTAGAAAGGAGGAAATAATAAAGAACAGACCAGAAATAAACTGAGACTGAAAATCAAACAAACCAAAAAAAAAAAAAAAAAAAGGAAAAGGAAAAGAACAAGGAAACCAAGAGCCTGGTTCTTTGAAAATGTAAATGGTATTGATAAAGCTTTAGTGTGACTAATCAAGAAAGAGAGAAGACCCAAATAAAATCGGAAAATGAAATAAGAGAAGCAACAACTGACACCACTGGTATAAAAAGGACTGTAAGAGACTACTATCAGAAATTAGATGCCAAAATTGGAAATTTTAGATGAAATAGATAAATTTCTGGAAACATACAATCTTCCAAAATGGAATTTGAAGGAAAAAGGAACGTGAAAAGATTTGTAAGTAGAAATAAAATTAAATTGGTAATCAAAAAACCCAGCAAACAAAAGTCCACAACCAAATATTTTCACAGGTGAATTTTACCAAAAACTATAGAAGACTTAGTACCTCTTCTCTTCAAAATATTCTAAAATAGATGATGAAAAAAAGCTCCAAAACACATCCTATGAAGCCATAATTACCCTGATACCAAAACCACACACAGACACCACAAAAAAGGGACATTATAGGTCAATATTCCTGAAAAACAAAGATGCAAAAATCCTCAAAAAATACTAGCAAACCGAACGTAACAATACATTTTAAAAGGATAGTTTAGCACGATCAAGTGGGATTTATCCTAGGTAACCAGGATGGCTCACTATTCATAAATCAATCAACATGACACACCACATTAACAAAATTGATGAAAATCATATTTCAGTAGATGCAGGAAAAGCACGTGATGAAATTCAGCAACTGCTCATGAGGAAAACTCCCAACAATGTGGGCTTAAAGGAAACACACCTCAACATAATAAAGGCCATATATGACAAACCCACAGCTAACATCACACTCAAAGGTGAGAAACTGAAAGCTTTTATCATAAGATCATAAAGAAGACAAGGATGTACACTCTTGCCACTTTTATTCAACATAGTACTGGAAGTTCTGGCCACAGCAATCAGGCAAGAAAAAGAAATAAAAGGCATCCAAACTGGGAGGGGAAAAGTAGAATTTTAACTATTTGCAGATGACCTAATACTATAATTGAAACCCTAAAGAGTCTACCAAAATACTATTAGAAGTAATAAGTAAATTCAGTAAAGTTACAGGATAATAAATTAATATACAGAAATCTGTTGAATTTCTCTAGAAAAATAACAAATAGCAGAAATAGATATTAGGACAATTCCCTTTACCCAGGATAAATTTAGCAAAGGGGGTGAAAGACCTGTACTCTGAATACTGTAAGACACTGATGGAAAAAATTGAAGATGACACAAATAAAAACGTACCTTGCTCATGAATTGGAAGAATTAATATTGATAAATGTTTGTTTTACCCAAAACAATCTAGGAATTCCATGTAATCCCTATCAAAATACCAGAAGTATTTTTCACAGAACTAGAATAATCCTAAAATTTGTATGGAACTACTAAAGATCATGAATAGAAAAAGCAATCTTGAAGAAGAGGATCAAAGCTTAAGGTATCACAATGCCAGATTTCAAGATATACTACAAAGCTATAATAATCAACACTGCATGATAGTGGCACAAACATAGGTGCATATATCATATAACAGAATAAAGGGCCCATAAATAAAACCACACTTATATGATGAACTAATCCATGAGAAAGGAGGTAATAATATACATGGGGGAAAAGGCAGTCTTTTCAACATGTGATGTTGGGAAACTGGACGGCTACATGCAAAAGAATGAAACTAGACTATTTTCTTACACCACACACAAAAACAAATGCAAAATTAAAGATCTAAATGGAAGATGTGAAACCACAAAATCCCTAGAAGAAAACAGGAAGTAATTTCTTTGGCATTGGCTGTAGAAACATTTTTCTAGACATGTCACCTCAGGCAAGAGAAACAGAAGCAAAATTAAACTATAGAGATTACACCAAATTAAAAATCTTCTGCACAGCAAAGTAAACAATAAATCAAAAAGGCAACCTACTGAATAGGAAAAGATATTTACAAATGTTATATCTAATAAGGGTTAATATCCAAAATACACAAAGAACTTATAGAAGTCAACACCAAAAAAAAAAAAAAAATCTGTTCCAAAAATGGGCAGAAGACTGGAATAGACACTTTTCCCACAACATACAGATGGCCAAAAATATACATATGAAAATATGTTGAACTTCACTAATAACTAGGGAAATCAGAACCCCAGTGAGATTCACCTCACACCTGTCAGAATGATTAGTATCAAAAAGAGAAAAAATAAGTGCTGATAAGGATGTGGAGAAAAAGGAACCCTTGTGCCTTACTGATGGGAATGTAAATTGGTGCAATTACTGTGGTAAACAGTATGGATTAAAAATTAAAAATAGATATACCATATGATTAGTAGTCCACTGATGAATATTTACTCAAAACAAAAACTAATTGAAAAAGATACATGCACCCCTATGTCTACTGCGGCATTACTCACATTAGCCAAAATATGGAAGCATATGATAATATGATAGATAAATTGATAAAGAGGATATGGAATATACATACAATGCAATATTATTTACTTATAAAAAGGAAAGACATCTTCCATTTGTGACAACATGGATGGACCTACAGTGTATTGTGTAAGTGAAATAACTTGTGTTGAACATAGCTTAATGTGTAAAGTTGTGGAATCACTTCATTGTATATCTGAAACTGATATAACATTATGTATCAATTATACTCAAAAAAATAGGTCAGAGAAGACAAATACCATGATTTCACTTATATGTGGAATCTAAAAAAGAAAAGAAAGAGAAAGCAGAAATAAATAAATACAGAGAACTGGTGGTTGCTAGGGGGAGAGGGTTGGGGAGGATGGGAAGAAAGAAGTGAAGGAGAGTGGTAGACACTTCCAGTTAAGGAATGAATAACTCGTGGGAATGAAAGGTACAGCCTGGAAAATATAGTCAATGGTATTGTAATAGTGTTGTATGGTGACAGAAGCTATACTTGGGATGAGCACAGCATAACCTATGGAGTAGTTGAATCACTATTTTGTATACCTGGAACTAATGTAACATTGATGGTCAATTATATTTTAAGTTAAAAATTATTAAAAAATAAAAGATTATTTTCCTTATAAAAGATCCCCAGAGAGCGCCTTCAATCCCTTAAGTTGTATGAGGATACACTGAAAAGAAAGTAGTCTATGAACCAGTAAGTGCTTTCTTCCCAACACCTAATGTGTTGGGACTTGATCTTAGATTTCTCAACCTTCATAACTGAGAAAACTAAATTTCTATTGTTTATAAACCACCTAATCTATAGGATCTGTGATAGCAGCCCAAACAAAGACTGGTCACCTTTGTCCACCCAGATAGTTTTCCTTAATTTCTAATCTCAAGGATAAGAGTTGGGATCTTAGATTCATCCTCACCTGGCTACCTTACCAACCAAATGGTGACTTCTGGTCATCCTTCTCTCAAAAAGACAACTCTGAAAACCAAGAGTCAGATGCCCAAAATGCTTCTGTTAAGAGATTCTTCCAGAACAATAGAACTTTCTTACTTTACAACTGCTTAACTAGGAAGATTCACTGAAGTAAATCCTCCCATAATGAGAGAACTCTTCTCTGAGATGACTTGCAATTCCCACCTCTGAACATAGAAGCTATTAACTTGTCACATATTGCTTTACCTACTGCAATCATATACTTGAAAATAATTTTATATCATGATATATAAACATGCATAATATATTATGTATTGTGAGATGTATTATTCAGTTTTCACACACTGCTTAGTGCATATGTGCTATCCTCTGGTTGGCAACCATGGACTTGGATCTTGTAGGTTAAAGGTGATAATAATAAAACATTTGAGTTGGCACTTCACAAGGAAGATCAGTCTGAGTCTTCTGCATATTCAACTAAAATAACAGGATTAGAAGGGTAAGTATAAAGAGGATTTATGAAAATATTATGAGACTGATGGGACCAGCTACGAGCAATGTAGAGTAGGGGACTGGTTGTAGTGTTTGGGGGGAAAGAGGAATGTTCACTTTCCTTTTACCATCTCGGCCATTCTGGACCTTCTGGCTATAGAGGAGAAGTAGGGTCTACCAAAAGGAGGGGAAAAGATGATAGAACATGAGGAAAATCTGAAAAGAGTCCACCAATGTGGTAACTGTTTATCTATCTAGAATAACAAAAACACATCAAAAACAGAATTAAGCGCTATTCTTAGTTCTTATCAAAAGTTTAACAGAGAATGGAGAAATGTGTTGTTACTTCTCTCCCCTATAATTTTTGTTTCCCTCAGGTATTCCTTCTCCTTAGACATTTCCCAGTATTTTACAGAATAAGGTGGTATTTTATCTGAAAACATTTGGTAAATGTTCTTTGAGTCTAGAAGGCTGCAATTTGACAAATGGCTTCCTCACACAAACTCTAAGCATGATACAGAATGATTGACAACTATGCCAGCATTTGAAAAGCAGCTAAGAGCTTTAAAGCATATAGTAGCTGAGACCAGGATGGAGTTTATCATCAGCCTTGAAGATTGTGGTTTATGTTGGCAATATAAAATATCTGTCATTTTAATACAGCTCTTACAAAGATTTTTAAACATGTCATTAAACAAACATACCAGAAAGATGGGCCCAGAGAAAGCCAGTTTTCAGTTAACAACAATAGAATCAAAATACATTACCACAAGATAATAGTCTCCTACTGCTTGATAAAGGACTCAGCTTCCAAAGCCAAAACAAACACAGTGGCACAGCAAAGATGTTTCTTTTAGAAGTAGAAGACATTGATCTTATGACACATTTCTATTACAATGGTTTTATTTCTGTTACAGAGCAGGCTAAACTTGTAATTATTCTAAATTTAGAAGTGTTCGGAGAAAGTCGGTCAGTGCTTCTTAGCATAGTTACCACCTGTATGCAAAATTAGTGAAGTCCTCCCTCCACTCCACCATTTATTACCCCTTCCTAGCACTGTCCAAAACGTGACCTGCACCATAGAGAGACTAAAACAATAGGAACATGAATCAATAAGTACAGGAGATGTATGAGGGGTGGGATAATGTTCAGAAGTGGTATTTTTTATTTATAGCATTTGAAAACTCACATTCAAAGCTAAAAATCCTGTACCTATCTCTTTTGCATAGCCCAAGTCTTGCTTGGAAAGGTGATAAAAGTTACTTAAAGCCATCTTCAGTTCCCTTGTTTTAATATTTAAGTGTATTTACAGTATGGACGCGATCTGGCCTGTGTGGTTGGCAGACAGGCCCAAGAATAATATATGAAAAACAACTTGGACACTGAGGTTATATTCTTGCTGTAATCTTGGAATAACACTCCTCTCTCATTCCTCTATTTTACCCAATGTTATGAAGGAAATGCAACTCCTCTCTTTCAACCAAACCTCAAGGAATTGTGCTTCTTGCACAAAGCTATACCTTCACATCTTCCTAATTTGTTTAATCAGAGACCACCTGGAGAGTGGATAAGTAGCATTGTAGAAGAGCTGCTAGGAGAATGTACCTGCTCAAATTATCTCCCCAGTCTAACATTCCCACCACCTGTCAAGTTTTTGCACTTATTTAATTCATTCCTCTCATGTGATCAGCACTAGGACTCCCAAATCATCCAGTCTTCCAGCAGGTATCAAATAGTACATCCATTTTCAGCATTACCATGGGCTAAGTATTATAAAGACAAAAATGATACAAAGATTAATGGATCAGAGATTCACACATTAAGAAGCTCATCATTAAGGTGAGGAGACAGATAAACAGACAAATTAAAAACTAAGACAAATGCTAACACCACTCTCCTAGAGAGTACTGAATTAAATTGAAGAAGAAAAAAAAAAAAAAAGTCCCTCACAATGGCAATTAGATCCTGATAGCAACCCTAAAGAGAGTAGTTTCAGGAGAGAAGATGAAAACCAGATTACTTTGGAGTTGTACTGACTGGGAGGTTAGTAGAAGAGACAACTGTTCTATTGTAAATTTTGCATAAAAATTGATCACCACTGGTTGGTAGCTAATGGGAACTCAGTTGTCAAAAGAGCATTTGTTTATTTGCTTTAAAGATAAGAGACTTGTGGTATGAACTGGCTATTGTAAAGGAACTTTATGCCTCAATCTCAGAAGTTTGAGTGGCTTTGTTTTAGTCTTTTTAGTCAACTTTTAAAAATGCAAGTACTATTACCGAGAAGAGTAAGCTCTTAGTAAAATCTGTCAGTTGTCAGTTAGCACCTTAGCAGGGCACAGGATGGTAGGGGGTGCCAAGAGCAGACAGGAGAAACGCTGCTCCTGACGAGGTGGGAGAGCACCCAATATCCGTTTCTTCACAGTTGCGCCTGGGAGTCAGCCAGAGAATCCCAGCTGGTCCCCGTTTGACAAACAATTCTGATTCTCATTCAATTGCCCAGAATATAGGAACACAAACAGGACTCAAATAAATGCTCTTGCAAATTGCTCTTCTTTGTTGGGATTAGTTTTTAAATCAATGAAGATACAGATTATAAGGAAGCTATAAGGGATTATATAATTTTGATTACTTCATATAATAGTAAAATGATGTATGTTTATGAAAAGTTAAAAATATAAAAGGATAAAAATGAAATCTGCCTTCATCTCCTCCCTACTTCATTATCCCCAATGGTAATCACAGTTACCAGCATGATGAAGTGACTTCTCCCTTTGTACTGTGCATTTATATCTACACACCTACACATTATATATAGGTCATCTGGTTGCCTGGCCCTCTTGTCAAGCAGTTTTCCCTTGTTCAATGTATACCTGTCAACAGGAATCTGATATCCTTAATGATAGTAGTAACTGCTAATATTTAATAGGTGCTCTCTGTATTCCAGATATGATTCCAAGCACTTTATTATTTTTAGCTTTACAAATACTAATTACTTGAATGTATTCTCATAAATTATTAAAAAAAAAAATAAAGCAAAAGTCCCCATAGTTAATCCTACGAATCCCAGACCCCTCCTCTGACATAATCACTGTTGCCAGTTAAGTAGGTATCCTAGACATTTTTTAAATATATATACATGCCTGTATGTATATGCCAAAATATAATGGGTTTTTTTTGCTAACTATCATCATTCTATAACTACTGTGTACAGCTTACATTTTCCATTTTGGTCATGGAGATCTTTCCATTTAAAACCATGTAAATACAATTCATTTTTTTTTAAACATTTGCATAGAAGACATGCTAATCCATTCTGCGGTTTCATCACAGATAAGCCATTCTTCTGGCTGGCGTTGAAGTTGATCCTACTTTTTCACTGTAAGAACGAATGTCCTAATAAAAAGTTCATACAAGCCTTTTAGACATATATGTCATTATTTCCTTTTGTTAGTGAGAAGAGGAGTTGCGGGATGAAAAACAGAGAAAACATTTGCCTGGCATCCATTCCTTGGTCCTCCATTTGCAATAGCCCTCATATTCCATTCAACCTTTTTGGGTGGTGGGGCATCAGACTGCAAAAGAAGTGGAGCTTAGGACGTAGGCTAAGGCAAGTGAGCTCATTTAATAACTCAGATCACAACGATGAACATAAAGGATGGCACATATCTTCGAACTGTTCTAATCAAAATGAAACCCAAGGATTTTGATAGGAATTCTGAGATACTTATTCTTTCTTACTGTATACATAAAGGAATTATGTAGACCTGGGAGATGTTGATGCCATTTGTATTAGTTTTGCTAGGGCTGCCATAAAAAAGTGCCACAAACTGGGTGGCTTGAACACCAGAAATTTATTTTCTCACCAGTCTGAAGGCTAGAAGTCCAAGAGCAAGGTGTCAGCAAATTCTGTTCCTTGTAAAGACTGTGAAGGAAGAACCTGCCCCAGGCCTTTCTTCTTTGTTTATAGACAGCTATCCTCTCCCTGGGTCTTTATGTTGTCTTCCTTCTGTGTGTGTTGTGTTGTGTCCAAATTTTCACTTCTTGTAAGGATACCAGTCATACTGGATTAGGGTCCACTCTGAAGACCTCATGTTAACTAATTCTCCGAAGACCGTATTTCCAAATACAGTCATATTCTCAGATACTTAGGGTTAGAACTTCCACATATAAATTTTGAGGATATAATTCAGCTTATAATACCATCTCAGGATCACAGTGGGAGGTAACTCTAGGACAGATGGGAAAGCTGAAGATCAGTAGGAAATGGGTGCTTCCTGATTGAGCCTCACTTAAAGCTATTGTTCCTTTGCTGAATTCCTTTCAACTGAAATTCTCAGTTGAAATAGCCAATAATTTGTTTGAATTGCATAAGCAAGTTTAAATAGGACTTGTTTCTTGTGATGAAAGGAATCCAGGCTTTAAAAAAATATGTATATGTGAAAGTCTGAAAGATACTGTTCAGTTAACACCTAAAAGGCATTTTATTTTATTTTTTTAAGATTTTATTTATTTATTTGACAGAGAGAGAAAGTGGCAGTGGGCGGGTAGAGAACAAGCTGGCAGAGTGAGGGGGAGAAGGCTCCCTGAGGAGCCTAATGTAGGGCTCAATCCCGTTGCAGGACTCTGTCCTGATGTGGGGCTCCATCCCAGGACCCTGGTACCATGACCTGAGCTGAAAGCAGATGCTTAACCCACTGAGCCACCCAGGTGCCCCCTAAAAGACATTTTAAACATACTTCCTCATCAACAGAACATAAAAGTTCTAGGTCCTTTCACTGTCATCAACAAGAATTGTTCATATGCTTCTTTAAAAATTGCCATTCTTTTGAGAAAACTACTATCTTATCATTTTCATTTTTTCCTTCTGATTGTCAGAAAGTTGAGTATCTTATTCTTTATTGGCCATTTCAATTCTGTGAATTGTCAATTTATATCTTTTGCCAATTATTTTATTTGGCTAATTGGTAATTTTATTAACTTGTGGAATCCTATAGAAAAAGCTAAAAGAAGAAAATGTTTTCTCCTGTCTTGTACTTGTTTTTAAAACTCCATTTATAGTGTTTCATGTTATACAGACATTTCTAAAATATTATTAGTTGGTGAGAATTTTTAGTCTTTTTCTTTGTAGTGTCTGGGTTTTGTGTTGTCCGTAGAAACACTGTTTCTATGTCAAAATTACAAAAACATTCTCCTATAATTTTATACATACAATATCTTTACTGTTAATTTCCCTTATATTTAGATCTTAAGTATATTTGGAATCTATTGTGAATGTTGTAATATAGAAAATGTAATTTATTATTCTAATGGATAGCCAATTGTCCCTAAATCTTTTAGTTAAACAATATGTGTCTCTGGTGATTTGAATTATCTTCTTTATCATATATTAAGTTATCATATTTGTAGTCTGTTTCTGAAAAATCTGTTCCATTGATATATCATGCTTATTTCTCTACCCAACTCACACTGTTTCATTTAAGGTAGCTATATAACATAATAAAATATTATTTAAAACATAATAAGGTAACTTTAAATGTTTGAAGGAAACTCTTACCTTATTGCTCTTTTTAAAATTCTTCTTGGCTAGTTTCTTTAGTTTATAGGCAATCAAGTATTCTGGTTTCTTAAATTCCAGCTTCTGCCTGAGATACAGAAGTAAAAGGAGATCACACCCACACTTGCTATAAAAAAGAGCCAGATTAACTTCAAATTTATTACCTTTTTTTGAGCCCATTAGAGAGTTGGATTCCAATGAATAGTCTCAAATACCTAAGGAGAGATGGTCTCTGCAGGGAGAGAGGAGAGCAAGCATTCACTCATGTGAGGTAGATAGGAACCAGATACAGTAATAAAAGTTAAGTTAGAATATTTGAAAAACTGGTAAAGGTAAGTGTTGGCCTGAAGAATAGTGTGGAACCAATAGAGACCATAGAAATTGTCTATGTGTTGTTAGAGGCTCTCTCTCCATGAACCTGGGGTATACTCACAGAAAAGATTGAACCAAACCCTAAGGAGTATGTTTTGTAGGAAAAAGCAGCTGTGTGAGAAGGCAAGAAATTCTGGGCATCTTCTCTATCTCCATTAAGAAACAAGAATAATCAACAATTGCCAGAGAAAATCTGCATGACATTGGGTTAGGTAAAGAAGTTTTATATATAACTTCAAAATTCCACAAAAGAAACAATAAATTGGACTTCTTTATAATTAATTTTTCTACATGAAAGAGCCTTTTAAGAAAACAAATGACAAGACATAGACTGGGAGCATGTATCAGAATTCTGAAAAGGACTTGCATACAGAATATATACAAGCCCTCAAAACTTAATGAAAAAAAAATGGACAATCTGATAAAAAAATGAGCAAAAGACTTAAACACATCCTTCAGTAAGATAGCTGCAAAGAAGTTCAAAATTAGTAAATAGGGAAATGCAAATAAATACTGCAATGTGGTAATAATACATACTTATTACAATGTCTAAAAAAAGAAAAAAACAGGGGCACCTGGGTGGCTCAGCGGGTTAAAGCCTCTGCCTTTGGCTCAGGTCATGATCTCAGGGTCCTGGGATCGAGCCCCACATCGGGCTCTCTGCTCGGCAAGGGGCCTGCTTCTTCCCTTCTCTCTCTGCCTGCCTCTCTGCCTACTTGTGATCTCTGTCTGTCAAATAAATAAATAAAAAATCTTTAAAAAAAAAAAAAGAAAGAAAGAAAACAACTCTGCTACAATTCTTTAAAAAAAAAAAAGAAAGAAAAAACAAAAACTTGTTGTAGTGTGAGCTGAGAAGAACATGGAGCAACTGGAACTCTCATAAGTTGTTAGTGGGAATTCAAAATGCTAGAGTCAATTTGGTAATACTATGCCAATTTCTTATGAACTTAATATGCAACTATCCCACTCCTAGTTATCTACCATGAAGAAATAAAAATCATGTTAACACAAAAAGCTGTATGCAAATACTTACAGGAACTTTACTCATAAGCACCAAAAACTGGAGGGAAAAACCCATATCTCTTTCAACTGGTAAATAAACAATGTATGGAATACCCATACAGTAGAATATTACTCAGTAATAAAAATAGCAAACTATGAACTCACATGACATGCATGAATCAGAAAATACATCTTGCTAAATTAAAGAGATCAAACCCAAAAAGCTACATAGTACATAATTTCATTTACCTGATACTTTGGAGAAGGCAAACGTAGTTGCCAGATTGGGGGTTAAGAAGAAGAGTTGTCTACATAAGAAAATGTTGAGGGAACTGTGGTGGTTACAAGACTGTATACATTTTTCAGAGAAATACAAACCACTAAGTGTAAAACTCACTGCATATGAACTTTTAGAAAATAAGTCAACCAGGATGTATGTGGGACTGGGGGGAGGAGAAAGATAGAATAAAAATTAATGAATCTAACTGCATTATAAATAAATCACATAATCATATTAAAATGAATGGTAGGAAATAAGATAATTAAGATAATTTAGAAAATAATACTTTGGATACAACAACAACCCCATACTCCAATACTGTACTGTAGTTGGTACATTGTTTTTCACAGAAATATGAGTTCAAAATTCTAATTCTACTTCATTTTTATACCTGGAGAAACAAATAAATGTACTGTAGATAAGAAGAACCAGAGTAAGTTACTACAATTAATGAAAGGAAGATAGTAGAATGAACCCTGTAGTGTTAGTAAGAGGCAAAGGCATCAATACAGATGTATGGTTAAAACATACATGTAAGATGGATATAAGTGTGTGTGTGTGTGTGTGTGTGTGTGTTAACACTATCTACTGACAGGACTAGAAGTAGTAAGACCCCAGTAGCAATGACTTTACTTGGTTTCTAAAAACTATTCTTTAGTGAGAGAACTCTTTGGAGAACTGGTTTAGTCCAACACCAGACCAGAAAAAATACAAGCTGAACCCAAAGCATCTTGTGGTGCCAGGAAGCAAGGAAATGCTAAAAAAGGAAAAAAAAAAGTATCAGAAGTTCACAAACCCCACCTGAAGGCTTCCAATGGCTAAAGGTTGAACATCTTGAGCAACAAAGTAAATAATTAAATTATAATATTGTATTATACTCCAAATAATAAAATATTCATTAATCCATATTATATGGATATAAATGAAAATGAAAAAAAATAACATGACAACTCTTCCCTACGACAAATACCAACTGACAAATGCAGAAGAAATGGAGGTAACTGAAAATCATTGTTGGAATAGAAATACTATAGTAATTACTAGAGGCAAGATCCACCAAAGGATTTCAAACGAATGGATGAAAGTTTAAGGAGAGACAAACTAAGTGTGCTGAGGGAGAAAAAATGAATCACATGATTATAATTAAATAACTTTAAAGATCTGATTAAGTAACGTTGGAAAACAATGTTTTTAGTAGATACTATAAAGCTTAAACAATACTCAAACATTGTATATTATAAATTTTAACTACAAAAGGATAAATAATTAGAGTTCAGAATCCTAGCAGATACCCCTTAATCAAAGAATTGAGGTTAATATAACTAGTGTTTTGTCAACCTCATGTACTCCTGAGGTGATGTGCTGAAAAAAGCATATCACCTCTGTGGTATCCTTCCCAATAATGAAGAACAACAATCTAATGGAAAAAAAAATTTTTCAGACAGACCCAGATTGAGGGACAGACTACAAAATAATTGCTTCTTCAAGGTATCAAGGTCACAAAAGACAAAGGAAAAAATGAGTGTCTTTAGTCTTAAAGGAGACTAAGGAGAAATGATAACTAAATTCAGTGTAGTATCCTGTATTAAACCCTGGAAGAGGACAAATTATTCATCAAAAAATCAGTGAAATCTCAGATGTTTTCTACTTAAATTATTAGTATATACTAAGGTTAATTTCTTACTTTTTTTTAAGTGGGGGAGGGGAAGAGGGAATGGGAGAGAAGAATCCCAAGCAGGTTCTATACCCACCATGGAGCCCGACAAAGGGCTCAATCTCACAATCCTGAGATCGTGATCTTAGTTAAAATCAAGAGGTGGATCCTTAACTGACTGAGCTACCCAGGTGCCCCTAATTTCTTACTTGTGATAAATATTCTAACTTTAGGTACAATATTAAGGGGGAGCTGAGTGAAAAGTATATGAGAATTCTGTATTATATTTGTAAACTCTTCTACAAATTTAAAATCATCTCAACATAAAATTAAAGAAAAGAAAACTTCCATTTCCCATGAGAAGTTAATTGAAGCTATTTGAAATCACGGATTAATTTGAGAATTGATATTTTTATAATAGCCAATCGTACCTCCAGATATCATATTTCTTTCCATTTACTCAGTGTTCTCTGTTTTGTCTTTTTGTCAGGCATAATGGATGACTTTAAAATATAACTTTTACTTCTAGTAGTTTTTTGGTGGTGTCTTTAGCATTTTCTATGTATGTCTTCTGCAAATAGTGAAAATTTTAGTCCTCCCTTACCATTTTGGAAGCCTTTTATTTCTTTTTCTTGTCTGATTTCTGTAGCCAGTACTATGTTGAATAAAAGTGATCTTATTCCTGATCTTAAAGGAAAAGCTTTCAATTTTCCACCACTGAGTATGATGGTAGCTGTGAGTTTTATATATCCTTATTAAGTTGAGGTATAGTCCCTCTAATCCTACTTTTTTGAGAATTTTCATCATGAACAGAGGTTGAATTCCATCAAATACTTTTTCTTTATCTATTGAAAATATATGATTTTTTATCTCTCATTGTGTTAATGTGGTGTTTACATTGTTTGTGATATATTGACCCCAAATCCCACTTGATTGTGGTGAATAATTTGGTTAATGTATTTTTGAATATACTTTGCTAATATTTTGTTGAGGATTTCTGGTCTATGTTGATCAGAGACATATAGTTTTCTTTTTGTAACGTCTATATCTGGTTTTGGTATCAGGATAATGCTGGCTTCAGAGAATGTATTTGGAAACTTTCTTTCCTCTTCTATTTTTCTGGAATAATTTTAGGAGGATAGGTATTAACTTTTCTCTAAATGTTTGATAAAATTCCTATGTGAAGCTATCTGGTCCTGGACTTGTGTTTGTTGGGAGTTATTTTTTTATTACCAATTCAATTTTGTTACTGTTAATCAGTCTATTTAGATTTTCTGTTTCTTCTTGATTTCAGTTTTGGAATATTGTATGTTTCTAGGAATTCATCCATTTCTTCTAGGTTGTCCAAATTTTTGGCACATAAGTTTTCATAGTAGGAAGATGGCAGAGTAAAAGGACCATAAGCTTGCCTTGTTGCACAAATACAACTAGATAACACTCACATCAGTGTAAATAATCTGGAAAATGACCCCAAAACAGGCAAAACAAACTCCATAACTAAAAGTAAAGAGGGCCACATCAAAGAAAGTAGGAAAGGAGGAAGACATGGTTTGAGAGTGAAACAAACTGTGGCTGTCCACAGCTGGGAGGAAGCTGGTCTGCAGTGAAGGATGAGAAAAAACTCTTACACCCTGGGGCCCACAAAGAGAAGAGGAATCCCCATAACATTTGGCTTTGAAAGGGGGCCAAATTTGAGCTTTCTTATAAGCAGCAGGATGTAAAGACTGAAATTATAAAAAATCAGCAGGCTTGATTCTGGGAAAATCCCAAGGACATTAGGAAGTAGAGTCCTTACTGTTATAGAGACAGCATAAAAGCAGCCAACAGAGATAATGCACAGAAGCAGCAGTTTGAAAAATTCTGAGGCCATAGGGGAGGGAGCATTATTTACTCAACATAGAGTGTAGTCTGGAGAGACAGTGTCCTGAAAAGACCCCTCCAGGAACAAAGGAGTTGACAGACACCATTTCCCTCCCCAACCCCTTAACATAAATACAAGGCCATCTGTAGCAACTAGCATAGTGCCAACACTTGCTACCTAACTTGCTTACACCAAACCTTGCCTTTCCATGCTTCAGTGGATGTGCCCTTTCCAGTCACCCTTGCCTCTGTCCCCATGATTCTGGTGCCGTCCCCCAGGAGACACACCCAAACTTCACTAACATCTCATCTCACAACCAGTGCATCTTGTGGGACCTCAGTTCTGGCAGCAGTAGAGGTCTTATTTCACAAGCAGACCAGTGTACACCTTGTTAAAATGAGGCTCATTCACCCATGGACCAAACACTATACACAAAAAGCAGAGATGCTCTGCAGACAACTGGACTGAAGGAAAAAAATGCTCAGGAATCAACAGCTGGGCACATACCATACACATAGGAGACACTCTGAAGCTCCAGGTCCTAGGCAACAGGGAACATTGTACAGCAGGGGACTATAGGAGCTCTTATTCATAAAGCCATTACTGACAAGAGCTAGAGACATAGCTGACCTTTCGCACACAGAAGCAGACAGGCAGTTAGACAAAAAGAAGAGACAGAGGAATATACCCAAAATGAAAGAAAAGGACAAAGCTATAGCAAGAGACATAAGTAAACGGTTATAAGTAATATATTGGATGGAGAGTTTAAATTGATGATTATAATGATACTCAAAGGACTTGAGAAAGGAATAGAGGACATCAGTGAGACCCTTAACAAAAAGATTTTAAAAAATCAGAGATGAAGAAGACAATAAATGAAATTAAAAATAAACCTATCAGAATAAATAGCATGATAGAGGAAGCAGAGGAATGAATTAATGGCCTAAAAGATGTAGTAATAGAAAGTAATCAAGCTGACCAAATGAGGGAAATAGAATTATGCAAATGAGAATAGGCTTAGGGAAATCAGTGACTCCATAAAGTATAACATTTGCAGTATAGGGATCCCAAAAAGAGAAGAGAGAGAATAGGTGGCAGAGAATTTATCTGAAGAAATAATAGCTGGAAAGTTCCCTAATCTGAGGAAGGAAACAGATATCCAGATCCAGGAGACACAGAGATCCCCCAACAAGATCAACCCAAGGAGGTCCAACCAAGAAACATAGTAATTAAAGCGGCAAAGCCAAAAAAAAAAAAAAAAAAAAATTAAAAACGCAAGAGCGAAAAAGATAGTTCCATGCAAGGGAAAGGCCATAAGGCTGTGAGCAGATTTTTCAGTAGTAACTTTGTAAGCCAAAAGAGAGTAGCATAATATAGTCAATATGCTGGGGGGAAAAATCTGCAACCAAAATATACTATCCAGCAAGGCTATCATTCAGAATAGAAGGAGAAAGTTTCTCAGACAAACAAAACTTAAAGGAGTTCATGACCACTAAACTAGCCCTAAAAGAAATATTAAAGGGAACTCTCTGAGTGTAAAGGAAAGACCATGTGTGAGAGTTGGAAAAGTTGGAGCACAAAAGTAGTAAACCTAAGTATATCCGTAAAAATCAGTCAAGGGATTCACAAAATAAAAGGATGTAAAATATGACACCATGTACCTAAAACATGTCGGGGGGGGGGGGGAAGGAATAAAGAATCGTTTCAAACTTAAGTAACCATCAACTTAATATAGATTGCTATATGCACAAAATGTTACATATAAACTGAAAAAAAGTTATCTATAAACTGAATGTTAATCATACATCAAAACCTAGTAATAGATATGCAAAGAATAAAGACAAAGGAATCCAAGTATATTAGTAAGGAAAGCTAACAAACCATGAAAGAGAGCAAGAGAAGAAAGGATTAGAGAAAAACTACAAAAAATAACAACAAAACCAGTAACAAAGTGACAGTACATATATATCTATCAATAATTACCTTAAATGTACACAGACTAAACACTCCCATCAAAAGACATAGGGTGACAGAGAAGATTGAAAAAACAAGACACATCTGTATGCTACCTACAAGAGACTCATTTCAGACCTAAGGGCACCTGCAGATGGAAAATGAGGGGATGAAGAAACATTTACCATACAAACTGATGTCAAAAGAAATCTGAGGAAGCAATACTTGTATCAAACAAAATAGACTTTAAAACAAAGACTTAACAAGATATAAATAGGTAGGGACACTCTGTAATAATTAAAGGGGACAACCCAACAAGAAGATATAACAATAGTAAATATTAATGCACCCAATGTGGGAGCACTCAGATACATAAAGCAGCTAATAACAAACATAAAGGAACTAATCAATAGTAATACAAAAATATTAGGGGATTCTAACACCCTATTTACATTATGGACAGATCATTCAAACAGAAAATCAACAAGAAAACAGTGGTTTGGAATGACACACTGGACCAGGGGGATTTACCAGATATATTCAGAATATTCCATCCTAAAACAGCAGAATACACATTCTTTTCAAGTGCACATGGAACATTTTTCAGAAGAGATCACATTTTAGGCCATAAAACAAGTCTCAAGAATTAAAAAAAATAATAAAAATAAAAGTCACACTATGCTTCTTTTCTGACAACGCTATGCAATTAGAATTCAACCACAAGAAAAAAATCTGGAAGAAGCACAGATACATGGGAGTTAAATAACATGCCACTAAACAATAAATAGTTTCACCAAGAAATCAAAGAATAAATAAAAAAATTACATGGAAATAAATAAAAATGCAAACACAACAATCCCAAATCTTTGGGATACAGAAAAGCTGTTCTAAGAGGGAAGTTTATAGCAATACAGGTCTACCTCCAGAAGCAAGAAAACCTCAAACAAACAGCCAAACCTTACCTAAAGGAGCTAGAAAAAGAAGAACAAAACACAAAACTAGAACAAACAAGTAAAAGGAAGGAAATAATAACAATTAGAGCAAAAATAAATGATACAGAAATGGAAAAAAAAACAATAGAACAGATCAAAGAAACGAGAAATGCTTTATTGAAAAGACCAACAAAATTGATAAACCTATAGCCAGACTCATTTAAAAGGGCAGGGGGGGACTCAAATAAACAAAATCAAAATGAAAGAAGAGACACAACCAACACTACAGGAATACAAAATATTGTAAGAGAATATTATGAAAAATATACGTCCCCAAATTGGAAAACCTAAAAGTGAATAAATTTCTAGAAAATATAATCTACCCAAACTGAAGCATGAAAAAGTTGAAAATCTTAATAGGTTGATTACCAGCAATGAAGCTGAATCAGTAATGAGAAAAACTCCAAATGAAAAAAGTACATGACCAGACAGCTTCACAAGAGAATTATACCAAATGCTTAAAGAAGAATTAATACCTATTCTCAAACTATTCCAAAAAATAGAAGGGCAGGAAAGCTTCCAAATTCATTCTATGAGGCCAGCATTACCCTGATACCAAAACCAGACATAAACTCTAGAGAAAAAGAAAGGATAGCATACCTCAATGTAATAAAGACCATATCATAACCAACTCAATGATGAAAAACTGACAGCTTTCCCTTAAGGTCAAGAACAACACATGGATGTTCACTTCATCACTTATTCAACATAGTACTAAAAGTCCTAGCCATAGCAAACAGACAACAAAAAGAAAGAAAAAGCATTCAAATTAGGGAGGAAGATGATATGATACTATTTGCAGATGATACGATACTATATATCGAAAACTTAAGACTCCACCAAGAAACTACTACTACTACTGAAAAATGAATTCAGTAACATTGCAGGATACAAAATCAATGTGCAGACATTTTTAAAATTTCTATACACTAATAATGAAGTAGTGAAAAGAGAAGGATAAATTCTCTTAAATCCTTTTATGATTGAGCATGTTTCCTTGGCCTCTTCCGTCAAATGTTAGTTTAACATTTCTGCTCATCCTTTACCATCTGTACTGTAGATGAGGAGTCTGATATCTGTCTGATGATTATTCTTTATAGTAAACTTTTTTGGGGGAAGGGGACGGAGAACAGGATTTTCTTTCATGGTATTCTGAAATTTCACCAGGGAGATTCTATGTATTCCCTTTTTTTTTTTTTTTTCTTACTGATATCCAAAAAAATTCTTTAAGTATTAAGGAAAATCAGTCTTCAGTTCAGGAATGTTTTTTTCTATAACGTCTACAACTACTACTTCCCCTCTATCTTTTCTAAAACCTTTCTTTGACTTATAATGAATCTACTGTATTTTCTGTCTCTTAATGTTTCTTTTGCATCCTTTTTTTAATGTTAGAATAATTTGTTAGTTTTTTTTTTAATTTCACCCAGTTCATTCATTGACTTTGTATATTCTGGTATTAAGCTTACCTAGTACATCTTCTTTAAAATTAATGTGCCTAAGTTTCATGAATTTAGAGAACTTCTTTTTATACAGCAATCTGTTATTGTTTTCAGGAGATTTAATGCATTTCTCATGTCTCCAAAAATTTACTTAAGGGTAATAATTACATTTCTATTAATTTAATCATTTGTTCCCATCACCAACACTTTCCCTTAATATTTTAATTTCTTCTACTGCATGTGGTGTGGCCTCCTTCATGCTCTTAGCTTTCCTAACTTATTTCTGTGTTAGGAAATCATGTATATGTCCTATCTCCAAGTGAAAATAGCTCTTCCAATAGCAGAGAATCAAGATTCTGGTTACAAGAACCTGAGCCATGCTGTGCTAGTGTGTGCAGGAGGTGAAAGGGAGCACATAAATTTACTGGGGTTTCTTGACAAGTGTTAGGAATTACTCTTCTGGTTATCAGCTTCTTTCTCCTCTTAGCAGCTCTGAGTGGGATAGAGAACTTGCCTGTTTTGATAGTCCTGAGTACTCATTCTTGGAATTTCTTGCATTAGGACTACCAAATGTATTTGGCAAGTGAGGTGTACTCCAGTTTACACTTGACAAATAATGAAACCATCTTGTTTTAGCAAGAGGTACTGATAAAGCCATGAAACAGCCAACTCTTTATAGCCATCTTTTTTTCCCCAGCCTGCAGTTTCTTGACCTCAGATAACTTAAGAGATTTATTTTAAAAATTCCAAAACATATTTTGGAACTGATTCCATCTGCTTATTATCTTACAACATCACTCAGTTGTTTTGGTCTGAGAATAACACCCCATCTAGTCCTTCAGTGATGTCAACGAAGTATTATTTTTATATTACTGAATGTTATTTTATTAAAGCTTAGAGAGGAATAAAAGGTAATGTGTTAAGACAACTATTTTGAACTGAAAATCACTTGTATGTTTGTTTTTGGAAAAGGAAAAAACATATTGTACCTCAGTTCTATGACCTTGTGGTCAGTAGATAGAACAAAAAGGTGATATGAAGGAGATGGGCAAAGAGAGATAAAATTAGAGAGCTATTGTTAACACAAGAGAGAAATTAGAGAAAATGGCTTTAAAATAATAACTCATAAATACAAATATACCCTGAACTTCACATGGAAAAAGTGATAGAGAAATATAGAAAAAAGGAAAGACATACACAGAGGAGAAAATTAGAAAGACATCTTCAGATACAAATGGAAAGACAATGATAAAAGACATACACATACAAACACAAATATACAAAGGGATGCACATGGCATGTAATCATCTACATGGAGTAATTTAGCAGCATCAGGCATTTCCAGGGCAAGAAAGTAGTTTCATACTTTCTCTAGTTCATGGGTGCTAGAAAGTTTAGTACTAGCTGTGTTGTTTTTGCTGTTATTTTTTGGTGATTAAAAAATTTTTATTTCCAGTAAACATACAGTGTGATATTAGTTTCAGGTGTACAATATAGTGACTCAACAATTCTCTACATTACTTAGTGCTCTTCATGATAAGTGTACTCTTAATCCCCTTCACCTATTTCACCCATCACCCCACCCACCTCCCTTCTGGTAACCAATGTTTTGTTCTCTATAGTTAAGAGTCTCCTTTTTGTTTATCTCCTTTTTTCTTGGTTTATTTCTTAAATTCTACATGAAAGTGAAATCATATGGCCTTTGTCTTTCTCTGACTGACTTATATCACTTAGCATTTTACTATCTAGATCCAGTCATGTTGTTGTAAACGGCAAAGCTCGTTTTTTTAATGGTAATATTCTATTGTGTATATATATCTTCTTCCTTATCCATTCATCTATCAATGGACACTTGGGCTGCTTTCATAACTTGGCTATTGTAAATAATGCTGTAATAAACATGGAGGTGTACATATCTCTTCAAATTAGTGTTTTTATATGGATGTGGTTCCAATAGTTTATTTTTGCTGTTGTTTCCCTAACCTCAAGAAACATATCTAGAAAAATGTTGCTATGGTCAATGTCAGGGAATTACTGACTGTGCTCTTCTACAATTGTAATGATTTCAAGTCTCACATTCTGAGTTTATTTTTGTGTATGTTGAAAAACAAGTGGTCTAGTTTCATTCTTCTGTACACAGGTATCATTTTTCCAACACCATTTGTTGAGACTGTCTTTTTCCAATGCCTATTCTTACCTCTTTTGTGGAATATAACTGACCACATAACTGTGGATTTATTGTTGGAGTATTGTTTTGTGACTTCTGTGACTATTTTTGTACAAATACCACACTATTTTGATTACTATAGCTCTGTAGTGTATTTTGAAATATGGAATGGTGATACCTTCAAGAAAAGTCTTTTTCAAGATTGCCTTCACTATTCAGGTTCTTTTGCAGTTCTACAGAAATTTTAGAATTGTTCTTATTCTGTGAAAAATGCTGTTGGTATTTTGATACAGATTTCACTAAATCTGTAGATTGTTTGGGTAGTGTGGATATTTTAACAATATCAATTCTTCCAATCTATGAACGTGAAATGTCTTTCCATTTGCTTAGGTTATCTTCAGTTTCTTTCATCAATATTTTACAGTTTTCAGTGGATATGTCTTTCACTTCCTTGGGTTAGTTTATTCTTAGGGATTTTATTATTTTTGGGTGCAATTGTAAATAGGATTGTTATCTTATTTTCTCTTTCTGCTACTTCATTATTAGTGAATAGACACGTTACAGATTTGTGTAAGTTGATTTTATATCCTGTGACTTTAATGAATTCATTTATCAGTTCTAGTGGTTTCTTGGTGGAGTCTTAAGGTTTTTCTAAACATAATATCATGTCTTCTGCAAATAGTGAGAATTTTACTTCTTCCTTCCCAATTTGAATTTTTTTTTAAATTTCTTTTTGTTGTCTGCTATGGCTAGAACTTCTAGTACATGTTGAATAAAAGTGATGAGAGTGGACATCCATGTACTGTTCTTGACCTTAGGGGAAAAGCTCTCTGTTTTTCAGCAATGAGTATGATGGTAGCTGTGGATTTGTCATATATGGTCTTTATTATGTTGAAGTATGTTCCCTATAAACCTACTGCGTGTGTGTGTGTGTGTGTGTGGATGTTATACCCATAAAATGCATTTTCTGCATCTATTGAAATGATCATGTGGTTTTTATCTTTTCTCTTGTTGATATATCATGATTGATTTTCATATATTAAATCACCCTCACATTTGAGGAGTAAGTCTTACTTGATTGTGGTGAATGATTTTGTGATTTGTGATTTGTGATTTGGTGAATGTATTGTTGGATTCTGTTTGCTAGTATCTTGTAGAAGATTTTGCATCTATGTTCATCAGAGACATCAGCCTATAGTTCTCTTCTTCTCTAGGGTCTTTGTCTGGTTTTGGTATCAGGGTAATGGCCTCATAGAATCAATTTGGAAACTTTTCTTCTTCTCCTCTCCTATTATTTGGAATAGTCTGAAAATAGACATTAACGCTTCTTTAAATGTTTGGTATAACTCATCTGCGAAGCTGTCTGGTCTAGTACTTTTGTTTGTTTGGAATTATTTGATTATTGATTGAATTTCATTTCTGGTGATCAGTCTAAATTTCTATTTCTTCCATATTCAATTTTGAGAGGTTACAGGTTTCTTGGAATTTATCCATTTCTTCTAGGTCTTCCAACTCACTGGCATGTAATTTTTCATAATAGTCTCCTATAATCCTTGGTATTCCTGTTGTATTGGTTGTTATTTCTTCTCCTTATTTATGATTTGTTTGAGCCCCCTCTCTTTTTTAAATGAATCTGGCTAAAATTTTATCAGTTTTTTTTTTTTAATGTTTTCAGAGAACCAGCTCCTTGTTTCATTATTTTTTAGTTTTTAAATTTCATTTATTTTTGCTCTAATCTTTATTTCCTCCCTTTCCTGGTTTTGGGTCTTGTTTGTTCTTCTTTTTTTAGCTTCTTTAGGGTTAAGGTTAGGCTGAGATTTTTCTTGCTTCTGGGAGGTGGGCCTGTATTGCTATAAACTTCCCTTTTAGAACAGCTTTTGCTGTGTTCCAAAGATTTTGGAACATTCTGTTTTCAATTTCATTTGCCTCCATGTATTTTTTTTAAATTGCCTCTTTATTTCTTGGTCTACACATTCATTGTATAGTAGCAAGTTATTTAACCTCCATTTGAATTTGTGATCTTTCCAGATTTTTTTCCTTGTGGTTGATTTCTAATTATGTATCATTGTGGTCAGAAAAGATCCATAGTATGACTTCAATCTTTTTTAACCTCAATCTTTTTTAACTTGTTGAGACTTACTTTGTGGCCTAAAATGTGATCTCTTCTGGAGAACGTTCCAGGTGCACTTGAAAAGAATGTGTATTCTGCTGTTTTAGGATGGAATGTTCTGAATATATTTGGTAAATCCATCCGGCCTACTGTGTTATTCAAAGTCACTTTTTTTTTTTAAACTTTCTGTTTGGATGATCTGTCCATTGATGTAAGTGGGGGTGTTAAAGTCCCCTGTTATTGTATTATTATCAATTAGTTTCTTTATGTTTGTTACTAGCTGCTTCATATATTTGGGTGGTCCAATGTTGGGTGCATAAATATTTACAATTGTTATATCTTCTTGCTAGGTTGTCCCCTTCATATAGTATATATATATTTACTATATATTATATATATATATACATAGTCCTTGTCTCTTGTTACAGCCTTTGTTCTACCATCTATTTTGCCTAATGGAAATATTGCAACCCCATCTTTCTTTTCACTTCCATTTGCATAATAAATAGCTTCCCATCCATCCTTTCAATCTGCATGTGTCTTTAGGTCTGAAATAAATTTCTTGTAGGGCTGGATCTTACTATTTGTCCATTCTCTCACCCTTTATCTTTTGATCAAAGCATTTAGTCCATTGACATTTAAAGTAACTATTGATAGGTATGTACTTATATCATTTTTTTTTTACTTGTTTTATGGTTATTTTTGTAGTTCTCTGTTCTTTTGCTCTCTTCTCTCAGGGTTTGTTGGATTTCTTTAGAGATATGCTTGGATACCTTTCTTTTTGTTTTTTGCATATCTATTATTGGCTTTTGGTATGTGGCTACCAGTAGGTTTATATATAACATCTTATACATATAGTAGTCTATATTAAGTTTTTAGTTGCTTAAGTTTAATCCATTCTTTACTCTTCTCCCCTCCACTGCATGTTTTAAGTATATGCTGTCATACCTTAAGTCCTTTTATTTTATGAACCCTCTGATTTTTATAAATATACTTTATTTTACTGCTTTTTTGCTTCCTACTTTTCTTACCCCTCTTTGTGGTGTTTTCTTTCCACTCAAAGAGTCCCCTAAGTATTCCTTTTAGGGTTGGCTTAGTGGTCATGAATTCCTTTAACTTTTGTCTCTCTGGAAAACTCTTTACCTCTCCTATTCTGAATGATAGCCTTGCTGGATAGAGTATTCTTGGCAACAGTTTTATTTGTTTGTTTGTTTGTTTGTTTTCTTTCAGCACTTTGAATATGTTATGCTACTTTCTTGTGACCTGCAAATTTTCTCCTGAAAAATGAGCCTTATGGGTTTTACCTTGCATGTGTTTTCTTTTCTCTTGCTGATTAATTTTTTTTTATCACTTCTTTTTGCCATTTTAATTACTATGTTTCTTGGTGCAGACCTCCCTGGGTTGATGATGTTGGGAGCTGTCTGTGCCTCCTGGATCTGGATTTCTGTTTCCTTCCCTAGATTAAGGAAGCTATCACCTATTATTCCTTGAAAATTTCTGCTTCCTTTTCTTGCCTTATTTCCTATTTCTTGCTCCAGGCCAAGGGTATATTGCAGGGGGCAGGTCTGCAGAAAAATGATGCCGGCAAGATTTGCACTGATAGTTGTCACTGAGGATCTGCAGCCACCCAAAACTCCTGCTAGGCTGTTGGGTTGGAAGGCACTGATCCACAGAAGAGCATGGGGGCTGGTCTCAAGTTAGTTGGAGAATGTTTGTGCTGTACTGCTTCCCATAGGTGTCTGTGTGTCTAGATTGGGGTTGGGGGTGGGGGTAGGGGGAAGGGAATAGGTAGCTGCCAGCTCCTCTGTTCATGGAGTAGTCTCCCAATGATCTCTGCCATGCTCTGAGATCAGTAAATAAATATCCCTACTGTATACCACAAATGATTTCCAAAACTGCTTCTTCTATGCTGTATCTCAGTAAAGCTATTCATTGTGCTATCTCTTTAAGCGTGGGAACTCAGTTTTCTCTTGCCCTCCTGACTACCAGAATCAAATCTTTTTTAAAGAAAATTCCAAATGTTAAGACCCACTGATTATACAAACTTGCAAAATTATGCTCCTCTTGTTTTCAAAGCCAAATATTTTGGGAGTTTGTCTTCCCCTGTGTGGGTTCCTTCTGCCTGGGGAAGGGAAAGCCCCTTTCAATGCCCATGGTGTCCCTCCTACCTATGGACAGTCCTGTGGTTACATTTAGCTCCTGACCATGTTTCTGCCCTTCCTGTCCTCTTTGATGTGGCCTCTTTATAGCTGTGGAGAGTCTGTTCTGCCAGTCTTCAGGTTGTTTTCTGGGTTATTTACACTGATGTGGGTGTTATCTAGTTTTATCTGTGGGACAAGGTGAGCTTAGGAACCTCTTACTCTGCCATCTTCCCTTTAAATCCTTAGCTAGTTTTTTTACTTTTATCCTCCATGTTAAACTGTGGAACTTTTTAAATTTTAATTTCAGGTTGTCCATATGAAAGAAAACTTAAAAGGAAACAGTATTTGTTAACATTGAAAATAATACAGTAGTAGAGATAAGGAATTGCTAAGGCATTTTCCCAGCAGTTTTTCCAGATGTTCCTTGTGCATCCAACAGTGACCCATCCAGTTCCCAGTGCACTCCCACTGGTGATAGGCAGTTCCCTCAGGATCTGGTACCTGGTTCCATCTGTAGCATAGCCACAGGATAAGGAAGATGCTGGCTTCTGATGATAGGCAAGTTATGTGCCACTGGCCCCAGTAATACACAAGTAGAACTCCAGAGTTTCTGTGTAGTTCAGTTTTTATACTTTCTAGGAAGTGGGGAATTACTGAATTCATCAATGGCTGGTTACCTGGCCAGTGTCAAAAGTGAATAACAAATCAATAATTGGCTGCAGTTGTATTCTTAGACACCCCTGGGCATGGAAATTAGATAAGAGAAATGGGAGAATATTAATGTAGAAAGTAGATGTTATTATTGGTTGTGCTAAATATTCCAAAGGTAATCAAAATATGCCCAGGTACTCAGAAAGTAGACCCACAAGTTAAAACCTCAACTACAAAAGCAGCCTTTCTCCCATATTTGGTGCTAAGACATCAAATCCATTTTCTTAGTTAGGCAATAGCACATATATTCAGGAGTGTGTATTTAATATGTGAATAGTAAAGGGAAAATTGCAGCATCTCCTGAACTAAATACATTTCTGTCTTTTGGCTACCTTGTTTCTGATTTGCAATTAAAAAAAAAAAAAGAAAAGATGAAAAGAAAAGAAAAGAAAAGAAAAGAAAAGAAAAGAAAAACAAGAAAGTTCCATATAAAAGAAAACCTAAAAACAGCTTAGAAGGTGTAGTTTCATTTCTTCCTCATATAAAATAACTCTGAAGCTAGACAGTCCAGAGTCAATTTTCAGCTCTGTGGTTCTCAAAGACACAGGCTTGGGTTTTATTCAAAAAATCTTCAGTATGTGACTTTTAATCTCATTGATACTCTAGGATAGCTGCTGGAGCTTCATCCATTGCATCTACATTCCAGGCAATTGGAATGAATTACAGAGGCTATTTGTGCAAAATTTTGCCTTTGTTTTTTTCTTAACCTTTCTGGAAGCCACACTTAAAAATTTCATTTTTCTTCTCAATGGTCAGACTTAGTAATATGACTACTGCTTCCTGTAAGACTGGGGATTGTAGTCTAAAGGGCCCCAATGACATTCCAAATTACACAGTAAAATTGTTACTAACAAGGAAAAGGAGACAAAAGTTACTACCATAGTATCTGATTCAAAAACTTAAAATTGGGTTTAAAATTGATCCTACGTGAAACAATCCAACTTCCTCAAATATCATTTCAGCATTTCAGGTGAATATGAGCTTGGAAAAGAAAAAAAAAAAAAAAGGACTGCTTATGTAGTAGATCCTTGATTTATTTAGAAAATATAAAATGTAGTGCAAGTGAGGAAACCAGTAACATAAAATGTATCAGTGCAGCATTCTTGGGTGGGTCCCACTCAACCTACTAGAAGGGAGAGGGTAACAATGTCACTGTCTGTGCAGAGTGTGGCAAGACTTAATTTTATGCTTTGCCACAGCCCCTTTATACTTTGGGCTTATATTACTATTCAGAAAGAATTTATATAATTAATGCCCTGGACACTTGGATTTAAGAAGGTTTACAGGCATGGCATTTTCTTATTCCCTGAACCAAACCTAAGAGTGCTTGGATACCACACCCTTATGAGAGCAAGGGGGAAGAAAAATTCATCATCCCACTGTCCCCAATCTCTTTCTCAGCCTCCAGTTACCTACATCCTGGAAAGCATACAACAAATAATCCAAACACTACTCCTAGCTTTAATGGCCTTTGGAGTTAGTAAAATGGGAAGATAGGGTATTGGGTATACTTCCTATGAAGATTCTGCTTCCACTAACTCATCATTTGGCCAACCCTAGGATTCATTGTATGAGAAGTCAGACCAAACTAGTGACACACATAATGGCTTCTAATAAAACCTGATGAATAGTTGATCATATTAAAGTTCATATACTTGGGGAACTTGGGTGGCTCAGTGGGTTAAGTCTCTGCCTTCAGCTCAGTTCATGATTTCAGGGTCCTGGGATCGAGACCTGCATCGGGCTCTCTGCTCAGCAGTGAGCTTGCTTCCCACCCCCCCTCCTGCCTGCCTCTCTGCCTACTTATGATCTCTCTCTCTCTGTCAAATAAAAAAAAAAAATCTTTAAAGTTCATATACTTCTTCATAAGCAATGAAACAGTTGCCCAATGATGGGAAGAGGAGAGTGCAACTTAGTAATGACCATCTCTTACAGGTGTCAGCCAGGGATTTGAGCATATAAGATTAATAATATAAATGGAAATCTTAATTAGGATAGCAACATGAGAAATGGTGAATTGACCATTAAAATATATTATTAACATATTAAAATAATAACCATATTAATGTTTGAATGCATACACCATTTTTTTCATTCTAAAAACACATCATTCTCGGGGCACCTGGGTGGCTCAGCGGGTTAAAGCCTCTGCCTTCAGCTCAGGTCATGATCCCAGGGTCCTGGGATCGAGCCCCACATCGGGCTCTCTGCTCGGCAAGGAGCCTGCTTCCCTCTCTCCCTCTCTCTCTCTGCCTGCCTCTCTTCCTACTTGTGATCTCTATCAAATAAACAAATAAAATCTTTAAAAAAAAAAAAACACACATCATTCTCTAAGAACTTCAAAGTTTATGTTATAAATCACTTTTCACAACATCTCTGAGAGACATGTCCTCTCAGGATTAATACACTCTGGGCTTTTCCTAAAGTTCTTTTAGGAAAATGAAAGAAAACCCCCAAATTATGCCATTAGCACAATATAAAACATTAAGCACAGCAACTGGTGTTGAGTCAGTGTTAGAGCTGGTGTTAGAGCTGTGCCTTAGTAGATCATTTGTTCTGAATGTGTATCATTTAATTGGCTGTTACGGAAATGTTAGTGGTAATCACAGCTTGGGTAGTTTTGATATTGTTTGTATCAGAGATTAGTTTATGCTACCAATTAGACCTAATAAAGATAAGCAGTCAAGAGGGGGAGCAAAATGCAGAATGAAACTATTTAAAAAGCATACAAAAAAGGATTAATAAATGTAAAACAAAGAATTCCTAAAAATAAAAAAATAAACCATAATTAGCAAAGTTATTCATTACAGCATTGTTTATGGTAGTAAAAAATGGAAATAGTCTAAATATTTACCAATAGAAAATAAGTCTAAAAACAAATAATGATGCATTTATACTATGTAACATGTAGATAACCATTAAGGATTTAGGGGTTTTTCTTTTAGTATTTTAATACTTGTTGACTCAATCAATGAAATACTGGAGATGGAAGTAGAAAATAATAGTTTAAATTAGCAGTTCATTAACTTATCACCTTATATAATTGTTACAGTCTTTAGAGTAAATAGGTATCATGAACCCATGTTGATTCATAAATGCTAATTTGTCCTAATATGCAAGCAACATGGAAGCCAAAAATATGACTTTGGCCACAAAGTAAAGGGCATAAGGTATGAAATTTTTTGGTTTGTTTTGTTTTGTTTTGTTTTGTTTTAAGTCTTAGTGAGAAATAAATCTCTTCAGGTAGAAAACATGACAAACTTAACAATGATTAATCTTCACAAGGAAATTTTAATAAATAAAAGAAAATCTTAAGACTCACCCACGGCACTCCCTGATAACTGCCAAGACAACTGAAGATTTCTTCCCAATTATCAGATTACCAGACTGGTTGCCACCTCTTACTGCTCATCACATATTGAGAGGACTGATCAGAAATTTTGACCAGAAAGTACAATAACTTAAGAACCCCTGATCAGGTAAATTGGCTTCTACTGAAAGAACAACTGATCTTTCTCCCAAAGAGTTTGTAATCTGCTGGAGACCCTGTAAACATACAGGGCAACACTTCTCTAAATTTAAATCTATTTAATGAGAAAAAATAAGAACTTTAATCCTGACATTAGTAAAGTAGACAATTAATGGCCCATAAGGGTTACTTACCACAATGATGACATAATCAAATCCTCAAATAACAACTGCCTTCCTAAACAGTGTCTGCTCATCTGTTGGCATATATGTATAGCTGTTTTCTACTCTCTAGATCTTTATCCTTTATTTTAGGGAACACAGGCATAAAAAATAGTCTTAGATACTTATTTTCCCCCTCAGGTTTCTCTTCCACTGATGGACTCAACACTATTCCAGACTTTCATTCTCCTGATCTTTCAGTGCCCAGACAGCAAAGTCCAGCTCCTGATATTAGTCTCAGAGATTACAGAGCAGTTCTCAATCTTATTTAGATGACCAGTTAGGCTCCCATTTTCCGGAAAAATTATTTTCACTTCACCAGTCAATCAGAGGAACACAATGGACAGACTGGTTGTTGCCTGTCAGAGAGGTTTCTATAGTCCACCATAATATGATAAACTCAGGACACAACAACTCCATTTAGGATGGGATAGTAAAATAGTATACAACTATACTGTGACTTGTTCAGTGGTGGCTAAAAGAGGGAAGAAAAAATGAACATGCTTGTCCAATCTATACAAGTGTCAGGATGATGTGTCATAATGAACTGGTCATGTGATCAAGGTCAGACTCCCACTCTCTCATACAACCTCCCTGACCTCTGTGGAAATATACAACCTTGTAACTCCAGTAGTATATCTCTTCCCCCTTCCCTTAGTGACTCCAAATATTTTCCTTCCACTTTCTCTTAAGTCTACTTCAGTCAGACCTTTGTTTACTGAAGAGTCCCACATACCAACCAATTCCTTTCAAGGTCACCAATGAACTTGGTGTTAAGTCAAAATGGTTAATAGTCACTCTTCATCTTGATCTACAGCAGCATTTTGATACAGTTAAATTACTCCTTTCTCTTTAACACACTTTCTGCACTTAGCTTCCAGCCACCACGATCTTTTTTTTCTCCCTCCTATCCATTGGCCATTCTTTCTCATTCAACTTTATGGATTCCTCCTCCTTCCCCCAATTTCAGAGGAGTGGCCCAAGGCTCTGTCTTTGATCTTCTTCTCTTTTCTATCTCTATTCACTCCCTATGGTGTTTTCTTGAAGGCCTGTGTCTTTAAAAATATCTATGTACCAGAGTCCTAGTTCTATCTCCATCCAAGATTTCACTTCTGACTTTCAGGTAGTTTACTTGACATCTCCATTTGGATGTTGAATATACATCTCAAACATAACAGGTCCCAAGCAGAATTCCTGTTCTTTCTCTCTAAACCACATCCCCTATAGCCTTTCCCATCTCAGTTGTGGTGATTTCAATAATCTACTTCTTCAAGCCAATACACTTAGATTCCCTCTTGATTCCTTACCTTCTCCCATTACCCACCCCATTCTGTCAGGAATTTCTGTTAGTTCTGCCTTCAAAATATATCCAGGATCTGACAATTTCTCACTATCTCCACAGCTTCCAACTTAGACTAAGCTATAATCACATCTTATCCAGACTGCTGTAGCCTCCTAACTAGACCCACTGACTTCATTCTTGTCCCCTACTTGTTTCAGAATGACGTTTTTCAACTCACTTAGAACACATAACATCTTGTAACAAATCATATAATCTCTCTGAGGAGTACAATGATCATATAAAAAAAGAATCTAATAAAATATTTATTTTTTATTTGGTTGATCTGAGGCTCAAGATAATAGACACAAACAACTATAACACTCAGCACACAATATATGTTAAATTATAGTAGGATGGGGGGAGGAGTCAAGATGGCGGAGAAGTAGCAGGCTGAGATGACATCGGGTAGCAGGAGATCAGCTAGACAGCTTATCTAACCATTGTGAACACCTACAAATCCAACAGGAAATCAAAGAGAAGAGCAACAATTCTAGAAACAGAAGATCGACCACTTTCTGAAAGGTAGGACCTGTGGAGAAGTGAATCCAAAGCGACGGGAAGATAGACCGGGGGGGAAGGGCCAGATCCCAGCAAGCAGTGGAGCAACGGAGCACAAAATTGGGACTGTTAAAAGTCTGCTCCACAGAGGGACATCGCTCCAGAGGCTAAACCGGGGGGAAACCCAGGCAGGGTCAGCATAACCCCAGGTCCCACGGGGTCACAGAAGGACCAGGGGTGTCTGAGTGCCGGAGAGCTCGCAGGTATTAGAGCAGGGAAGCCAGATACAGCGACAAAGCCGAGGAGTGAGCTCTCAGCCCGGGGTTACCTTGTACCGGTCGCAGGCTGGGTGGGCTCGGAGCGCGGCTGGAGGCTGCGGAGACGGAAGCGACGCGGTGCTTTTCTCCAGCTCTAGCAATTGACTGCTTTCCTCAAGGCGTGACTGTGGGCCCCTCCCCCAGAAGATCAACAAGAAACCCATCCAAACCAACTTCAGTCACCAAGAACAGCGGAATTCCACAGCAGGAGAAAGCAAATCTCATCTGGACAAAATGACAAGGCGGAAAAACTCACTTCAAAAAAAAGAACAAGAGGCCGTACCGAAGGCTGGAGACCTAATCAATATGGACATTGGTAACATGACAGACACAGAGTTCAGAATGACAATTCTCAAGGTTCTAGCTGGCCTCGAAAAAGGCATAGAAGATAATAGAGAAACCCTCTCCGGAGAGATAAAAGCCCTTTCTGGAGAAATAAAAGAACTAAAACCTAACCAAGTTGAAATCAAAAAAGCTATTAATGAGGTGCAATCAAAAATGGAAGCTCTCACTGCTAGGATAAATGAGGCAGAAGAAAGAATTAGTGACATAGAAGACCAAATGACAGAGAATAAAGAAGCTGAGCAAAAGAGAGACAAACAAATACTGGACCACGAGGAGAGAATTTGAGACATAAGCGACACCATAAGATGACACAACATTAGAATAATTGGGATTCCAGAAGAAGAAGAAAGAGAGAGAGGAGCAGAAGGTGTATTGGAGACAATTATTGGAGAGAATTTCCCTAATATGGCAAAGGGAACAAACATCAAAATCCAGGAGATGCTAAGAACGCCCCTCAAAATCAATAAAAATAGGTCCACACCTCGTCACCTGATAGTAAAATTTACAAGTCTTAGCAACAAAGAGAAAATCCTGAAAGCAGCCCGGGAAAAGAAGTCTGTAACATACAAGGGTAAAAACATTAGATTGGCAGCAGACCTATCCACAGAGACCTGGCAGGCCAGAAAGAACTGGCATGATATATTCAGAGCACTAAAAGAGAAAAATATGCATCCAAGAATACTATATCTGGCTAGGCTATCATTGAAAATAGAAGGAGAGATAAAGAGCTTCCAGGACAAACAAAAGCTGAAAGAATTTGCAAACACCAAACCAGCTCCACAGGAAATATTGAAAGGGGTCCTCTAAGCAAATAGAGACCCTAAAAGTAGTAGATCAGAAAAAAACAGAGACAATATACAGGAACAGTCACCTTACAGGCAATACAATGGCAATAAATTCATATCTCTCAATAGTTACCCTGAATGTTAATGGGCTATATGCCCCAATCAAAAGACACAGGGTGTCAGAATGGATAAAAAAACAAACCCATCAATATGCTGCCTACAAGAAACTCATTTTAGACCCGAAGACACCTCCAGATTTAAAGTGAGGGGGTGGAAAACAATGTACCATGCTAATGGACATCAAAAGAAAGCTGGGGTGGCAATCCTTATATCAGATCAATTAGATTTTAAGCCAAAGACTAAAATAAGAGATGAGGAAGGACACTATATCATACTCAAAGGGTCTGTCCAACAAGAAGACCTAACAATCTTAAATATCTATGCCCCTGACATGGGAGCAGCCAACTATATAAACCAATTAATAACAAAATCAAAGAAATACATTGACAGTAATACAATAATAGCAGGGGACTTTAACACTCCCCTCACTGAAATGGACAGATCATCTAAGCAAAAGATCAACAAGGAAATAAAGGCCTTAAATGACACACTGGACCAGATGGACATCACAGATATATTCAGAACATTCCATCCCAAAGCAACTGAATATACATTCTTCTCTAGTGCACATGGAACATTCTCCAGAATAGACCACATCCTGGGTCATAAATCAGGTCTCAATCCGTACCAAAAGATTGAGATCATCCCCTGCATATTTTCAGACCACAATGCTCTGAAGCTAGAACTCAATCACAAGAGGAAATTTGGAAAGAACGCAAATACATGGAGACTAAACAGCATCCTTCTAAAGAATGAATGGGTCAACCAGGAAATTAAAGAAGAATTGAAAAAAATCATGGAAACAAATGATAATGAAAACACAACAGTTCAAAATCTGTGGGACACAACAAAGGCAGTCCTGAGAGGAAAATATATAGCAGTGCAAGCCTTCCTCAAGAAACAAGAAAGGTCTCAAATGCACAACCTAACCCTCCACCTAAAGGAGCTGGAGAGAGAACAACAAAGAAAGCCTAAACCCAGCAGGAGAAGAGAAATCATAAAGATCAGAGCAGAAATCAATGAAATAGAAACTAAAAAAACAATAGAACAAATCAACAAAACTAGGAGCTGGTTCTTTGAAAGAATTAATAAGATTGACAAAACCCTGGCCAGACTTATCCAAAAGAAAAGAGAAAGGACGCAAATAAATAAAATCATGAATGAAAGAGGGGAGATCACAACCAACACCAAAGAAATACAACCAATTATAAGAACATACTACGAGCAACTCTACGCCAACAAATTCAACAACCTGGAAGAAATGGATACATTTCTAGATATAAACTACCCCAACTGAACCAGGAAGAAATAGATAACCTGAACAGACCCATAACCAGTAAGGAGATTGAAACAGTCATCAAAAATCTCCAAACAAACAAAAGTCCAGGACCAGACGGCTTCCGAGGGGAATTCTACCAAACATTTAAAGAAGAATTAATTCCTATTCTCCTGAAACTGTTCCAAAAAATAGAAATGGAAGGAAAACTTCCAAACTCATTCTATGAGGCCAGCATCACCTTGATCCCAAAACCAGACAAGAATCCCACCAAAAGAGAGAATTACAGACCAGTATCCTTGATGAACACAGATGCGAAAATTCTCACCAAATACTGGCCAATAGGATCCAACAGTCCATTAAAAGGGTTATTCACCAAGATCAACTGGGATTTATTCCAGGGCTGCAAGGTTGGTTCAACATCCGCAAATCCATCAATGTGATACAATACATTAATAAAAGAAAGAATAAGAACCATATGATACTCTCAATAGATGCTGAAAAAGCATTTGACAAAGTGCAGCATCCCGTCCTGATTAAAACTCTTCAAAGTGTAGGGATAGAAGGCACATACCTCAATATTATCAAAGCCATCTATGAAAAACCCACCGCAAATATCATTCTCAATGGAGAAAAACTGAAAGCTTTTCCGCTAAGGTCAGGAACACGGCAGGGATGTCCGTTATCACCACTGCTGTTCAACATAGTACTAGAAGTCCTAGCCTCAGCAATCAGACAACAACAAGAAATTAAAGGCATCCAAATTGGCAAAGAAGAAGTCAAACTATCACTCTTTGCAGATGATATGATACTATATGTGGAAAACCCAAAAGGCTCCACTCCAAAACTGCTAGAACTTGTACAGGAATTCAGTAAAGTGTCAGGATATAAAGTCAATGCACAGAAATCAGTCGCATTTCTTTACACTAACAAGACAGAAGAAAGAGAAATTGAGGAGTCAGTCCCATTTACAATCGCACCCGAAACCATAAGATACCTAGGAATAAATCTAACCAAAGAGGCAAAGAATCTATACTCAGAAAACTATAAAGTCCTCATGAAAGAAATTGAGGAAGACACAAAGAAATGGAAAAATATTCCATGCTCATGGATTGGAAAAACAAATATTGTGAAAATGTCTATTCTACCTAAAGCAATCTACACATTTAATGCAATCCCTATCAAAATCCCATCCACTTTTTTAAAAGAAATAGTACAAATAATCCTAAAATTTATATGGAACCAGAAAAGACCTCGAATAGCCAAAGGAATATTGAAAAAGAAAGTCAAAGTTGGTGGCATCACAATTCCAGACTTCAAGCTCTATTACAAAGCTGTCATCATCAAGACAGTATGGTACTGGCACAAAAACAGACACATAGATCAATGGAACAGAATAGAGAGCCCAGAAATGGACCCTCAACTCTATGGTCAACTAATCTTCGACAAAGCAGGAAAGAATATCCAATGGAAAAAAGACAGCCTCTTCAACAAATGTTGCTGGGAAAATTGGACAGCCACATGCAGAAAATTGAAATTGGACTATTTCCTTACACCACACACGAAAATAGACTCAAAATGGATGAAGGACCTCAATGTGAGAAAGGAATCCATCAAAATCCTTGAGGAGAATGCAGGCAGCAACCTCTTTGACCTCAACCGCAGCAACTTCTTCCTAGGAACATTGCCAAAGGCAACAGAAGCAAGGGCAAAAATGAACTATTAGGATTTCATCAAGATCAAAAACTTTTGCACAGCAAAGGAAACAGTGAACAAAACCAAAAGACAACTGACAGCATGGGAGAAGATATTTGCAAATGACATATCAGATAAAGGGCTAGTATCCAAAATCTATAAAGAGCTTACCAAACTCAACACCCAAAGAACAAATAATCCAATCAAGAAATGGGCAGAGGACATGAACAGACATTTCTGCAAAGAAGACATCCAGATGGCCAACAGACACATGAAAAAGTGCTCCACATCACTCGGCATCAGGGAAACACAAATCAAAACCACAATGAGATACCACCTCACACCAGTCAGAATGGCTAAAATTAACAAGTCAAGAAATGACAGATGCTGGCGAGGACGCGGAGAGAGGGGACCCCTCCTACACTGCTGGTGGGAATGCAAGCTGGTGCAATCACTCTGGAAAACAGTGTGGAGGTTCCTCAAAAAACTGAAAATAGAGCTACCCTATGACCCAGCAATTGCACTACTGGGTATATATCCTAAAGATACAAACGTGGTGCTCCGAAGGGGCATGTGCACCTGAATGTTTATAGCAGCAATGTCCACAATAGCCAAACTGTGGAAAGAGCCTAGATGTCCATCAACAGATGAATGGATAAAGAAGAGGTGGTATATATACACAATGGAATACTATGCAGCCATCAAAGAAATGAAATCTTGCCATTTGCGACAACGTAGATGGAACTAGAGGGTATCATGCTTAGCGAAATAAGTCAATCGGAGAAAGACAACTATCATATCATCTCTTTGATATGAGGAAGTGGAGATGCAATGTGGGGGGGTTGGGGGAAGCTAGGAAAAGATAAAATGAAAAGATGGGATTGGGAGGGAGACAAACCATAAAAGACACAATCTCAAAAAACAGACTGAGGGTTGCTGGGGGGAGGGGGGACGGGAGAGGGTGGTGGGGATATGGACATTGGGGAGGGTATGTGCTATGATGAGTGCTGTGAAATGTGTAAACCTAGCGATTCACAGACCTGTATCCCTGGGGATAAAAATACATTATATGTTTATTAAAATAAATAAATAAATAAATAAATTATAGTAGGATAAATAGATTAATTTTTAATAATTTCTGAAATGTTATAACCATGAATTATTATTTTCCAAATATTCCAGAATATGATCCATAATTCTGCTCATTACAAATGCTAAACTATTGTTTGAAGAAGTCCTGGACCCCTATGAAAGAATACCATAACCAACCTAGAACCTGATTTAGTGGGCCATAGGTATAGCCAAGGGAAAGTGTTCCCTATCTCAGCTATATATTAGAATGTGTCAAGATTTTCTAGTAGGTGATCTAAGGGAAATGTCAAATTAAATAAATAAGGAAGAGAACTGGTGTTTCATTATGGCTGCTCTGCCCATCTTCTTTCAATGTCGTTAACCTATCCCCACGCCACTTTAAAAATTCCCTGGTACTAGCTCCTGATTCATCATTCCATAATTCCCTTTTATGATGCATATGACTCTTCTCTCTGTCACTTTTCTCACACCAGTTCACATGCCTAACTTGTTTTTGTGACTTGTGTGAGTCCTATTCTTTAACATTCCAGTTACCTTCAACATGTCATTCTGCCTTGTATCTAGCAAACACACAGCTCTGAGTACCAGAATAGTCTACCATGCTTAGCTCTGCAGATGCCAGCCTAACCTCCAGTCGTACTTGTAATTAGGGAGATCAAGACAATCACCTTTGAGATTTTAGAACTGAATACAACAGAACTGTGAGTACAATTTGATTAGTGCTCTTTCCCAGAAAAGGAAGAGGCAGCCTGTTTTATATGCATAACAATAATAACAGGCAATGCTTCTGTAGCACTTACTATGTTTCAGAAATTGTTTTTAATACACATATGAACTCATTTAATCCATATAAGCATTCTATGAAGATGAGTAACTTGAGGTTCAGAGGGGGTAACTTGTGTTAGGTCACATTCATAGTAAATGATAGTTCTGGGATTAGAACCTGAAAAATCTGCTTTAGTGTTCATGCTCTTAACTACTATACTATGCCATATAATAGACTCATAAGAATAAGGTAGTTAGTAAAATACATCACCTCACAATTAAAGTCCTTGGTTTATATACTAAGGCATTTAGACAATAGGAACCAATTAGTTAATTCAGTGTTGGAAATGACTGGAGTTAGTTCTTAATATCTAACCAGGTTCACAGTTGGGAAACTAAGACATAGTAGCCAGAACAGAAAGAAATCATAACACCAATGTTGGCAAACACTTAAATCAACTTAAGACAAATTCAAATGGCAATAAAGAGGTTCTTTATAGTGGTACACAGGGCATGTGGCAACATGTATTTCGAAGCCTGACAGATACCTGTGGATGTATTTGTTAAGTCATTCAAACCAAATTGATGCAGAGAGTGGGTAATACCACATTTTATAATGAGGCACTGGCACCAGCCATGATGGGGTTCAAAGTCAATGCTTCAAAAAGGCCTCGTTCCCCTAGATCATTTGCCAATGCTGTGTCTAGGAAGCACGGAAGGAAGCAAGCCCTGGTTCAATGTTTCTCTGCAGGTTTCCATCAATCAAATGCTCTATAAAAGCCTGTATAAGACTAAGAAGGCAGGCAGGTGGGCCTTAGGTAAGACAATACTCTCCACAAGGAATTTTATTGCAAACTACTCTACTATTTATTGAGCAATCAACATATTAGGGAGTGTCCTCGTATTTTACCTTAATGTATTTAATCCTCACAAGAAACATTCGAGGGATATTTGATTATCTCTGTTACATGTGAGGGAACTTGGGCTCTTACCCTAAAGCCAAGACCTCAAAGCTGCTAAGTATTCAAGTATGAATTCAAACCCAGTTTCTTATGACACCCCTAAAATTTATGCTCTTTACCACAAAGCTATTGAGAAATAAATGATTGTTGATATTAAGTGTAATTCTTTTGCCTTATTTGTTTAGAATGTTGAGGCAGAGGGGTCAAATATCTCTTTAAAACATCTATTTTGGGGCACCTGGGTGGCTAAGTTGGTTAAATACCTGCCTTTAGCTCAGGTCATGATCTTGGGGTCCTGGGATTGAGCTCTGTGTCAGGTTCCCTGCTCAGTGGGGAGTCTGCTTATCTCCCTCTGCTCCTCCTCCCACTCAGGCTGCTGCTTGCTCTTTCTTTCTCTCAAAGAGATAAATAAAATCTTAAAAAAAAAATCCATATCATTGTCTTCATTCACTACCACTTAGCAATAATTGTGTACAATCTTAAAAAATAATCACATCTTTTTACCTCTACCCCAGTCCTTTTACTTTCCTATCTATAATATATAAGCTGTGTAGGTTAGATGGACGTGAAAAGGATTTGTAGAATTGAAATACTTCCTGAAATGTCATTGACTTATGCTACTGTGAATGGCTTTTATATGACTCTTGCTAAAACAGATGTAGGCTCTGTGTTCTTTCATGCCACTGTCATGTTTCCTAACAGGCTAGAGAACAGGAAGATTGACCGTCTAGCATGACCAGGGCTTAGGGACAAAGGAGAGTCTTGACCTCCAGGCAATCTGTGACTTTACACTGACGTCATGCCTCCCACCTAAATGCACACTGAAGAATACTTTCCCAGGCAAGGTACCGTGGGAAGAAACTAAATTCTGATAGGTGACATTTAAAAGTATCCTGAAAACTATGCAGAAAGAAAATGGCCCTTCAGACAACTCTGGTGTCTCTGTGCATAGCTGTCACAAAGTGCGTGAGAGCCCAAGGCTATGGCAAGCTTACTGTGTTGCTTGGAACAATGCCGTGATTGTGTGGGTATCACCCCCTTAGGATTCATATCACAAGCAGGGAATGAATGGGTCCCAAGCAGGGTTTGACAGCTGTTTCTAAGCTTTTCAGATCAGAGACAGAAACAGATAAGATCTATATAGCCTTCTTTTGCATTACATTTCCAGATGAGGAGGTTACCTTTCATGTTACACAACCAATCCCAACAAGTCACCCACACGCCCACCTCATTCATGCTTCCCCAGCCCTACCTTGCTAGTTACTGCCATCTTTTCATAACCATTTCCAAGATACTCAGAATTATGTCAACAACCTGAAGACCAGCTAGGCTCTAGGTTGTATAGTAGAATCACTAATACAAATATCTGTATGGATTAACAGAGGAAGAACATCAGGTTCCTGGAAATTGTTTTAACAAATTTAAGAATTCTCTGGTTATCCTACAGGCCATCTCTTCATTTATATAATATTTGCTAAAGATCTATGAGCTGGCTGGATAGATGGCTGGGATACCACATTAAGCAATCATAATCCCATTCCTTAGAGAGCTCGCAGTCTAATGATGGTTATGCTCTTTACTGAAGCAATCTCAGTAGAATGTAATGATAGTTAAGCAAGAAGTAGAGCCAAGAAATAACTACAGAACTAGAAATAACAAGTCAGGCACATGTGTAAACATATTCCTTCTGCAGGGGCCAAAACAGGCAAGAAAAGTAAATACTGAATGGGTTTACCAAAAGCAAGAACTAGCCAAAGGCTTCCCCATCCCTTCCACATCCATACGAACTTTATAACACAGAAGTCTACCTCCTAGGCAGTAGGTTATATCAGGGGAGGGGCCATCTGATAGATATCGTTGTAGTATACATACACTAAAAAGAATTATGTTTTATGAGCTGTCACACCAAGAGATTATCTTTGTGAATCCAATTCTTTCTCCCTCTCAGGAATTTTAATGGAGAAAATTGGAAAGTATTTGTCACCTGATAGTGGGATAGTTACGGAAGATACCACAGGAAGTATGGCTCTACTGCTAAAAGTGAGCACAAAAGTGAGGTTCATGCGGGTTTTCTTGAAGTTCTGAAAGTCTTCTTGAATACAAATTCACCCTCTGGGTTAAGTTTCTCAGAAACCAGGCTGTACTTGTGCTCCTGTCCCTGGGTCCTACACTGTCATGGTTCGTTTATTAATATAACAAATCTCATTTACATGTGCTAGTCTGAGTCATTTCTGTTCCTTAGGATAAAGGAACAGACTATATGAGCCTAGATGAAAATAATGTTTTCAAAGTTCAAATTCAGTCAATGAAGATTCATAAATTTTTTAATTATTTTTTTGGAAGCCACATGAATATGACTATTAATAAAAAGTCAATAATTTCCGTTTGAAATATCTTCCAATCCCACCATTCTTTCTCCAAGGCAGAAAATATGATCATCTACATCTTTCTCCATACTGGTAACACACACACACACACATACACACACACACAATCTTTTTGGTTTGGTTATAAACATTGCTTTTTAAGGCATTTATGATCATAGCATTTATATTCATAACATATTTCTTTTAAGCTCTTTTTGAGACTATTCAGGGTATGGTTCAACATGGTTAGAGCTTAAAAAGGAAAAAAGGAAAGAAAAGAAAAACTCTTGTGGTTCCTGGGTGGCTCTGCCAATTGATCTTCTGACTCTTGATTTCAGCTCAGTTCATGATCTCAGGGTCATGGCTCTGTGCTCAGGGCAGAGTCTGCTTGTCCCTCTCCCTCTGCTCCCCGCCCCCCCCCCCCCACCATCACCCCTGACACTCCATCTCTAAAATAGATAAAATCCTAAGAAAACAAACAAACAAACAAAAAACTCTTACATTCTAATTTCAACTTCATCACTGGTTTTCTATAACAAACAAAAAAAATCCAGGATCTTAAATATAGAGAACAAACAGTTGGTTGCCAGAGGGGAGATGGGTAGCCCTCTACCCATAAAATAGGTGAAGGGGATTAGGAGGTACAAACTTCCAGTTATACAATAAATAAGTCACAGAGATGCTTCAAAGTATAGCATAAGGAATATTGTCAATAATATTGTAATAATGTTTTAGGGTGACAGATGATGACTAAACTACTGTGGTGAACATTGAGTAATGTATAGAGTCATTGAATTGCTATTTTGTATACCTGAAACTATTATAACATTGTATGTCAACTGTGCTTCAAAAATAAATTTTAAAAACATTGTATAAAAATCAATTCAGCTTCTCCTGAATTAGGGTTCTGATCTTTTCATCAAAGACAAAAGGCAATAAAGTGGCCCTGTGCTTGATACTGTGCTAAGTAAATTTTTAAAATGCCATCCTTGTTTTGTGGGTGTCAACGCAGCAGAAAAAGAACACTGAAGAATAACCTGAGAGTGATAACAGCATGCTCAGAGGAGGATGGTTAGAAAGTCAAACACCCCCATATAGCTCATTCAAAGAGATAGAGAGAAATATCCCACATGAGGGTCATAGTATTATAAATTATGAGTAGGAGAAATTTTTCTTGGTCCTTGTTATGAATCTACATGTGACTTAAACAAATTGCTTAATATTTTAGAACTTAGTCATATATGAAATTCAATTCGGTAAGTTTTGAGAACTACATATTCCTCTGTGTTAGGGACTAGTATTGAGAAAAAAGTGTTTAAGACAGCATTTCTGCCCTTTGAATAACAGCTTCATTATTTACTACCTAGTAACTTTGACCAAGTTATCTTGTTATGCAGAGATTTAGTTTGTTTGTTTATATGAAAATGAGATAAAATTAAAAATAGAGGACTATTTTTGTGTGTGTGTATCAGGTTTTTAGTTTCTGGAATGTAAGTTAGGTACTAATAAATGGTGCAAACTGTGATGATGATGGAGCTGGTGATTACAGCCCCAATTCTTAGATGCAGTTTCATAGTTCTCCAAGATCCCCCAGAAAAGCAGAGATAGATCTCAGTGAATGTAACCAATGGCTCGTCTACCTTATGTGTTCTACCTTCCTTCTCAGAATCTGCTACCAGGCTTTGCTAACTTTCAACAATCACTCCTAGATTTGATCCAGACTTACATGCAGTTAACTCCTGAATATTATACTTTGTGTCTTTACCTCCATTTGTCAGCTCTGAGTCTTTTCTCCACTAACATTGCATAGGGTTCATTCTGGATTTCTGTTCATCAATTCAGGCTTCTACCCTGATCTCCTTCTTTTCATGGATCTCTGACTTACCTAAGATCATTTTAAATTTAGCTTCAATTCTTCCTCTTGGATGTTTTCTTGGACAACACTCATTCACCTGTGCTTCTATTCTGGCTGTTTCTTTACCTACCGCCCCTGGCATGTGATATCAACCTTTAAGAACTTATATGGTATCTCCTTCAAGACCTCTAGTAGTAGTAAATCTGGAAGTGGAAATCTAAGGCTTTACCTCTCTAATTCTGGCTATAATTATTCATCCTATGTTCCAGCACCTCATTGTCTCCATAGAAGGAGTTGTTAACCATCTCACAGGAAAATCAGTATGAAAGGCAAAATTTTGATCACAGTGCTGAACCAGTACATACAACCTCCACAGTAATTGGACTATACTTAGGCCTCTAAACTTAAATACCAATTTTATATTTTAGAGATGCAGAAAACACTAATTATCCTATTATATTATTGGGCATAAAAATACTTTTCAAATTGATACCATCTTCCTTTTTTAATACCCACACAATACCCATATACTATGTGTGTATATACACACATACACACATATATACACACATGCACATATACATACATGTAGTCTGATAATTTGATACTATAAACATTTAGCATCTGTATATAATTTGCATAAATATTACATATTAATTTCATTATCTTCAAACAAATGAATCAATAACAAAAAAAACTAGAACAAAATGTTTTTAGAAAAATTTTTATATAAGTTCACTTTTTTAACTGAAGAGTTGATTGAGAAATGATATAAGAAAAAAATTTAGAAAGTTAAAAAACAAGCATACACTTATAACAAAACCACAACATCAAAATAATGTCCAAACCAACTTTCAACCAAATGTATTTTCATGCTGCTAACGTACATGCTAACTGTGCTTGGGAAGCACAGTATCAGTAAGGCAAAAAGCCAGAGAAGTGTGCGGTTCACTTCTAGGCTGGTGGTAAAGAGGGCTACATTTAGCTCTTAGCTTATCCTCCTCTCACTGAAACCCACCCCAGGTTCTTTGAGGGTCCATCACTATACTTGCATATTTTCTTGTCAAGACTGTTTCACCCTCAATACCATAAGTTGTTAGGAATTGGCACACACAGTTTTAACTCCAAGATAAGAATCATACTAAGACGCCAGGAAGAGAAAAGAGAATTTGAGATACTGTCTCTGGACAGCAAGAACTTGGCCTGGTTCTCCTAGAATTCTCTCTCAACTCTTTGAAAATACCTATTGAGAAATGGGTGTATGAGAAAACAGATACCAAACAAGGGGTGTGTCTGGCTCAGTCTTGTGATTCACCAAGATAAGCCTGCTCCTTCATTTCCGCCCTCGACAAGCCTTGTTCGAGATATGGTTGAAAGGGTTTACATTGTGCAATTTATGCAAATCTGTACTCACTTATGCAATAAGAACCATCAGTGAAACACATCTGAGGGTGAAAAGGAGAAACTATTTTAATACCTTATATAATTACTCTATTGAAATTATAATCATTTTCCTAATGAAAAATAAATACCACTACTTACTGTTACTAACATTATTTGTTTGTTTCATCAGCCAAGGTTTCCTGAACAAGTGCTAACAGTGAAATTCTCAGTCTCTGTGTTTTTTTTAATAACACTTTATAGAGATATAATTCACATACCATAAAACTCACTGTTAAAGTGTAAAATTGAGCATTTTTTAGTATATTCATAGAGTATTGCAACAATCACCTCTATCTAACTTCAGAATATTTTTATCACTGCAAAAAGAAACCCCATACCTAGTAGAATGACTATTTCGTCTCCCCTCAAGCCCCACATAAACAATAATCTACATTCTATTTTTTTTAGATTTTATTATTCTAGACATTTCAGATAAATAGAATAATATAGTCAGTCTTTTTTGCCTGGCTGATTTCATGTAAGAGTGCTCTCAAGGTTCATACCTATTATAGCATGTATCAATATTTCATTATTTTTTGTAGCTGAACAATATTCCATTTTATGAATATACCACATGTGGTTTACCCATTTCATCAGTTGACATACATTTAGGTTGTTTCTCAGTTATGTGACTACAATGAATAATGCTGATATGAACAATCATGTATAGGTTTTTGTGTGGACTTAAGTTTTTGATTCTCTTGATTACATAACTAAAAATTGTGGTATTTCTGTACTATATGATAACTCTATATTTAATATTTTGAGGAACTGCTAAGGGTTTATCTTTTCCAACATGGCTGAACCATTTTATGATCCCATCAGGAATGCACAAAGGTTCATTTCTCTGCATCTTCATCAATACCTGTTATTATCTTTAAGTTTTAACCATAGCAAGCATGAAGTAGTATCTCAGTGCATTTTTAAAATTACTTTTTGGGGGCACCTGGGTGGCTCAGTGGTTTAGCCTCTGCCTTCGGCTCAGGTCATGATCCCAGGGTCCTTGGATCGAGCCCCACATCAGGCTCTCTGCTCAGCAGGGAGCCTGCTTCCTCCTCTCTCTGCCTGCCTCTCTGCCTATTTGTGATCTCTATCCATCAAATAAATAAATAAAATCTTAAAAAAATAAAATATAATAAAATTACTTTTTGTAAATTATGATAAGATATACATAACATAAAACTTACCATTTAAGTGTGTAGTTCATTGTTCATTGTACATTTATATTGTCATATAACCATCACCACCATCCATTCCCAGACAATTGTTCAGTTTGCAAAACTAAAACTCTGCCCTCATTAGACAAAAAAACCTCTCAGTCTCTGGCAACCACATTATATTTTTTGTCTTTATAAGTTTGAGTTCTATAGCTGGTGTGTGTGTGTGTGGTTACTATGGGGATTACATTCAACATCCTAAAGTTATAAGAATTTAATATCAATTTATACCATTTTAATGTCAATAGGAAAAAACTTTGCTCCTATACAGTTATCTGCCCACTCCTTTCAGCTACTAATGTCACAAAATTACATCTTTATACATTGTATGACTAAAATGAGACTAATGATTGTTTTTTAATGCATTAGTCCCTTCAATTATGTAGAAAACAAAAAGTGGACTTACAAACCAAAAATTAAAATAAAACCAACTTTTATAGTGTGTCTTAGTCTATTCTGGCTGCTGTAACAAAATACCATAGATTGAGTAGCTTTTATATAAAACAAATTTATTTTTCATAGTTCTGGAGGTTGGAAATCTAAGATCAAGTTTCCAGGATGGTCATGTTCTGATAAAGGTTCTACTCCTGTATTTTCTTACTGTGTCCTCACATGGTAGAATGGGTAAGGGATCACTCATGTCTCTTTTATAATCTCATTCATGAGTGCTTTGCCCTGATGACCTATATCTCCCAGAGGCCTGATCTCCTAATAACATCATGTTGGGCATTAGGATATCAACATGTGAATTGGAGAGATGGGCACAAACATTCAAACAACAGTGTAGTTGTTCATGTATTTACCTTTACCGGAAAACTTTATTTTCTACTAGGGCTTCCAGTTATTGTCTAGTGTCCTTTTATTTCAATCTGAAGGACTCCATTTAGCATTTCTTATATGGCAGGTCTACTGGTGAAAAACTCCCTCAGCTTTTGTTTATCTGGGAAAGTCTTAATTTCTCCTCATTTTTGAAGGACAGTTTTGCTCTATATAGAATTCTTGGCTGATAATATTTTCCCTTCAGCACTTTGAATATGTCAACCCATTTCCTTCTGCCCTGCAAAGTTTCTGATAAGAAATTTGCTGATATTCTTATTGGGAATCACTTTATGTGACAAGTATCTTCTCTCTTGCTGCTTTCAGAATTCTCTTTGTCTTTCAACAGTTTGATTATAATGTGCTTGGCATGGGTCTTTGAGTTTATCATGTTTGGAGTTTTTTGAGCCTCTTGTATGTCTGAATCAATGTCTTTCATCAAATTTGAGGGGTTTCAACTGTTATTTCTTCAAATAATTGTTTTGCCCTTTTCTCTCTTCTCCTTTTAGGACTCTCAAAATCCCTATGTTGGTCTAGCTGGTAGTATTCCACCAAGCCCTCAGGCTCTGTTCACTTTATTTCTTCTGCATACTCAAATATATTTTTGAATCCCTCTAGTAATTTTTCATTCCAGTTACTGTACTTTTCAGCTCCAGAATTTCTTTTTTTTAATGTTTTCTATCTTTTTAATTGATTTTCTGATTTGTTCATACATAATTTTATTGACTTTCTCCACGCTTTCCTTTAGGTCTTTAAGCATCTTTAAAGCAGTTGTGTTAAATTCCTTGACTCCTAAGTCTACCATCTGGTTTTTTCTCAAGGGCAGTTTCTGTTGATTTTTTTTTTCCTTTAAATGAGCCATGCTTTCTTATTTTTTTGTATGCCTTGTTATTTTTTTGTAATTGAAAACTGGACAGTTGGAACATAGTAATGTTCCTGTTCTCCCCTTCCCCAGGGTTTACCATTTTGTTTTTGTTTGTTTTTTTATTGTTGTAGAGTGGCTGTGAGCCATGGCTAAGTCTGATGTATAGACTTAAGGTCTTCTCAGAGAAGACCTGAAAAGACCTGAGGAAAGCATGGTGACTTTCTATATTCCCTCATATATATGGTTACTTCTGAATGTCTTTGTCCTTAAATATCTCGAACACAAAAAGGAGAAAAAGAGAAAAAGGAAGGGAGAAAAAAGCATACCAATATCCTTTGGTATCCTCTGGTATTTCACTATAGCTGGAAGTGGAGGGACCTGAAACAACGGCTGTCTGACATTTTATCTGCACGTCCATAATCAGAAGCAAAAATTAGTGATAAGAGCACAGACCCTCAGTATTTGGAGGACCGAGTCCTTATTGTCCACCCTAGCTCCCAAAAGCTGTGGACAAACTGCTCCATTTAAAGTACATTTAAAGCCTCATTTAATGGACAAACATATGCATATGTTGCCTACCATACACTGAGAATGGGAGACAGGTGGTTACTACTATGTTAATAGCTGAAAATGACTAAAATTAATGACAAGTTACTGTCCAAACTTTCTCCTAGAAAATGTAAGACTTCAGTAGATTACAGAGTTCCAAAATAGTTACAGCAGTTAGATTCTGCCAGTGCAATTATTCTGATAGGTGGGGAGATGATTTCCAGTGTCTCCTACTCACAATCTTCCCAGAATCCTCGTTCTATGTAGCTCTGATTTTTATTTGCCTAATAATTAATGATATTGAGCATCATTACATTTGATCTTCAATTTATTTAGTCTTTTCGGTACTGAAAGTGAAACACCGAAGCCTTCAGAAATTATTTCTGAATGATACATATTTTCCCTTTAGTTCTATCAGCTTTTGTTTCATGCCTTTTGAGGCTCTGTTGTTAGGTGCATATATTTTTATATTTGTGATTTTTTTCCAAATGGATTGACACTTTCTTCATTTAATGTCTTATTTGGGGGGAGGTCTCAGGTAATTTTTGTCTTAAATTCTATTTTGTCTGATCTTAATATAGCCACTCCAGCTCTTTTTGTATGTTACATCGTTTTTCCTTTTAAACTCATTTGTCTTTTTGATTCTAAAGTATGTTTCTTATAGATAGCATGTAGTTAAGTAACGTGTTTTTATTCATTCTTCCAATCTCTGATTTGTGATTGCAGTGTTTAGTGTCTTTACATTTCATATAATTACTTATAAGGAAGGATTTACAGATGATGACATTTTTCTGTTTTCTATGTCTTAATGTATTTTTTATTGCTTTAATACTGCCTACTTTTAGGTTAAGTAGTTTTGTCAGTTTGATTATGTGTCTCCATGTGGATCTCAACAAGTGTAACTTACTTGGAGTTCATTGAGCTTCATGGATGTTCAGATTAATGTTTTTTCATCCAATTTTGGAAAGTTTTCAGTTCAAATCACTGGTGAGCATCTCCAGTGAACTTTTATTTCACTTATTGTACAGCTTACAACTACTGAAGTTTTTAAAAAATAATTTCTATGTTTTTGATATCCTCTATTAGTGAGATGTCATTTTCATTCTCTTCTATTTTTATTTAGTTACATAGACATAGCTTTCTTTAGTTCTTTGAACTTTGGGGAGCTCCTAGTTAGTTCTGCTCTTCCCTGTGGAGGTTAGACTTCTGTTTCCATGGCTATAGTGATTGCAAGGTTGTTGCCTTTCAAGATTGCTATACACCTAGGGAGAGAGCTATTAAAACAGGGCATGTTAAAATTCCAGAAAGCTCACTGTGTTTACCAAGATTCACTGGTTTTCTTGGATAAACTCTCTTCAGATTGTTTCAAGACTTTGGCTATTTTCCAGAGTTCTGAAAAATTTGACTTTGATAATTTTTGCAGGTTTGTATTGTTTTTATGAAGGAGTGAATTTTTGTAAGTCTTTACTCCACCATCCTGAAAGTCTGATCACCTTCACTTGAATTTTGTTAAGATCACAGCCTTCAGTAACTTTGTGCAAAGTTCCACACACGTGGCTAGGTAATACCTTGAATATTGTTTTTCATACTAAAAACTACAACATTCTTTCCTAAGCACTGTCATATTTAGGATAAAAAAAAATAGAACAGAGAAATCCCCATTTGTGTTCTATAAGTCTGTCCCACATTCTCCAGTACTAAAGTGATTATTATACCATTTGCTTCTATCCAATAGTAGCTCCACAATATCTTTTTAGATTGGCAGTAAGCAGTTATCAGGTTGGAACTAGAGCATCAGGGAATCTGTCTTGAAACCAAGTCTATGTAGCTAAGACACTGTTTTTTATTTATATTGAATGTTTATTTGGGGTGACTTAGGAGAGGCTTTGACTAGAAGCTGTACTTATATTGAAAATATATTTTACTGAGCATACCTTTTTATTGAAGGCCTTTATATGAGCACAATTGATGATCTTCCAGGAACCACCCCTTGGCATAGCTACTGCCTCTATTTACCTCACATTATTCCTCTAAGGATGAAAGAGAGAGCTGGGTTTATTTTATAATAATAAAGCTACACAAAATATAGTGTAGCTAGAGACTGTAATTATGTAATGGCTTTAGCAGCTCCCATAAATGTAACAACTAAGACTAAATATTTACTGTCGCAAAGGGCATGGCCTAACCGAAGCCTATACTGTATTCTTTACATAAACTGTTTCTGAGATAGAGCAGCCATCTAAGGACCCATCACTGTTGTGCTGAGTTGTCTTTACAAGTAAATGGGCATTGTTAGCACATGATTTCCTAAAGATAATCTCAATTGACACTACTGTATCAACAGCTGAACAGACTGCCTTCAAAAGAACATGAATAAACATGGTCAATCAGTAAAACATTAACTTTTTCTTTCATGTATTATCATGTATTCAGAAAATGAAAGAACAGGTCACTTGTAATACACGAAAACATATTGTGCAAGACTAGGGGATACTAAAGATAAACACTAAGACTTCTCATCTCTTACCCCACCATTCCCAAAGATTCTGGTGTTCTGCAAGAAATTGGTATGGCCCTGTGATCCCTCCTAAGAAACCAGCATGACTAAATTTCATAACTTGGCTGAGGAAATTGTCCACAGTGCCTAAATCATGTTAAATGTTTTGATGATTGGTAAATGGTTGAATTGTTCCTTTAATTTAGATTTAATGCAGTAGTAGATCTTGTGAGTTGAATATTATGGAGGGGTCGAAAAATTATTTTGAGGGTTAATAGTTCAATACTGCTTTACTTAGAGATTTCAAATTTCCATTAGAAAATGATTTTCTTGAGTAAGTCTTTTCTGATTACAACCAACTACTCTGATTTCTTAATAATTGTCAACCTTAACAGTGTTTGTTTATATGACTCTTTTGCCCTTGTTTCTTACTGAATCTATGTCAGATCTCTATCTAAATGTCTCTGTTATCAATAATATGGTGAAGTACATGACAAAAGAGGCCAGATCTGCTGTGGAACCACTTTAAGGATTCAATACAGTGTTGTGCTTTGAGTCCCTAGAACAAGTCACCAATGCAATCACGTTGAAATTTCACTGTGCTTCGTCATTTCAAAAACATTTTCACCTCCACCATTTTCCTTGATTAGATTCCAAATGATACCAATATTGCAGAATATCTTAGCTAGTTGTATAAATTACTAAGATTATTTACATCCTTTATTTTTTCTTATAGAGACAAATGACTCCCTTTTGATTATTGGCCCTAGTGGTTTAACTGGGAGACGATCTCATCTAAGTCTTTAAAGAAGACACATGACTTGGGTATGTACAATCAATGTTTTCTATCCCCTGCTCATGGTAATAGATCTCATGGATTGTGTTTAATAATAATGATCATTAAAACTTACGTGCTTGGCGCATATAGTATAAACTCCCAACAAGTTCAAAAAGTAGAGACTATTATTATGTTTAATTTGCAGATGAGGAAACTGAAGCAGAGAGGGTCAGTTTTCTGCCAGGTGTCAAATAGCTTGTAGGTGGTAGAGCTGAATAGAAACCTTAGCAGTCCACATCAGACTGTGTTCTGACCATGGTACTGAGAGTCCAACCCTTTGCTAGAATAATAGGAAAGAAAGTACTACAAAGGTAGATGAAAGCAGGACACCATTAGGTAGAAACACCTGTATGAAGAAAAGTCATCATAGAGGAAAGCAAATGAAAGAACAGACGGAGTTCTAATGATATTGATGGAGACCTGGGTTGTATCAGTTTCTGAAGTCTTTAACCTGGGAGTTGACAGTTCTGTTAGCTAATAAATTTCTCTTTTCTTCTTAACTTGCTTTTCAATGGATTCTTATAATCAAAAAGTCCTCAGTAATAAGACAAGGAAATGGCAAACCAAAGCCTCAAGAAAACGAGGTTGGAAGCCAAATTTTAAATTAAATTCGCATAAGCAGCTGCCCTCAGAAGAATCATCACAAAATTGGTGTGGAAAGAATTAGTGAAGTATACTGAAGTATACATACATGTGTGTACATGCACACGTAGATATTATATATTATATACATATTTGATATGTTATATCAAATATATATGTATATAAATATATATAAATATAGAATTAAAATATATATCAAATATATATTTTATATATGTATATATTTATAAATATATATATACAAATATATATACATATATGTATTTATAAATATATATATTGGGGCGCCTGGGTGACTCAGTGGGTTAAAGCCTCTGCCTTCAGCTCAGGTCATGATCTCAGGGTCCTGAGATCGAGCCCCACATCAGGCTCTCTGCTCCCCTCCTCTGTCTCTGCCCGCCTCTCTGCCTAGGTGTGATTTCTCTCTGTCAAATAAATAAAATATTTAAATAAATAAATATTTATATATTTATATATTTGATATCTATTTTAATATATATTTATATATGCTTATATATATTATATATATTTTTATATATATTTGATATATATTTTAATTCTATAAATATTTCTTTAGACAAAGGGATGAGGCCTGGGAGATCCATGCTCTATTTATTTACATTAGGGATTAGGTAGAACAATGTTAAATCTTGTTAAGAGCTAGGGAGGGGGATGGTTCTTAGCAAACACAGACAAAATAATTACATTTTTTGAATGCAAAATTAAAAAAAAATAGTGGGTCAAAATGAGATACTATGCTAGAATAGAACATATAAACACTGCAGTCCAATGGGAAAGCTTTGTGTAAAATGGGTGTGTGCTGATGGTAGAGGTATAGGAGAGGATTCTTTTCTTCCCCCTTATGATGTGTAAATCTCCAAAAGTGAGTAGTGAATTGTAAGAAATTTCTAGAGTAGAGAGAAACATTCTAAATTTGTTGTGCAACATGGGATTCTGTATTCTAATCCTTAGTGTAAAGACTAGATTCCAGTCGACAAAGATCTTATTATTGAAAAATATATACTCCTTGTTGCATTAACCTAAATGATCTATGTCTACCCTCCAAGAGGGCAAAGAGTGCCCAACCAATAACAGAAGTGGCTAGAAAAAGTCTTAATATATCAGGCAATCATTCCCTCATGCTGCCCAGCAAGCTCCCTTGGTACTTGGTACTTGAAAGTGTCCTTCTTATAATCAGCTGTCTGATATGCTTGTGCTGCCAAAGAGGGTGCCCCTAAAGGCACTTAAGGTGCTAGAAGGCTATATGGTTACAGAATCACTTTCATATTTGAAGGATTTCTATCTACCATTATGTCAGTGTTTGAAGAGGGGGGAAATAACCAATTTAATTGTTTTTATGAATACTAGAGTAAGGCTGCCTCCTCCCTTTCTAACCCGATATTAAGCAATTTGTGCAGTATCAGTGTCTACAACCTGCTTTCCAATTTTGTTTATCACTTTTTTCCCCTTTCTGATTGGACAATTTTATCCAGACTTGTTGTAACAGCCAGCACAGCACTGGGCCCTCTAATTTATGTGTTAATGTGGTATTCTGGAAGCTTGATGTTAAAATGATGAATATCACCTGGAAGAAGATTGGACGAGAGCAAAAGAACTGGCAAGTTGCCTTGTGAAAATAGCTTTCGACTTTATCAAACCACGGGGTAACATGTCAGATTATATTACGTATGATTAATTATTAATGCAGGCTGAGCCTTAGTTTGAAAAGCACAAACATGCACTTCCAATAATTTCCTTCCCATGGAAAATCTGTTGTGTCCCTCAAATTGAGCAGCAAAATACCCCTCACAAAATACCTTAAAGCTTTCATTTCTCCAGATTTAGCATGCATCTGAGACAAGAAAGCTTTCACAAGCCTCCTTGCCATGGACAAAACAGAGATGTGTTTTTGCTTAATTAAAATTCTTTTTTGGCAACAGATGTCCTTGCAAAAATAGCTCAGAGCTCGGTGAAGCATTTTTATAGGCTGGAGTTCAGCGACTAGGAGCCCGTCATCTGCCTTTTCTGCTCTGAGAGCAACACAAGAGACCAGGTGGCTGGTCACAGTTTGAAAAGTGAACAAATGTATTTATTCACTCTGAGCAATTTGCAACCCACTGGGAGAGCAGGAGCCCTGTCCCAGCCCTTAGCTTCTGAGAACTAGGACTGTGGGAGAAAGGGGCTGTTTAATTGCTTTGCACAGTCTCTCTCACTAAAGCAATTAGCACCCAGAGGAAAGTCCAGGAGAACACAGCCAGGCCTCACACCCATATGGTGGCCTGAAATCAGCCTGCCTGCTGTCCAGGCACACGGATGATTCAATCAGTGATGCAGCCATAGGCCCTAGAGCTCTGGTTCCTAGTTTGCTGCTGGTGAAATCTTGTCTTCCTATTCCTGAGCTTCTAATCTACCAAAGAACTAGTGGGTAGCAGCTCCTCAGCTTCACACCTAGGTAACTCTACTGGGAAAAAGAAAAAAAAAAAGAAATCTAAGTTTGAGAGCTAAAAAAAGACCACAGAGATCTGTGCTCAGGACTAAATGATTGCTGCCTTGCAGGTGAGAAGTGAGACCAACAGAAGTCAACAGGTCAAGTATCTGAATGGAGTCAGAACCTGGGTCTTAAATAAATCAGAGGACAGAGATTTTTAAAAATAAAAAAGATACTTGCCAAGGATTCTGTGGTTAGGACACATAGCTGCTATGCATAACAACATCCACTGGAAATTATGTGAATCAATTTTATGTATTTTTTTTTAACATAGTTGCAAGGCCAGGTTAGAGCAAAGCATACTGTTTATTTTTAGTAACAGGGGCTGTCAGGGACTGAAACAGATAGAGATAGATAGAGAACAACTCATTCATTAACCAAGTTAATTACATAAAGTTATATTTCATGTTAGTTAATTTTACTGATAACTCAAGCTTTTCTTAAAGATTAAGGCTTTCTAAAAATATTTAACCACTTTTGTTAAAAGTTATTTTAAAACATATACACTTCCCTGTATTGTCACCCAAGATCCAGAGAACACTCATCATTCACAAAGGGATAGATGCATTATTCTTCTTTTTGTGTAAATTATGTATATGTATATTCTATTTGTGGTTAAGCTACTTATTTTTCATTTTTTTAAAATTTTATTTATTTATTTGTCAGAGAGAGTGAGCACAGGCAGACAGAGTGGCAGGCAGAGGCAGAGGGAGAAGCAGGCTCCCTGCTGAGCAAGGAGCCCAATGTGGGACTCAATCCCTGGACGCTAGGATCATGACCTGAGCCGAAGGCAGCCGCCTAACCAACTGAGCCACCCAGGCGTCCCTTATTTTTCATTTTTAAAGAATATAATAAAAAAAATTACTTCCTTGAATGGGGAAAGCACCAGAGCCATTCATTCTAAAAAACTGAGGAGGTGGGTGGGGTTACTGAGCAGCATTATTCATACATCAATTTAACAACTACTTAGTGACCACTCACTCTATCAGATACTATTCCAAGGGCTGGGGATTTAACAGTGAACAAAGTATACAAAGTTCTGGACACCATGAAGCTTTCATTTTAATAAGGCAGATAGCTAATACAACATTAAATTCATATGCAATACAACATCAGAGCTAAGTGTTACAAAGAAAAACAAAGAGGATGAGAGTGATATGGTTGTCAAGGAAGGCATCTCTAATTAGGTGACATTTGAACAATGATCTGATTGAAATAAAGTAGAAAGCCATGTAGATATTTGGGAGAGGAGAACTTCAGACAGAAGAAGTATTGATAGGGAAACAATTCTCCATGACATTTCTACATGTCTTGTGACAACTTTGTTGGAAAGGACTTTCTATTTGTATAGCAAACAGCCTTGGAGGCTAGAGATAGTGTTGCCTTCTGTGGCAAAGGGCAGGTTTGTTTACAGTCTAGGATAATAAATTTCAGCTCTCCCTATAAGGCAAATGTTGGGCAGGTTTGCAAGTGGTCACTTTTAAAGAGGGGGTTTTTCTAAGCCCCAAGTTCCAGAAATGAGACACAGACCATTATGAGTACACTACCCAATCAGGCTTGCCTTTGCAACAACCCCAAGGAATCAGGAAGACAAGAGAAACTGATGGAAATAAAAAGCTCATAGTACCTGCTGTGCTAAGAATAACAAAATGTCTAGATCCTCTTGGGTGCATTGTGAGAAAAAAGTATTTCAAGAAGGAAGAAGTGATTAATTGTGTCAAAGCCTGAGTATCAGTAAATGAGGACTGAGAATTGATTATCTGATTTGGCAAATTGGGGATCACGTGGCCAAATAATAGTTTTTATGGGCAAAATCTTGATTGGAGTAGGTTATAGAAAGAATGAAATGAGATAAAGTAGAGACAATAAGTATAGAAAATCCCTTCAAGAAGTTTTGCTCTGAGGCACCTGGGTGGCTCAGTGGGTTAAAGCCTCTGCCTTCGGCTTAGGTCATGATCTCAGGGTCCTGGGATCGAGCCCCACATTGGGCTCTCTGTTCAGCGGGGAGCCTGCTTCTCCCTCTCTCTCTGCCTGCCTCTCTACCTACTTGTGATCCCTGTCTGTCAAATAAATAAATAAAATCTTTAAATTAAAAAAAAAAAAAGAAGTTTTGCTCTACACCAGAGTAGAGAAAAGGGGTGTTGGCTGAAAAAGATTATGGGAATCAATAAAATATTTTTTTTTGTTTTTGTTCCTTTTTAAATACAAGAGATAAGATAATATGTTTGTATGCTGGGAAATTATCTAGTAGACAGTAAAAAATTAATGACATAAGAAATAACTAGCATCATTGCAAGAACAAAGTTCTCAAGTAGCCAGAAAGGGAGGGCTTCACTGTGCCAGTTGCAGCATTGGCCTGATACCAGAGTATGGGCAACTGATTTATTAAAAAGAAAGAAGACATGGGGCGCCTGGGTGGCTCAGTGGGTTAAGCCACTGCCTTCGGCTCAGGTCATGATCTCAGGGTCCTGGGATTGAGTCCCGCATCGGGCTCTCTGCTCGGCAGGGAGCCTGCTTCCCTCTCTCTCTCTCTGCCTGCCTCTCTGTCTACTTGTGATCTCTCTCTGTCAAATAAATAAATAAAATCTTTAAAAAAAAAAAAAAAGAAAGAAGACAGCATATAGGGCACAGGTGCAAGTCACTTGCTAAATTTGGTGATGGAGGATATAAGAGTTTTCTTCTGATAGCTTCTGTTTTCTCAGTGAGTGGTCAAAATCAAGTCATTAGTACAGAGTAAGAGAGGAAGGGCTACTGCAGGTTTGAAGAAAAAGACAACAGTCACCTAGGAAAGTGAGAAAGGGTACTGACTGGGAAAAGTATTAGTACTGCAAGATGACACCATAAAGCATTAAATCCATGTTTCCTTATCTATGGTCTATAGAATAGTAAAATGCTGAGTGAAATAAGTCAAGCAGAGAGAGTCAATTATCATATGGTTTCAATTATTTGTGGAGCATAAGAAATAACATGGAGGACATGGGGAGATGGAGAGGAGAAGGGAGTTGAGGGAAATTGGAAGGGGAGGTGAACCATGAGAGACTATGGACTCTGAAAAACAATCTGAGGGTTTTGAAGGGGCAGGGGGTGGGAAGTTGGGCCAGCCTGGTGGTGGGTATTGTGGAGGGCACATATTGCATGGAGCACTGGGTATGGTGCATTAACAATGAATTCTAGTACACCGGAAAGTAATTAAAAAAATAAAAAAAATTAAAAAAGGTATTTCTTTTAGGAAAAAAGGGAGTTATTCCATGGACAATTAGGTTAGGATATACATGGTATAAAAACCTCATCAAATAGCTTTACTGAAGGACTTCACAGGGCCTTTAATGAGTTCTATAAATGGTGATTTTCCCTAAAGGGCTATAGTATGCACTGCATCATAAATTTATTTGATTGTGGAATATAAGTAGGGTTTTAGGAAACATGACTTGGAAAATTGTTGGGTTAAATGACTTGCTGATTTCTAGCTACAATTATTTGTGTGGTCTGGTAAAGTAAGCCTCTGCTCCTCTGAAGTAGAAATAGAAGAATCATTCATGGCCCATCAGAGAATGAGGCTCTAAAACTAGTAATTGATGAATCTGATGAGACACTCTAGTCATTGTGAGATGTGTCATGGCCAGCCTTCTGGGAACTCTATGTCTTCTAATGAGGCTAAGATTAGATGTGGATTTTAAATAAGTGAAAAAAAAAACCTGAACAATATGGAAAGACAAAAGCAGCTTCAACAACCCACTAGTGAAATTATACCTGACAGAAAAACCTGGACAAAGGGAGATTTCTGTTGGGGTTTCCAGAAAGTGACTGTAGGACAGTCTGAGGATCAGGAGAGGGATCTTTAGACCAGAGGCAAAAGGGCCTTTCCCACCTTGAAGGGTCTCCAAGGGAAGTGATTATAGAATATGTAGGACCCCTGTGTGGAGAGTCCTCAGTATAAGTGTGAAAAGTCATTTCCTCTTTCAGGAACCTTGAGGGGGCAACAGAAGTGGTTCCAGCACAGGAGCGAGATTAGTAAACAGAGTTTATCAGAGATAGAGTCTTCCACTGAGGCAGCAACAGTTCTAATCTAATTCTCCTTTGGGCTGAAGTCTACATAGCTTAACGTAACAAGATCTAAAATAAAATCCTTTCTATGTTGTTAAAAGTTTTCAGTCCTATGCAAGAAGGGGATTCAGAAAAAAAAAAAACTAAAAAAGCTGACTAGAATTTCAATAAAATTTCAATTTCTTCAAGTATTGTGACTTTCTTTTGACTAATTTTGTCATTATCCCCTGTATTAGAGATTGGAAATGAATACACACACACATATCCCATGTCCACAAATTTAGAATGTTCTGCACTCTGAAGGACAGCAAGACCAGACCAATTGGGAAAACTCTGCTCATTGAGACGTAAAGTGAATAAAAGTAACCCAAAAAACAGTGGCTACTGCTTTAGAAAAGATTTCCTTGGAAAGAAAGTTATGGCGAGTCATGATCTTGTCCAACACAGAAAGGTGGCTGATAACACAGGTCCCAAATATCTTTGAAAATGAAAAAAGGTAGCATTTTTTTTTCTCTTATGAAATACTTCTTGGACTCCTTTCTACAGAGGTCTTCCTTTTTTTCTGAATCCCATAATGCCATTTTAGAACAAGGAATACAAATTCAAATGCCTTCAAATGCTTGGCGTGTAATTTAAATAAGGAAAACTCTGGCTGGTATTACAACAGTTAGGACAATAAAATTGGAAAGGCATCAGATTCAAATCACTTAAGAACATTGAAATTGGGCCTGCAAACTGACAGTTGAAGATCTCTGCTTTAACGCCAGCCCACCTCCTTTTGAAAAGTTAAATGTGCAGCCTCCTAAAGAGTCATCCTAGCTTCCAGTTTTGCCACTGTGCTCCTTCCAATGGGCTACCTTTCTTTATACATGATTGTCTAGAAGATGACAATCATTTTTCTTTCCAAAGAAAGTGCAGAGGTTTCATGACAGTTTTTAACTTTTTTCCCAAGTTCATAATTATATTCTAAATGCTTATATTGCCAAATATCTGATTTCCAAATTAAGCAAATAGTGGGGAAAATTATATATTTCAAACCACTTATAAATATATGATTAGCTATTATATGTGATAGTTCTTATACAATATATGCAAATATATTATATTATGTATATAAGTATGTATGCACTTAATATTCATGTTATATATATTACATTCATATATACATGCATATACGTGTATATACATATATATCATATATACATACATATATACATGCATATACATTATATATATATTTTTTACATATGGTTATATATTCCGTTATATATAACGTTATACATAACATTATGATTAACGAGCAAAATAAAATTCTTTACATTATTATTTTAAGAAAGCAAAAAGGAAGTGAGATAGAAGAAAAGGCAAAAGAAAGCAAAGTTATTCTGAGAATGATTATAACATTTCTTTAAAAGAAATTTCTATGGGCTCAGTGGGTTAAAGCCTCTGCCTTCAGCTCAGGTCATGATCCCAGGGTCCTGGGATACAGCCCCACATCGGGCTTTCTGCTCAGCAGGGAGCCTGCTTCCTCTTCTCTCTCTGCCTGCCTCTTTGCCTACTTGTGATCTCTGTCTGTCAAATAAATAAATAAAATCTTTAAAAAAATAAAAAAGCAAACGAAATTTCTAGTACATTATCATCACATTTTATCCCACTTCTTAGAACATGTCAAAGAAAAGATCATTTCTATATAGAAGTCACAAAATAGGGGCGCCTGGGTGGCTCAGTGGGTTAAGCCTCTGCCTTCGGCTCAGGTCACGATCCCAGGGTCCTGGGATCGAGCCCCGCATCGAGCTCTCTGCTCAGCCAGGAGCCTGCTTCCTCCTCTCTCTCTGCCTGTCTCTCTGCCTACTTGTGATCTCTGTCTGTCAAATAAATAAATAAAATCTTTAAAAAAAAAAAAGAAGTCACAAAATAGAGGATCAATTTCCAAAATTTGGTTCACATCTTTCAAAAGATGTTTATTTAGGAAGCTTTATTTCTAAACTGGAATGTTTCACATAAACTCATATTTTCCCTGTTTCCTTCTGACAGACCATGGGTTCTACAGCTCATCTACCTCATCACCACCAGGATATACACACCCATTTATGCCATCTAAAGTGATCCTGTTAGATATTTGAGTTTACAGACTCTACATCAGTATCATATACCTATCAGTTCTCAAAAACACACATCTGGTGGATAAAATCCAGAGTGGTATAGGGATAGAGAAGTCTAGAAGTTTGGAGGTAGGTTTCCAAGGAACTGAGGGACCCGTGAGGCATTATCACTAGTCTAGAAGTTTGGAGGTAGGTTTCCAAGGAACTGAGGGACCCGTGAGGCATTATCACTGCCTTTTTGAAATAAGACATGGATTTCTGAGAAATATGGCAGAGTAGGAGGATACTTAACTCACCTCATCCTACAGATACAATAAGATAACACTCACATCAGTATAAAAAACCCAGAAAATGATCAAAAGACTGGCAGAACAGACTCTCCACAGCTCAATGTAGGAAAGAGTCTGTATTGAAGAGGGTAGGAAAGGACACAGATGTGATCAGGAGACAAAGAGACCTGTGGGACTGTTTTCTGGAGGTAGGGATACTGTGAGATCAGAGAGGAAAAGGAAAGTATCTCACACTGGGTATCCCAGCCATGGCCAGAGCACACACTAGGAGAACAAATCCCTATCAAAATTTGGCTCAGGGGGCACCTGGGTGGCTCAGTGGGTTAAAGCCTCTGCCTCCAGCTCAGGTCATGATCCCAGGGTCCTGGGATTGAGCCCTGCATCGGGCTCTCTGCTCAGCGGGAAGCCTGCTTCCCTTCCTCTCTCTCTGCCTGCCTCTCTGCCTACTTATGATCTCTGTCTGTCAAATAAATAAATAAAGATCTTAAAAAAAAATAATTGACTCTGAAGGCCAGAGGGACCTGGCTTCACATGTTTTTACAATCAATGGGACTTAATACCTGGGACTTTAAAAATCAGCTGGCTCGGGGCACCTGGGTGGCTCTGTGGGTTAAAGCCTCTGCCTTAGGCTTGGGTGCTGGTCCCCAGGTCCTGGGATCAAGCCCCACATCGGGCTTTCTGCTCCGCAGGGAACCTGCTTCCTCTTCTCTCTCTGCCTGCCTCTCTGCCTACTCTCTCTCTGTCAAATAAGTAAAATATTTAAAAATAAATAAAAATAAAATAAAAATCAGCTGGCTTGGCTCTGGAAAAACTGAGAGGGCAATAGGAAACTGAGTCTCTGCCCTTAAAGAGATAGCACAGCAATGAGTCCCACTGAGTTACAGCTTAGAAGCAGCAGTTTGAAAAACACGTGGGTAACATAGGAAGAAAACTTAATTGGAAGGTGTGGGTAACTTTCAGAGACCTCTCCAAGAACAAAAGAGCTGGCAGTTGCTATTTCGCTCCCCCACCTCCTGCCCTCCTGCCTAGATACACAGATGCCTTCAAGAACCAGTGTAGCACCAACAATTTCCATCTAGCTCACTGACAGCAGGACCCTCCTACCTCTCCCACCCCCATCTGCACACTTCTGTGCATCTATGCCATCCAACCTGACCAATATCAGCAGGTTTCACTGGATGGCTGAAGCTCCCCTCCCACAGCAGACCAGCGTGGACCTTGCCGGCATTAAGAATCCTACTCTTGAATTCTGTGCGATTGCCCTCTCCAATATGCCCTTGGCCAGAGACCATCCAAAGTGGTGTCATAAGCCTGACAGTGTGTAATCAGACTGAGAGGGACCACTCAATTCAAAAGTAATTCCTGCCCGGGGTAAAGGAGAATATAACCACACACCAGTTTGTGCCCTAGCAGTGCAATGGGGACAGACATCTGGTCTGACTGCAGGCCCTACCCATTAATGAAATTCTCCCAGGGGACACCACAGGGAGAGTATCCTGCAGTTCAGTGCAACACACCTCTGGCAAATGTCTGGTCTGACCCAAATCAAGCCCAAGGTGGCCCCATACTGGAATACTAAAACCACAAGGATGAAATGCTGCTCACAACAGGCAAAAAAAGCTATTGCAAATGACTGGATTGAAGGCAAATATGGCTTAACAACAATAGGGCTCATGTAACACATGTAGAATACCCCTGAAGTGCCTGACTCTCATGAACACGGGACATTGCACTACGCCTCTTTTTCATAAGGCCATTACTCTCAAAAGCAGATCTAGCTGACTTTCCTAATACATAGAAACAGACACAGAGTTAGATAAAGTAAGGAGACAGAGGAATATGCCCCAAGTGAAAGAACAGGAAAATCACAGTAAGAGAGTTAAATGAAACAGAGATAAGTATTATGCCTGATGCATAATTTAAAGGAATAGAAATGAAGATACTTACTGGACTTCACAAAGAGCAGAGGAACTCAGTAAGACCCTCAACAAAGAGAGAGAAAACAAAAAAAACAAACAAAACAAAAAAACAAGGAAGGGTTGAATAACTCAAAAACAGAAATAAAATGCACACTGGAGTGAATAAAGAGTAGACTAGAGGAAGCAGAAGAATGGATCAGTAACCTAGAAGACAATCAAGCTGAACAAGAGAGAGAAAAAATAATAATAATAAATGAAAATAGACTTCAGGAACACAGCAATGCCATCAAAAGTAATAGCATTTACATTATAGGAATTCCAAAAGGAGACAAGAGAGAAAAGGAGGCAAATAAAACTTAGTGGAAGAGATAATAGATGAAAATGTCCAAAATCTGGAGAAGGAAACAGAAATCCAGATCCAGGAGGCACAGAGCCCCCACAAAAGTCAACACAATGAGGTCCACATCAAGACACATAGTAATTAAAATAGCAAAAAAAAAAAAAAAAAAAAGTAGCAAAAGGAAATAATTTTTAAAGCAGCAAGAGAAAAGAAGACACATACAAACAAGGAAAAGCCTATCCACATCAAGACACATAGTAATTAAAATAGCAAAAAAAAAAAAAAAGTAGCAAAAGGAAATAATTTTTAAAGCAGCAAGAGAAAAGAAGACACATACAAACAAGGAAAAGCCTATAAGGCTATCAGCTCATTTTTCAGCAGAAACTTTGCAGGCCACAAGAAAGTAGCATAATATATTCAAACTACTGAAAGAAAAACTGCAATCAAGGATACTCTATCCAGCAAGGCTATCATTCAGAATAGGAGAAGTAGTGTTTCTCAGACAAAACTTAAAAAAATTCACAACCACTAAATCAGCCCTACAAGAAATATTAAAGGGGACTCTGAATGGAAGGGAAAGACCACAAGGAGGAGTCAGAAAGGCAGAAAGCACAGAAGTAGTAAAATTAAGCATATCTATGTAAATCAGTAAAGGAATTCACAAAATAAAACAATGTAAAGTATGACACCGTGTATCTAAATTGTGGGGGGAGGAGGGTAGAGGAGTAAGAATGGGTTCAAACTTAAGCAATCATCAACTTAATATAGACTGCTGTAAGCATAAGATGTTGTATGCAAACCTAATGGTAACCTCGAATAAAAACCAGTAACTGATATGCAAAACATAAAGAGAAAGGAATTCAAGTATATTGCAAAAGAAAGCCTACAAAGCATGAGAGAAGAGAACAAAAGGAATAGCGAAGACTACAAAAATAACCATACAACAACAAAATGGCAATAAATATATACCTATCAATAATTACTTTGAATGTAAATGGACTAAATATTCTAAGCAAAAGATAGTGTGAGGGAATAGATTAAAAAGCAAGACCGATCTATATGTTGCCTATAAGAGACCATTTCAGTCCTAAAGACACATGCAGATTGGAAGTGAAGTGATGGGAAAACATCTATCATGCAAATAGCAGTGAAAAGAAGGCCAGGGTATCAATACTTACACCGGACAAAAGAGACTTTAAAACAAAACTGTAACAAGAGATAAAGAAGGACACTATATAATCATAAATGGAACAGTCTGACAAGAAGATATAATTGTAAATATTTATGTACCCAACATGGGAGTACCCAAATACATAAAGCAGTTAATAACAAACATAAAGGAAATAACAGATAGTAATATAGCAATAGTAGGGGATTTTAACACCCCACTTATGATGGACATATCCAAACAGAAAATCAACAATAACAAAAAGTTGGCTTTGAATAACACCTTGGACAAGATGGACCTGCCAGATATATTCAGTTCAATCCTACAACAAAAAAAATCCATTTTTTAAGAGGGCATGGAACATTCTTCAGAAAAGATCACACATTAGGGCACAAAACAAGTCTCAACAAATTCAAAAAGATCAGTCATACTATGCACCTTTTCTGACCACACTGCAATGAAACTAGAAATCAACCATAAGAAAAATTTGAAAAGACCACAAATCCACAGATGTTAAATAACATGCTGCTAAACAATGAATGGGTCAAAAAAAATCAAGGAGGAAATGAAAAAATACATGGAGACAAATATAAATGAAAGCACAAAGAATCTAAAATCTTTGGGATGCAGCGAAAGCATTCTAAGAGGGAAGTTTATAGCCATATGTGCCTACATTAAGATGCAAAACAAAACAAACAAACAAACCAAACCCTCAGACAACCTAACCTTGCACCTTAAGAAACTAGGGAAAAAAAAGAATAAACAAAACCCAAAGCCAATAGAAGGAAAGAAACACTAAAGATCAGAGAAGAAAGACATTACCAAAAAAAAAAAAAAGGAAAGAAAAGAAAAAAAATGCCATTTCTAAGTGTACCAAAAATAATAAAATATTTAGGAATAAACTTAACTAAGGAGGTGAAAGACCTATACTCTGAAAACTATAAAACACTGATGGAAGAAATTGAAAATGACACAAATGGAAAGGTATTTTATAATCATGGTTTGAAAGAATATTGTTAAAATATCTATATTACCCAAAGCAATCTACAGATTTAATGTAACACCTATCAAAAAACCAAAAGAATTTTGCACAGAACCATAACAAACAATCAGAAAATTTGTATGGAACCACAAAAGACCCTAAATAACCAAAGCACTCTTGAAAAAGTTGAACAAAACTGGAGGTACAACAATCCCAGATTTCCAGATATAGTACAAAGCTGTATTAATCAAAACAGTATGGTACTGACACAAAAATAGACATATAGATCAATGCAACAGAATAGAGAGCCAATATATAGTCCATTAACCTTTGACAAAGGAGGCAAGAATATGCAATGGGGAAAAGACAGTCTCTTCAACAAATAGTGTGGGGAAAACTGGACAGAAACATGCAAAAGAATGAAAATGGACCACTTTCTTACTCCATACACACACCAAAAAACAAAAACAAAAACAAAACTCAGAATGGATTGAAGACCTAAATGTGAGACTTGAAACAATAAAAATCCTATAAGAGAGCAGTAATTTCTCTGACATAGGCCATAGCAACATTTTTTTCTAGCTAGGTCTCCTGAGGCAAGGGAAACAAAAACAAATAGAAACTACTGAGACTACATCAAAATAAAAAGCTTCTGCACAGCAATGGAGAAAAAAACAACAACAAAAAACACAAAAGACAAACTACTGAATGTGAGAAGATATTTGCAAATGCTATATCTGGTAAAGGATAAGTATCCAAAATGCATTAAAAAACTTATACAACGTAACATCAAAAAAACCCCAAATGATCCAGTTAAAAATGGGAAGAAGATATGAACAGGTATTTCTCCAAAGAAGACATACAGATGGCCAACAGACATATGAAAATATGCTCACCATCATTTACCATCAGGGAAATGCAAATCAAAATCACAATGAGATATCACCTCACACCTGTCAGATGGCTAAAATAAAAAACACAAGAAACAAGTGTTGGTGAGGACATGGAGAAAATGGAGTGCTTCTGCACTGTTGGTCAGAATGCATACTGGTGCAACCACTAAAGAAAGAAAACAGTACGGAATTTCCTCAAAAAATTAAAAATAGAATTACCATATGATGCAGTAATTTCACTACTGGGTATTTACCCAAAGAATACAAAAACACTAATTTAAATGATATATGCACTCCTATGTCTGTTGCAGCATTATTTACAACAGCCAGATTATGGAAGCAGCCCAAGTGTCCAGAGATAGATGAGTGGATAAAGAGTATACACAGTGAGAGAGGAAGGTAGAGAATGTATGCTCTTCTATTTCCCTTCCTGCAGTGATATGAATTTAGTCATTATGTTTATCAAAAGTTAACATTCAAGTTTGGTGTTGCTTGGGGCTAAATGCTGGACATTGTTTTTTTTTACCTTGGGAATGTAAAGGGCTTATGACATCCCCAGCAGATTATTATGATTTTTAAGTTACTAGTTGTCTAAGAAATTCCCTATCACCAGGAATAAAATATGAGAATTTAATTTTTGATTTGCTGTTTCTGTTTCTTAAAAAGCTATGCAAAGTAAATAAACTACTGAGTTTTAAAAGTAAAAAAAAAAAAAAAAAAAAAAAAAGAATATACAGAGTGAAATATTACCCAGCTATAAAAAGGAATGAAATCTTGTTATTTACAACATGGCTGGAGCTAGAGAATATAATGCTAAGAAAAGTAAGTCAGAGAAAGAAAAATATCATCTGATTTTACTCATATGTGGATTAAAGAAACAAAACAAATGAATAAAGGAGAGAGAAAAAAAAGAAAGAAACAAACCAAAAACAGACTCTTAACTATAGAGCAAAAACTGATGGCTACCAGAGAGGAGATGGGTGGGTTGATGGGTGAAATATGAAGGGGGGGGAGATATACACACACACACACACACACAATTGTTGAATCACTATCTTGTATACCTGAAATTATAATAACACTATATGTTAACTATACTGGGCTTAAAATGAAAAATAATAATAAGATAAAAACATAAGGAAGATCTTTAAAAAGGCATGAAAAATTTTAAAATGTGGGGTGGAGGACCACCCTGCCCTAGGTGTGTGGGGTGGGTCATGTGGGGTGGGTATCTTTATGATAATCACCTGTGACCAACAAAGAATAACCAGACCCTAAAAAGGAAGTAAGTCATTGAAGGTGTTATCAATAGAAGATGTTAAAAGGATTTAGGTTTCCTGTTTAGCTTTCTATAAAGGACCAAACCTGTCAGGACCCCTCTCACTCTTAAAAGCTTTTTCTGTATCGTCACTTAATAAACTTCTATTGCTTTACTCACAATCAATCAATCTAGCAAATAAAAACATAAAATGTTCAAACAATTGAAAATGTTGTCTCCTGTCTTGAGAGCAAGGGATCATTCTTAAGTGAGAAAGAAATCAGCGAAAGAAGTGGTGCTGGTCTAGATCTGGGCCATGTGGCCAAAGGAGGAGCCACCAAGGAATTCTATCTCCAGCTCAGAAGTGTTGAGTATTGAATTAAATGTAACCACTTTCTAATAATCAGATTCCCGTTTCTTTTCTGCAACTCTTACGTGGCTTATGATAATCCCAATGAATCCCCAGCTAAAACAGCCCAGAAACATGTCAAAGTCCTGGTAAAGAATCAATGTTCCTTCAAGAATGGGCTGTAGCTTTTAGTATGGCATTCTTCTATGGAGTTAAAATATAAGAAAACAGAATAAGAGAGAAGACAGAAGGATTGAAACATCTCATTTCATTTTTTCCAATACTGTTTCATGAGATTGACTAAATCAAAACAAATTAGAACTTGACAAAGAAATACTTGCAATAAGACCTTCTTTAAAAATACCTCACTTTGGGGCACCTGGGTGGCTCAGTGGGTTAAAGCCTCTGCCATCAGCTCCGGTCATGATCCCAGGGTCCTGGGATCGAGCCCCACATCGGGCTCTCTGCTCAGCAGGGAGCCTGCTTCCTCCTCTCTCTCTGCCTGCCTCTCTGCCTACTTGTGATCTCTATCTGTCAAATAAATAAATAAAATCTTTAAAAAAAAAACTCAATTTATTCCCGTTTCTAACATTTGCATTATTTAGGAATGTCAAAATCATAAGAGGTATAAATACGTGGTTATATTTCAAGGTGAAGGTAAGGGATAAATAGAAAAAGAAGGGGCTATCCCCTTTATTCCTTAATGGGCCATTTTTAGGTGTAAGAAATTTAGGGGCCCTTCCTCACATATGTTTAAAAGTTCCCTTGCACATATTTTAGGCAAGTCCAAACTACTATAACCTTGATTTGAGTTGCGTCCCTTCTTGAACTAATGCCAGGTGGAAGAGGTGGGAAGAAGTTGAGAATCACTCAGACCCAAATCCCTTCCTCTAGGCTTCCCCAAAGTCACTCCTAAAGCCCCATTGCTAAGCAAGTTTCCAGAAACATAATACATCCTGATAGGTTTTTTGGATGCTTTACTAGTCAGTTTTCCAAGGAAATAGAACCAATAACAGAGATATATATATAGATAGATAGATAGATATAGATATGTATATACATGCATGCATGTATGTATAATATGCATTATATATAAAACATATATATTTATAATATTTATTATATATAGTATATATTCATATATATTATTTATATATTATAAATACACGAATATATAACATTTTATATTTATATATTTAATATATAGTATATAAAATATAAAGTATATTTTGCATACATATTAAATGCAATATATAAATATATATATTAAATGCAATATATAAATATATATATATATATATATATATATATATATATGGAGGGAGACAAATCGCAAGAGACACTTAATCTCAGGAAACAAACTGAGGGTTGCTGCGGGGTTGGGAGGGAGGGATAGTGTAGCTAGGTTATGGACATTGGGGAGGGTAGGTGCTATGGTGTGTGCTGTGAATTATTTAAGACTGATGATTTGCAGACCTGTACCCCCAAAGCAAATAATATACTATATGTTAATTAAAAATTATATATACATATAAAAATTATAATACATATAATTATATATATATACATATAATTATATATACATATAATATATATAATTTTAATTATATATAATCAATTGATTATCTATGTATATAATTAGAAATTATATGTATATATAATTATACGTATAATTTTTAATTATATATAGATAATCAATCTATATATACCCTAAATATATATTATATATATGCATATATACACACACACACACACACAATCAATCAATATATATAATCATATATATATATAATCAAGGAATTGGCTCATGTGATTAAGGAGGCTGAAAAATACCAAGATCTGCAGTCAGCAAGTTGGAGACCCAAGACAGACAGTGATGTAGTTCCAATTCTAGCTGGCAGTCTTCAAGATCCAAGAACAGCTGATGTTTCAGTTTGAGTCTGAAAGCAGGTCAAGACCAATGTGGATGTCCCAGCTCAAACAATCAGGCAGACAGAGTTCTCTGTCATGAGGTGGTCAGTTTTGTTTTTTTTCATTTTTTGTTTTGTTCTATTTAGGCCTTCAACTAACTAAATGAAGATCACCCACATGGGGAGGACAATCTGCTTTACTGGGTCTACTGATGCAAATGCTAATCTAATCCCCCAAACCCCTCAGATATGCCCAGAATAATGTTTGACCAAATATCTGGACACGCTGTGGCCCAGGCAAGCTGATACATAAAGTTATCCACCATCACAGTTGTTATCAACTTTGATTCACTCCATGACAATTCCCAAGTTGTGACAGTTTCAAGGAAGAAAGCAAGTCAGAGATTCATTGGCTCCAATGAGGTCATAGGATGAGGGAGAGACTTCTTCCCACTAACTTGCAATGCAACCATGCATATACACTGCAACAAATAAACACACAGAATAAATTTATACCAGATATACACTGACACATATATGAACACAGAATCACAGAGTGATAAAACTCCAGACCTTGAAGAGGCCTCAGAATCCACTTGGTTGAACCCCTTTGTTCTTCATATATGTAAAACAAATAGACACATAATAATACATAGGCAGGAAGACACAAATACACAAGCAGGTACAAGAGGTAAAAGACATTCAGACATTCAGTGATGCACACACTTTTTCAGTAGCAAACCTTTACTCTGCACACTATCAATTATTATCTGCTTATACACTCTGACTTCCTCACTTTTGCTTCTTATTAGGGTACCTTTATTCTGTGGTAAATCTGACCATGTCCCATTCATAGTTAATAGCCTCTCCTAAACCTCCCATACATGCATCCTTCCCATTCACCTGCAAATGTGCATCAAAGGCCAAGTTGAAGGTAAACCTTATACCTATGGAGGATCTGAATTCAACACTTGACATCCCAAAGTCTATGTACAGACCTAAAATAATTGCTTTTCTCTGGAATGTAATAGACAAGAGAAAAAAAATGCTACAAAAATAGGATATATATAAGAACCAAAATCTTAAAGGAATTGATACCATAATTAACTGAAATAAATAACGCCTGCATATATACATACAAAGTAAAGCTGTTGATGATTCTGATTCAGAACAGCAACCCTTTGGAATGAATTCAAAGTATATCTATGCTACTAATTGGAGTCCCTCTTCTATCTCAAGAATATTGGTAACCCCTTCCAAGTGTTCCAGACTCTTACCAACCTGCCAATAAATCTGTCTTCTTTCAGTCAGTTCCAGCCTACTTCCATGTCTCTACACCTGCTTCTGAAAACTTCCTTTCCCCCAGAATTGCTTCCTCATCTTAAAATTCAAATGCTAAAGGGGTTGGCAGGTTGCACTCATCTAATTTAGTTAAACATATAAAAACAAAAGAACTGTTTATTTCTCAGATCATCATAAGCCCTGAAATAATGTATTTAATTATATTCTTTAGAATCTAACTGCTGTGTAATTTAAAAGTTTGGAGATGACATGAGGGGGAGTAAAGAGGTTGGATCATTTTCTAAAGGTTATACGTTGAATTGGAAGCAGATTTCATAGCCTAATCTGCTAGCCTTAGGGACAAGACACATATTGTCCTGAAGGCTACCTTCAGTGTCACCCTTTAATAAAAGTCAAGTGCCAAATGAGTCAAAAATCAGAAAGAAAAACTTGTCCACCACCTTGATCGTTTTTAAGACTCTCTAGTTAATAAATCAACCCACAGCTTCCTGATTTTGCTCCTTTGCCACATATTAAATCCCACATTAAAGTATATGCTTACAATGGCATACTGGTCATCACCTGCCTTGATGGGGCTCTGAGGTAGAGATCTCCATTACACCTTCCAATAGTATAAAATGGTTCTACCAGTTAAAAATTGCAGTCATTACAGGGAATGAAAGAATGAATTATGTCTGTATGGTCTGACATGGAAATCAATTGATGATATTATATATATTTCTAAAATAATTAGAATCTTACAGATGATCCCATTTTTACATTTTATATGAGTTTGTATATGTGTGTTCATTTATATCCAAATATTTGTGTATATATCTAGGGTACATATGTGTATACATATATAGATAACATGTATGTGGATATAGACATAGATAGAATAGAGACATATATATATATATATAGACACTTCAACATGAATAAATAATGTAAACATGTAAGCAGACTAAAATTATGGTTCCCTCTCCCTTGGGGAGAGAATTTTTTAAAAAATGATGGAATTAGGTGACGAGGTGGCCAAGTGGTTAAGGTGATGGACTGCTAAAAATGATGGAATTATTGTTTAAAAATCTAATAAAAATTAAAAAGGTAATTTTAAAAATTCTAGGTTCCAGCTCTTTCATGATCAAAATCAATCAAATCAATCAACAAATGTGCATATAAATAATTTTTAAAATGATGGGAATGGACAATATCACCTAGGAAAGGATTTAAAAATGTATAGGTTAAGATGGCAGGCATGGGAAACTCAGAAGTAAACTTAGGTTTTACTGGGCTTGTGTAATTTGGGAGGCCCTTTTCAGAGATGATTATGAAAAATTTATTAATACAAAATTAGGTACATTAAAATGATAAACTAATTACAATAAATTTCAGATATAAAAAGGAGGATAAATACTACCAACATAACAAAATCTGGGGAAATTGTATAATATTTACAAGTTTTAACTGTCTGGTACAATGTTAAATGCTCATTTTTCCCACTTTTTGTTTGCATCTTTTGATTCTTTTGCATATTACACAGACCTTGTAATATTAATTTTCACTGGGAGAATAAAAAAGTAATTGGGTCTTTCCTCTAGCACTTATTTTCCTCTACTACCCACAGCCATCCAATGTTAGAACCACATTCATTTCACAGCACTACCTTTACTCTGCACCCTCCTGTCACAAGAGCTGGTGAGTTGGCCACTGTGATATCTGGCAATAAACTCACTAACCAGACATGATTATGATCCATAGAAATGTAACCCACTGAATCCAAAGGAAGCAGATCTTCCACTCAATTTTCCTTTAGCCAGATTCTAAAAGTGCTCATAGGTAACCCCAATGCCACTGAATATGATGGCAAGTGTGATGGGGAAGTTAGACTGGAAAGAGACTTTTACGACTATTGCCTCAACCTTCGTGGTTAAAATCATTTACCTTAGCAAATTTTGCAAAAACCTATGACCACATGAGCCCTTTGTCTAGGGATTTGGAAGGTGGCCATGTGATGGAGGGGTCCTGAAGCTTAGGCTTCCCCAGAATCACAGAATATCTGCCTCGAGGTCAGCAAAAGGAATCTGTGAAGGAGACTGAAGATGAGTTGTCAGAGGTATGGTAGAAAAACCAAGAAAGTGGAGTATCTTAGAAACCAAAAGAACAGGGTTTTTCTGAAAAGGCATGAGAAGCTATGACAAATTTCACTGACAGGTTGAATAAGATAAAAAGAAAAATAAACACTCAATTTGGCAACATGTTGGTCATTGTTGATATGAACAAAAACATTTAAGTGGAATAGTAAGGGTGAAAACAGGATCAGAGATAGTTATGGAACATAAGAACAATGAAAAAAGCTGAAACAAATTCATTCAGCTAGTTTTAAGGCAAGACTTCCTTTTCTTGCTTTGGAAACCTTGATTATACTAGTATGGGAGTAACTTCTTGGTGCTCTCATCCACCATACTAAAATTATCTCTGCATGTTTTGCCCCTTTTATAGTGAGAGCTCCCTGTGATTCAGGACAAAGACTGCATGGAAGATACTGAATAAGTATCTGTTGAGTGAATTAATGCCTTTCAGATATGATTAGTCTACCTCTTGTTCTCTAGAAACTTTTTTATGTCCTCCTAAATTGAAGGATAAAAGTTTACTCTTTAAAAAGAAGAATAAATAGGATCTCACATATTTGATTATCTTTCTCCTAAGTGATATAAAAAGAGAAAGAGAAAAGAGATTAAAAAATGCGTTCTTATGAAATTCAATTTTGCTAAAAGCTATTGAGCACTAGATTGTTGACCCAAAAATTCAAAATAAAAGATATTGCCCAGATGAAAAATGAAAACAGTTTAACATAATTTGGGAAATAGTAAGATAGATGCTATGTGGGGCAGAGGAGAGGGTGAGATAGGAAGACTCCCTGGAGAGGTGTAACCTGATCTGAAGTTTTAAGAAAGTAGAAATTATCCATCCAAGTGAAGAAAATTTTGTTCCAAGGAAATTGTAAATGTTTCAGGAACACAAGAAAGTTGGTAACATGAGAGGCTAGAAATGAATCTGGATGGATCTGGAAAAAGTTTCAGGAGGCAGATTGTGAACTAGATTGCAAAGGATGGAAAGAAACCCAGAAATTAGCCTGAAAATGACAGGAAAACACTGAAAAAGTTAAACAAGTCAGAATTATACAGGAAGCAGAAGTATGGCTTCCAGGTCTCTTTTGAAAATAAAAAATGGTCTACTTAGTCACTAGGGACCTTGCCTTATATATCCTGTTTCCCAAAAATGAAAAGATTCTTTGCTCCCTTTTAAGAAACTAACCTGTCCAGGGAACCTCTGCTATTCACTGTCTCACAGTCCTGAAAAGTTATAGAAGTAAATCAGCTGCAGTACAGTTGCAGAGTGTCTGCTGACTACCAGAGAGTGAAAACAAATAGCAGCCATGTGCTGGTCACACATTCCAGTGGGGATCCTGCCATCTGTCTTTGTGTTCACACAGCCACTCAAATTTCCAGTTCATACCAGCTCAATACCACTTCTAAGCAGAACTTTGAACAGTTAGAACAGAGAGAAAGTGCACGGACAGCATCAAGCTTTGCAAAGAGCTGACACACCCAAACAGAAGCAGCAATGTTAAGGCAACATTATAAGTCATAAATCACAATAATGATAATAATAATTTGCCAAGATAACAAGTGGAGTTGAGCTGTGGTGTGGATAAAGCCCAGAGTCTGTCTATATTACAAAGCCAAACATGATGGACTTGGGGAGCCCATAAACTGTTTTTTTCATGGACACAAACATGTTCTCAGTGGCCTTTGCATCATTAATTTATTTATTCCTTTTCTTACTGCTGTGAGGAAGGTATCTGATTATTAATCACTGTTACAGTTGAATTTGTGTCCCTCAAAATATATGTTGAAGTCATAACCCCCCTACTTGTGAATGTGAACTTATTTGGAAATAGAAAAATTACAAATGTAATCAGGTTAAAGTTAGGTCATTAGGGTGGATCTTAGTTCAACATAACTGGTGTCCTTATAAAAAGAAGGGAAATTTAGACACATATGCAGGGCAAATGCCATGTGAAGACAGAGGCAGAGATTGGACCAATGACTCTGCAGACAAGGAATGCCAATGATTGTCAATCCTCACCAGAAGCTAGGAGGGATGCATGGAACAGATTTCCCCTCAGAGCCCTCAAAAAGAACTCACCTGTTGATACCTTGATTTTGGACTTCTAGCCTCCAGAATGGAGACAATAAACTTCTGTTGTTTTAAACCACCCAGTTCATGATTCTTTGTTATGACAGTCGTAATAAATCCATACAACGCTTATAACAGATAAGGAAATATCTAGGGGTGCCAAGTACCTTGCTTAGGGTGATGGATAATGAAGAACCACGTTTGGAACTCTGCCTGACTATAGGACTCACAATGTTGTCTTTAATAGGGAAAACAGATAGGAAAAACCTATCTTTTTTTTTTTAAAAGATTTTATTTATTTATTTGGCAGAGAGAGATCACAGTAGACAGAGAGGCAGGCAGAGAGAGAGAGGGAAGCAGGCTCCCTGCTCAGCAGAGAGCCCAACGAGGGACTCAATCCCAGGACCCTGAGATCATGACCTGAGCCGAAGGCAGAGGCCCAACCCACTGAGCCACCCAGACGCCCCGGAAAAACCTACCTTTTATGGGAAAAGATAGGTTCCTAGTATCCTCTTTAAAATACACATGTGTTTTGTTTGATTTTATCTTAACCACCTACAATATCTAATATTGGTTGCAGATATTGTAAATATGATGGGAAAGAATGTTACATGTATTCTCATATTCTTCATATGAGACTATCAGGATTAAATATTGTCTTAATACTTACTAATGATTATTAACAATTTTTAATACTTAAGTCTCTCCATTTTCTTAAAAAGAAGAGTCCTTAGATTTGAATACATTTAGCTTAGTATAATCACATACAACTAAGAAAATTATGCAATTGTATGGTATCAACTTCCAGTGAGAAACACCTAAAAATAACCATTAACCAGTGTGCTCTGGTCTAGTGTGGTGTCCATAGTTCTACACTCTATTTGGTATTTACTGGTCTAAGGGCATAAAATGGGCTTGGGGAAAAAAATCTTTTCCAAGCTTTGTCTTGAATTTTTCCCTAATGGTGTTCTTCCCTCCAACATGGTTTGCAAAATGCTGGTTCCGCTTTCTTAGCTGAGTTGGAAATGACTTTTCTTTGTGTATAATCAGACTGTTGTATTTTTCTGTATTCTTAGAGCTCTTCAGCACCCTCTTTTCCTCTTGGAGGGATAGTGCGTGTTGAACTCCACTGTTGGAAAAAGAACCTCTTTTGTAAGAATCTGAAATGAAATAGTTTCCTCTCTGCCCAGCACCAGACTTCTGTGTTCCACCATTAAACCTCCTTCTGGAAACAACAGTTCATGCTGTATGTTTGTGTAATTACAGAATGCTCACTAGAATTTGTGCTATAATGTTTCACCTCTCATCAGAATTTCTAATAGCGATCATCATTACAAACCACAATAAAAACTGAACATTCAGGTCCCTCTGTCCTGAAGATTCAGAGACTTAAAATTCTAACATTGAAGGGTAAAGTTAAACACATTGTTTATTCTCACAGTCATTCCTTCTCTGTTAGGAAAAGAGGACAGAATGGCAGATAGGCTACTAAACCCATAACAATGCTGTTTGAAATTCTTGTTTCTATTTCACATAAATTGGGATTTAATGAAACAGTTAAACAGAAAATGGACACAAATAGATGAACCTTGGGAGACCTTTTTCCCTCGGTAAAATGTAAAATATGCTACAAAAAAAAAAATAGGGTCTCAAGACCTTTGGTAGAAACTAAGAGCACAAAAGTCTTTATATAATTAAACTATATTTAGTCATAGTTTCCCACTACCACCAACGCTCCTCAATATTATCCTTCTACTGAAGGAAATGTTTTCTAGATTGCTGAAATCATGGCTCTTAGAAAACTAGAGATTTTAAAATGCCAAACATATATCTACTCATGTAGTCTTTCTGAATATAAGACTTGCAAATGAGTGTGTGTGAGTGTGTCCATGTGTGTGTATATGCATGGGTGTACGTGAGTGTATGTATGTGGTGCTTGCTGTGAAGCTGCCAACTCTCATTCTTTTAGAATGAGGTGCTTCCATTTATTGTCTCAATTTCAATCTGCCTGGGGCCTAAAATAAAGAGAGTCACAATTGATTTCAGTTGGATATTTAGAAACTCATTCAGATTCTTTCTGAGTCAATTAGATGATCTTAAGTTGGCAGCTCAGTAAATTTCCTGCTGGGAACTAGATTGCAAGGGGGAAACAAAAAAACAAATAAAGATATTATGTGCAATTGTCCATCAAGAATCAAGAGTCCTGGATAAGACCATAATTGAAACACCTGTTCTCATACTTGCTGGGGCCCATTTTGAGTACAAAGATGAGGAAAATATATTGATACTATGCTTATAAATGTATCTTTTATACACAAAGTGGGTGTGGGTAGTAATGGTTTTTATACAGCAGTAGTCTTTACTTCATAAGGCATATGATGAGATTGAAGCAAAGAGGCTTAGTACTCTTTCTTGTATAAAGTTTTGAAGATATTCAGAAGCACTATCAAATATACAATACAATGTCATATGCCATACTTGATAACCAAGCAAGAGAATGACCTTTAAAAAATTTCATATGATTCTATCATCTTCCCAGCTATGGCTCTTGCTGTTGGAGTAATATTGGCATACTTCTTATCCTTTATAAAAATGTTGGTTAAAAACTTAAACATGGGATGATATTTTGAAAATCATTGATTCAATAGATACCAAGACACTTTCAGTTAGATTATTATTTTAGGTAAAGAAAAACTACATTTGGTTATCTAAACCACAGTCATCAAACTTTTCTGTAAAGGGCCAGAGATTTTCACAATTTGCAGTCTCTGCCTCAGTTACTCAATGCTGCTGTTACATTGTGAAAGCAGCTATGGACATGTGATTGATGAATGTGGTTTGCATTCTAATAACGGTTGATTTATGGGCACTGAAATTTGAATTTCATACCATTTTCACATTTATAAAATTAATTTCAATTTTAACAAAAATATAAAACCATTCTTAGCCTAGAAGTCATATAAAAACAGGCAGGATTTGTCCCATGGACCGTAGTTTACCATCCACTGATCTAAAGAAATAACACTGATTTGGAATATATTTCACTAAATATCAACACCCCATAGTGCCTAAAACTCAGTTTTAAATTTTAGAGGAATAAAAGGCCATGGCAGTCTGAAAAACAACACTGCTTTGCATGCCAGAAAGTGTTAAAAATTCCTTTCCTTGCATCCCTCAAAATCACATAATTTACTGACCATCACTTTGTCCATGACTAAAGTACCTAAGGAAGAAAATTAATACTTCAATTATTTGACATGTTCAATGTGAGATATATTCAGACTAATGAAGTATTCTAATCAAGTAAAGGTTGTCCCATTTATGTATGAAATCTCTTTAAGGACTGCAAGGACATGTAGAGGTCTCTTGAACATGAAAACAATTATTTTACCAGCCATAAACCTTCCATCTAGAAATCTGATTATTTATCAATGACTTTACTAACACACTTTATAAGAGGACTCAAATTAATAACTAAGAAGGCTAAACTTAAAAATACATAAGCCATATTCTATATAAGGGAACACTTGTGTGCTCTTGGTGGGAATGTAAATGGTACAGCCATTGTGGAAGACAGTATGGAGGTTCCTCAAAAAGTTAAAAATAGAAATATCATATGATCCAGCAATTTCACTTCTGAGAATTTATCCAAAGAAAATGAAAATATTAATTTGGAAAGATACATGATCCCCCCCCCCAATTTTCACTGAAGCATGATTCACAATAGCCAAGATATGGAAACAACCTAAGTGTTGTTAATTGTTGAGTGGATAAAGAAGATGTGGTATATTCATACATGATGTAATATTACTCAACATAAAAATAATGAAATCTTGCCCTTTGTGACATGGGTGGACCTTGAGGGTATGGTGCTAAGTGAAATAAGTCAGAAAGAGAAAGACAAATACTATATAATTTCATTTATATGTGGAATCTAAAATACAAATGAATAAACAAAACAAAATTCATATTTACAGAGAACAGATCTGTGGTTGCTAAAGGGGACAGAGTTTGGAGATGTGAATAAAATAGGTAAAGGGGATCAAAAATGCAAATTTCCAATTATAAAATAAATAAGACATGGGGATATATTATACAACATGGTGACTTCAGTCAATCATATTCTATTGCATATTTGAAAGCTGCTAAAAAGAGTAAATCTTAAAAGTTTTCATCATAAAAATTTTTTTATAAGTTTCTATGGTCACAAATGGTAACTACACTTACTGTGATCATTTCACAGTGTATACAAATATCAAATCATTATGTTATATACCTGGAACTAGTATGTCATACATCAATTATACTTTAATAAAAAAGAAAATTAAAATAAAAAATAATAGACTATATGTAAGTACATAAATATAAATATAACACATAAAATATATAAATGTAATATATACTATAAATACATATATAAGTAGAATCATTTTCAAATTTCTTTCCAAACAAATAGTAGAGACTTCTGATATTCGTGGAAAAGAAAAGGTATTTTCATAATTGAATCTGATTTAAAATGTAAAAGACAAACAGTGACTTAAAAAATCATGAGATATGTCAGAAGAAGCATTTAAATATTGTACAAATTAGAGAGTTTTTGCTAGAAAACTTTAATGTGCAAAGTTGTCCCTGCTGTTAACTAACAAATCCAAAATGTGACATATTTTTCCATGTAAATGGGAGGAGATGATAGTATCTCCTCTCACCCCTACATTATAAGGAAAAAAAGAGATGATTGCTTTAATACAATCAGGGAATGGGGAGCAGATGGTCAGCATCCCTGTCATCGTAGGCTTTCCTAAGTCAAGGTGCTCTTTTAGCTGTGCCTGTCCTGGGTGTGAGGTGGTTAAATAGTTACATCCTGAGATGGTCTTGCCAGAAGGATATTTCGTGATGTTACACAGGGAATATTCTAGAGGTTTGTAATGGGAGAGCTGTTTTCATCTCAGATCCCACCAAGGAAAAGATGTTCTCAAGTAAACAGAGAATAAAAATCTTCCTCTCACTGCCAACATCACCATAGTCCCCGGAATGCTGTTCATGGCAGAGATTTCAGCAGGCAGACCATGACAGCAATTATAGACAGAGAATTTAAAACAAACAGCAAACAAAATCTATGTTTTAATAGAAAGGAGAACCTAGAGAATATCCTCTGAATACCTTCAGTAGATTTTAAAAACACAAATTAAGGCCCTGGCAGAAACAAAAATGGCACACTCAAACCACATAATCAAAAAGAATTTAAGAAAGTGGTTATTTATCATAGTGTGGGAAGAGCTTAGGAAAAGCAACAAGGGGGATTGAAATATCTGAGTGTTCACACCCATGCTTACAAATCTCAGACCAGAAGGAGAAGGGAAAGAATCAGTTACCAGAAACTTAAGAGGGAAACTTCACGGTGTAGGCTTTATGACAGGAGCCGTACACTTCAACAGAGGAACATGGCCAACCTATAACAACCTGGCAGAGAGGATGCTGGGGAATAAACACACTAACCTCAAATCCTCCCTACTCTCCAACTTCCTGGAACACCCCCCGCCACACACCCATTGGCTAAACCAAATTGTAAGCTAACAAGGAAGAAAGCTCTTTGCAGTAGTCCTTGCCTCCTGGGGCAGAGGCAGTGTGAAAAAAGATGAAGGGAGAGTATGTCTGCAAGGGCAAATAGGATATATCAGCACATACAGTGTATAAAATGGAATGTGAACTGGTGCAGCCACTCTGGAAAACAGTATGGAAGTTCCTCAAAAAGTTAAAAATAGAACTACCCTGCAATCCAGTGATTCTACTACTAGGTATTTATCCAAAGGATAACAATATATTGATTCTAATCTTTATAGCAGTACTATCTACAATAGTCAAATTATGGAAGGAGCCCAAATGTCCACTGACTGATGAATGAATAAAGAAGATGTGGTATACATATACAGTGGGATATTACTCAGACATTAAAAAAAAAAAAACGAAATCTTGCTATTTGCAATGATGTGGATGGAGCTACAGAGTATTATGCTAAGTGAAATAAGTCAGTCAGAGAAAGAAAAAGACCAAATAATTTCACTCTTATATGGGATTGAAGAAACAAAAAAGATGTACATAGCGGGGGGGGGGGGGGGGAAATGCCACAGAGGCAAACCAGGAGACAAACTCTTAACTAGAGGACAGGGTTATTGGAGGGCAAGGATAAGTGTATTAAGGAGTACACTTGTGTTGAGTACTGGATGCTTATGTAAATGATGAATCACTAAATTCTGCACCTGAAACTAATATTGCACTTTATGTTAAGTAACTGGAATTTAAATAAAAACTTGAAACTATGAAATGAATGAATGAATGATTTCCCAACTGCCAAAAAGAAATTTGAAATTATGTGGCAAAAAGACATCATATATGAAATCTTTGGATAAAGGTTGATTAAATACATATTCTGAAACACAAAGACACACTATTAGAATCATTGGGATCTTAGATTTATAAAATGGAGATATACACAGATGAATTTAAAAAAGTTGTTTCCAAGACAGCAGAGATAGCATATTTATAAGCACAATTCCCCATGTCCTTAAAACTTGAAGACACATTAATAGAACTGAATTAGAAGAAGCCAACAAGTAAATTAGAAAAAATCTCAAGATAAAAATTGAGGGTCACATGATTGATAGGAAAAATCCTTTGAAAAGGAAGTAAAAAATTAAGATTTTAAAAATATTGTCATAATAGATGAAGGACAAAAAGTGTTTAAGAGTGAAAGAGAAATGAAAAGTTTTGGAAAGCAAAAGAGAAAAGCACAAGAAAAACGAGGACCAGGGCCCTTTAAGAAATATAACTGGTAGAATTAGAGAGACATCCAACACTGTCCCATGTAATCTTATACTTAGCTATTATTTGAGTGTGTTTTCCAAAGGCGTGTTTTATTTTCATAATAAAAGACCCAACACAACAAAACAACTAATTGAGCTCTAATTTTAATCCCATAATTTTAGAGTACCTGCTCTTAGAATCTGTAGGTAACAAGGGAGAAATGGCAAAGCTCCTGGCACAAAGGAGGCCCTCAACAAGTGTTTGCTAAATTCATTGCATGAACAAAAGTGGTCACAGGTGAAATAAACAACTCTTCAGGAAAATGAGTAGATGGGAAATTGGGAGGAATAGCATAGCGGAACCAAGAGCTCTAACTCATGTTTGCATTGCCACAAAGAAATACAAAATTATTTTCTAAGATATAGAATTTACTCATAATAGCCTTTTTTTTTTTTTTTTTTTTTTTGGCTTGCATCATCTTGCCAGCAGTCAGAGAATAAATAGTAGACTCTTCAGTGAGGCATGTTGCAATGCCACTGAAAGACACAGGGAAGGAAGAAAATCAGGCTCAAGAGGGACTGTCTGTAGGGTTGGCCTTATTGAAAAATAATCTGGTGGCACAAATAACAGAGCTGATATAACCCAAGTGTACCCAAATCCTGTGTCAGTATCCAAGGCGGTCATATTTAAGGACTGAGTGAGGCACTAAAGGTTCTTAGCAAGAAGCAGTGCTTGGAATTAGATAGCAGAGCCATGGTTGTGGGTGATCTTTCTCAGTAAAAATACATCACCAGTTGGCAGCTGATTGTTTTGGCAGAATCCCACACAAAATGCTTTGCAGGGTTTGAGCAGGGCCTGGGCTTGATAATAGGGAAAGGCTGTAGTTTAAACAATAGAACAAGGAAAAATATATTTGGTCAAATATATGATAGCAGAGCATACTTATTCTTTAGACACAGTGTCTGGAAACCATAATACTTTGATGGGTTTCTGAATTTTTTTCCTTTTATTTTAAAATTAGAAAAAAAAATGAACATAATAGTAATAAAAATACAATAATGAATTTAGCCTGGATTATATTTGTCCCTATACCAATACAGTTGTAAAACATATTGTGTGTGTGTGTGTGTGTGTGTGTGTGTGTGTGTGTGTAGAGAGAGAGGTGGGGGGACAATGAAGGCAAAGGCAAAAGTACCTAGAATCCACCAAAGTATAATGAGGTTATAGAGAGAAGACTGAAAGTTAGTAGCCTTGTGGGTTCCTGGGGCTCACACAGGGAAATTGGATCCCAGCCTTTGGTAGGGTTAAAGTCTCAACTGACCACCTTTTCAATCTCAGAACTGGCTCCAGAGAGCCTTCACCCATTCAGGACTTAAGGAGGCTAGGACTGTTGTTCCAGATCCCTGATGGACTAGAGGCATCTAAGGGGAATAATTTAAATATATGGAGCAGACTGACCTTATTAAGACACAGGTCTGAGTAACCACCAACCACTGCATGACCTTATAAAGCACACACTAATCTTCGAAGATTTCCCTACCCACTCAGACTAATTTGCAAAATTGAAGGGAATAATAAAATCTCAAATGTGATTTCTCCCACATCTCTGGTTTTCAAAAGTGAGAGCAGTTAATCCTTCAAGAATTCTGGGACAAAAAGTGAGGAGCTGATGAGGAAGTAATAATCAAAGATGATACAAACAAAAAAAGATGATAGGAGAGGACAGTTTTCTTATTGGAAGATTTACATGGTTTTTTAACTTGCTCCCTGAACCTCTTCCCACCCATGAAAATACAAAAGGGAGTAAGTAAGGCAGTGTAATCTTATCAATCATAAAAACTATCAACAAGAAGCCTCCTGTGTTCCACATCTGAGGAAAGGAAAGCATCCTGAATGTCCTGAGAACATGCTAAGGGAAAATTGAATCCTCCTTGCTGGAATCATTTTTCAGCTCAGTGTACACTCAAATTGCATGATGCTCCAAGTGGGAAATGAGGATGTCAAAGTCCCTCAAGACAAAGAAAGATCACATTACAACAGACACCTGCACCAAAGGCTAGAATGGATAATTCATGACCATTTCTAGCCACTGGGTAACATTTTGAATGAGAAACTAAGTACTCAAATTCAGTGGCTTAATGGCATGTGTCATTCATTCAAAAAGGAATCATCAATGGAACCAAAGAACACTGTTTCCTTAATGAAACCCATGCCTCAAGGTATTGTAGTTTCATATAGCACGAAGTATATTGCAAGTATAGCAAGAAAGTTTCATATTAAACCTATGTTTGTATATGCATTTGTTAGCCAAATAAAATACAAAATCAAAATAGCTGTTTTTGTACTCTTCAAAAAATTTGTGATATAACAAAATACCCAAGTGTTTTAATATTGAGAATTTTATGGGATCCCACCAAGAAACCAAGGCATCTCTGTATTTGTGAACTTTCAATTATCTTTTTACCTGACAGCATCAGATTGCAGAGAAATCCAGTTAAAATTCCCTTCAGATGGTCAGTGTTAGAAAAGTAAACACTGTTTGATCGCCAGACAGCAGAATAACAACCCGGGTTGTCAAGGTGGCAGCTGATCTGTCAATGATGTTTTTTCTCAATGAAAACTCTCTAGTGTAATGAGACTTTTTCTAGGGCAAAGCACAGCCATGAGTCATCCTACTAGAAACAATATCAAAGAGGATAGCAGAGAATGCCATTTACCAGGATCTTGTCACTCACAGTAAGCCTATATTTAGATAAGTTAAAGCTGAAATCTGAGCTATGTTTGATGACAGATCCATGGGCACAACTGGGCTGCATTTGCTTGAAATGCAAAACGGAGAGCATCTTATCCACTTTAGGAAAACACACACACACACACACACACACACACACACACACACACACACACACCTCAGCACCCAGAATTCCAAGTCATCAGACCCTATCCATCAAAACTTTTGATGAACCTAGTCTGTTAACTTCAAACAAAACATTTGGGGGTTCTAAGATAAAACTGATCTGGGATGGCCTATCTTTTGACATTAAAAATTTCTGAGGCTACAAGCTAGAGGAGAAGAAAAGAATCTTATGAAGTCTCTAAAAATTCCATGTGGATCATTAATCACTACTTAATGATAAATGCATGTAAAGTATTTTGAAATTGTATTTGAAGAAAGTTAATTATAAATAACAGAGAATATATAATGGGATATTCTTTGAAGGAAGATCTACTAAAACACAACACTTAACTAACATTAGCTATATCTATATCACGAAAAAGACTAGGTTAAAAATTAAAGGAGAAAGGGGCAGGGTTTAAGATGGCAATCTAAGAAGACTCTGAACTCACCTTCTCCACGGACACACTGAATCTATACCTACATATAGAGCATTCCTCCTGGATAAAACTGAGTGCTGACTGAACAGCTTCTGCATAATAAATGGTGTGGGGCCACAAAGAGAACAGCTAGGGAAACTGAGACACAGTAACCCTTGGAATCCTTCCCCCAGCTGCAGTCTGCAGTGGAGAAGGATAGTACTGAGGGGCTGGAAGAAGATACATCCACCCTGGGGTGCAGAAAAAAAGCTTCAGTTTGAAAGGGCAATGAAAATTTAAAGGAAATTTAAAAGTCTGCTAAACAATGGAGTATCTATAAAATACTCTTTAGAGTTGGAGGAGCTGGTAAGTACCACTATTTAAGCTTCTACTCCATCTTGATAACACAAACAGCAAAGTCAAGGCACCCCAGCTTGGCCTGATTACACCAGCTCCGGCTACTCTGGGACACAGGGAAAAAGAAAGAAAGATAGAGACAAACAAACAAACAAACAAACACATAGTTTCAAAGAACTAGAAAATAAAAGAAAGAACCCTAGAGAACTGAGGTAATGCTCTCCAGAGTTGGAGGGGCTGGTGAAAGCCATATGCTTCTCCACCAATGTGATAGTGAAAATGGGAACAGGGTATCGGCACCAGGGCCAGGTAGCCACTTTAGGGAGCTCCAGGTCCCTCTATACACCAGATACAGGTGGCTCCCGAGGCAGCCACCTCGACTGACCCTAGATCCAACTATCCCACCAAGGTACTCCAGCATGACAGGCACACCAGGACTCCCCAGGACAATGACCACTACAGCTTCAGCCACCTCACCAAAGCAACGCAAGTACCCCAGGACGCACCAGGCCTACACCTTCATCAGCTCCAGCCATCCCACCAGGGTGGCCATGGTGCAGAGCACCCCAGAATACCCTGCCATGCCTGCTACACACCCAGTCAACCATACCACCAAGCAAAAGAAATCTACACAGAAACTGTCCTATATAAGGCCATTCCTTTAAGATCAGGGAAAGTAGCTGTTCTAATTCATAGAAACCTAGGAAGTAAATCAGAATGAGAGAGGAATATGCTCCAAATGAAAACATGAGACATAACCAGAAGAAAGAACTAAACAAATGGAGATAAGCAATCTCCCTGATAAAGAATTCCAAGTAGTGGTCAAAAAGATGCTTATTGGATTGGAGAAAGAGTAAATAAACTCAGTGAAACTTCAACAAAGAGAAAGAAAAAATGTTTTTAAAAGTCTAATCAAAATTGAAGAATACAAAACTGAAATGAAAATACACTAGAGGGAATCAATAGCAGATTAGATGATGCAGAAGAATGGATCAATGACCTCAAAGAGAGGATATAACAAAGCACCTAAGCTGAAGAACAAAAAGAAAAAAGGATTTTAAAAATGAGGATAGATTAGGAGGAATCAAGATGGCGGAGAAGTAGCAGGCTGAGATGACATTGGGTAGCAGGAGACCAGCTAGACAGCTTATCTAACCATTGTGAACACCTACAAATCCAATGGGAAATTGAAGAGAAGAAGAGCAACAATTCTAGAAACAGAAAATCGATCACTTTCTGAAAGGTAGGACCTGCGGAGAAGTGAATCCAAAGCGACAGGAAGATAGACCCCGGGGGGAGGGGCTGGCTCCCGGCAAACGGCGGAGCAACAGAGCACAAAATCGGGACTTTTAAAAGTCGGCTTCACTGGGAGACATCGCTCCAGAGGCTAAACTGGGGGGAACCCAGGCGGGGTCAGCATAACCCCAGGTCCCACGGGGTCACAGAAGGACCGGGGGTGTCTGAGTGCCGCAGAGCTCACAGGTATTAGAGCGGGGAAGCCAGATACAGCGACAAAGCCGAGGAGTGAGCTCTCAGCCCGGGGTTACCTTGTGCCGGTCGCAGGCTGGGTGGGCTCGGAGCGCAGCTGGAGGCCACAGAGACGAGGGCGACCCGGCGCTTTTCTCCAGGTTCCAGCAATTGACTGCTTTCCTCACGGTGCGACCGCAGGCCAGGGAGGGGGGGCGGTTGGGCGCTTTGCTCTGAGAGCGCACTGAGGAGCGGAACCCCAAGCTCTCGGCTCCTCTGGGCGGAGAGATTGGGAGGCCGCTATCTTCATTCCCGTCCTCCAGGAACTCTATGGAAAGCACTCAGGGAACAAAAGCTCCCGAAAGCAAACCTGAGTGGATTACTTAGCCTGGCCCCTGGCAAGGGCGGTGCAATTCCGCCTGCAGCAAAGACACTTGAGAATCACTACAACAGGACCCTCCCCCAGAAGATCAACAAGAAACCCATCCAAAACCAACTTCAGTCACCAAGAACAGTGGAGTTCAACAGCAGGAGAAAGCAAATCCTACCTGGACAAAATGACAAGGCGGAAAAACTCACCTCAAAAAAAAAGAACAAGAGGCCATACCGAAGGCTGGAGACCTAATCAATACGGACATTGGTAACATGACAGACACAGAGTTCAGAATGACAATTCTCAAGGTACTAGCTGGCCTCGAAAAAGGCATAGAAGATATTAGAGAAACCCTCTCCAGAGAGATAAAAGCCCTTTCTGGAGAAATAAAAGAACTAAAACCTAACCAAGTTGAAATCAAAAAAGCTATTAATGAGGTGCAATCAAAAATGGAAGCTCTCACTGCTAGGATAAATGAGGCAGAAGAAAGAATTAGTGACATAGAAGACCAAATGACAGAGAATAAAGAAGCTGAGCAAAAGAGAGACAAACAAATACTGGACCACGAGGAGAGAATTTGAGACATAAGCGACACCATAAGATGACACAACATTAGAATAATTGGGATTCCAGAAGAAGAAGAAAGAGAGAGAGGAGCAGAAGGTGTATTGGAGACAATTATTGGAGAGAATTTCCCTAATATGGCAAAGGGAACAAACATCAAAATCCAGGAGATGCTAAGAACGCCCCTCAAAATCAATAAAAATAGGTCCACACCTCGTCACCTGATAGTAAAATTTACAAGTCTTAGCAACAAAGAGAAAATCCTGAAAGCAGCCCGGGAAAAGAAGTCTGTAACATACAAGGGTAAAAACATTAGATTGGCAGTGGACCTATCCACAGAGACCTGGCAGGCCAGAAAGAACTGGCATGATATATTCAGAGCACTAAATGAGAAAAACATGCAGCCAAGAATACTATATCCGGCTAGGCTATCATTGAAAATAGAAGGAGAGATAAAGAGCTTCCAGGACAAACAAAAGCTGAAAGAATTTGCAAACACCAAACCAGCTCCACAGGAAATATTGAAAGGGGTCCTCTAAGCAAATAGAGACCCTAAAAGTAGTAGATCAGAAAAAAACAGAGACAATATACAGGAACAGTCACCTTACAGGCAATACAATGGCAATAAATTCATATCTCTCAATAGTTACCCTGAATGTTAATGGGCTAAATGCCCCAATCAAAAGACACAGGGTATCAGAATGGATAAAAAAACAAACCCATCAATATGCTGCCTACAAGAAACTCATTTTAGACCCGAAGACACCTCTAGATTTAAAGTGAGGGGGTGGAAAACAATGTACCATGCTAATGGACATCAGAAGAAAGCTAGGGTGGCAATCCTTATATCAGATCAATTAGATTTTAAGCCAAAGAGTATAATAAGAGATGAGGAAGGACACTATATCATACTCAAAGGGTCTGTCCGACAAGAAGACCTAACAATCTTAAATATTTATGCCCCTAACATGGGAGTAGCCAACTATATAAACCAATTAATAACAAAATCAAAGAAATACATCGACAGTAATACAATAATAGCAGGGGACTTTAACACTCCCCTCACTGAAATGGACAGATCATCCAAGCAAAAGATCAACAAGGAAATAAAGGCCTTAAATGACACACTGGACCAGATGGACATCACAGATATATTCAGAACATTCCATCCCAAAGCAACTGAATATACATTCTTCTCTAGTGCACATGGAACATTCTCCAGAATAGACCACATCCTGGGTCATAAATCAGGTCTCAATCCGTACCAAAAGATTGAGATCATCCCCTGCATATTTTCAGACCACAATGCTCTGAAGCTAGAACTCAATCACAAGAGGAAATTTGGAAAGAACGCAAATACATGGAGACTAAACAGCATCCTTCTAAAAAATGAATGGGCCAACCAGGAAATTAAAGAAGAATTGAAAAAATTCATGGAAACAAATGATAATGAAAACACAACAGTTCAAAATCTGTGGGACACAACAAAGGCAGTCCTGAGAGGAAAATATATAGCGGTGCAAGCCTTCCGCAAGAAACAAGAAAGGTCTCAAATACACAACCTAACTCTACACCTAAAGGAGCTGGAGAAAGAACAACAAAGAAAACCTAAACCCAGCAGGAGAAGAGAAATCATAAAGATCAGAGCAGAAATCAATGAAATAGAAACTAAAAAAACAATAGAACAAATCAACAAAACTAGGAGATGGTTCTTTGAAAGAATTAATAAGATTGACAAAACCCTGGCCAGACTTATCAAAAAGAAAAGAGAAAGGACGCAAGTAAATAAAATCATGAATGAAAGAGGAGAGATCACAACCAACACCAAAGAAATTCAAACAATTATAAGAACATACTACGAGCAACTCTACGCCAACAAATTTGACAATCTGGAAGAAATGGATACATTTCTAGAGACGTATAAACTACCACAACTGAACCAGGAAGAAATAGATAACCTGAACAGACCCATAACCAGTAAGGAGATTGAAAGTCATCAAAAATCTCCAAACAAACAAAAGTCCAGGACCAGACGGCTTCCGAGGGGAATTCTAGCAAACATTTAAAGAAGAATTAATTCCTATTCTCCTGAAACTGTTTCAAAAAATAGAAATGGAAGGAAAACTTCCAAACTCATTCTGTGAGGCCAGCATCACCTTGATCCCAAAACCAGACAAGGATCCCACCAAAAAAGAAAATTACAGACCAATATCTTTGATGAACACAGATGCGAAAATTCTCACCAAAATACTGGCCAATAGGATCCAACAGTACATTAAAAGGATTATTCACCACGACCAAGTGGGATTTATTCCTGGGCTGCAAGGTTGGTTCAACATCCGCAAATCCATCAATGTGATACAATACATTAATAAAAGAAAGAGTAAGAACCATATGATACTCTCAATAGATGCTGAAAAAGCGTTTGACAAAGTGCAGCATCCCTTCCTGATTAAAACTCTTCAAAGTGTTGGGATAGAAGGCACATACTTCAATATTATCAAAGCCATCTATGAAAAACCCACCGCAAATATCATTCTCAATGGAGAAAAACTGAAAGCTTTTCCGCTAAGGTCAGGAACATGGCAGGGATGTCCGTTATCACCACTGCTGTTCAACATAGTACTAGAAGTCCTAGCCTCAGCAATCAGACAACAAAAAGAAATTAAAGGCATCCAAATTGGCAAAGAAAAAGTCAAACTATCACTCTTTGAAGATGATATGACACTATATGTGGAAAACCCAAAAGGCTCCACTCCAAAACTGCTAGAACTTGTACAGGAATTCAGTAAAGTGTCAGGATATAAAGTCAATGCACAGAAATCAGTCGCATTTCTTTACACTAACAACAAGACAGAAGAAAGAGACATTGAGGAGTCAGTCCCATTTACAATCGCACCCAAAACCATAAGATACCTAGGAATAAATCTAACCAAAGAGGCAAAGAATCTATACTCAGAAAACTATAAAATCCTCATGAAAGAAATCGAGGAAGACACAAAGAAATGGAAAAATATTCCATGCTCATGGATTGGAAGAACAAATATTGTGAAAATGTCTATTCTACCTAAAGCAATCTACACATTTAATGCAATCCCTATCAAAATTCCATCCATTTTTTTAAATAAATAGAACAAATAATCCTAAAATTTATATGGAATCAGAAAAGACCTCGAATAGCCAAAGGAATATTGAAAAAGAAAGCCAAAGTCAGTGGCATCACAATTCCAGACTTCAAGCTCTACTACAAAGCTGTCATCATCAAGACGGTATGGTACTGGCACAAAAACAGACATATAGGCCAATGGAACAGAATAGAGAGCCCAAAAAAAGACCCTCAACTCTGGTCAACTAATCTTCGACAAAGCAGGAAAGAATATCCAATGGAAAAAAAGACAGCCTCTTCAACAAATGGTTCTGGGAGAATTGGACAGCCACATGCAGAAAAATGAAATTGGACTATTTCCTTACACCACACATGAAAATAGACTCAAAATGGATGAAGGACCTCAATGTGAGAAAGGAATCTATCAAAATCCTTGAGGAGAATGCAGGCAGCAACCTCTTTGACCTCAACCACAGCAACTTCTTCCTAGGAACATCACCAAAGGCAACAGAAGCAAGGGCAAAGATGAACTATTGGGATTTCATCAAGATCAAAAGCTTTTGCACAGCAAAGGAAACAGTGAACAAAACCAAAAGACAACTGACAGAATGGGAGAAGATATTTGCAAACGACATATCAGATAAAGGGCTAGTATCCAAAATCTATAAAGAGCTTACCAAACTCAATACCCAAAGAACAAATAATCCAGTCAAGAAATGGGCAGAGGACATGAACAGACATTTCTGCAAAGAAGACATCCAGATGGCCAACAGACACATGAAAAAATGCTCCACATCACTCAGCATCAGGGAAATACAAATCAAAACCACAATGAGATATCACCTCACACAAGTCAGAATGGCTAAAATTAACAAGTCAAGAAATGACAGATGCTGGCGAGGATGCGGAGAGAGGGGACCCCTCCTACACTGCTGGTGGGAATGCAAGCTGGTGCAACCACTCTGGAAAACAGTGTGGAGGTTCCTCAAAAAACTGAAAATAGAGCTACCCTATGACCCAGCAATTGCACTATTGGGTATATATCCTAAAGATACAAACATGGTGCTCCGAAGGGGCATGTGCACCCGAATGTTTATAGCAGCAATGTCCACAATAGCCAAACTGTGGAAAGAGCCTAGATGTCCATCAACAGATGAATGGATAAAGAAGATGTGGTATATATACACAATGGAATTCTATGCAGCCATCAAAAGACATGAAATCTTGCCATTTGCAACGACGTGGATGGAACTAGAAGGTATCATGCTTAGCAAAATAAGTCATTCAGAGAAAGACAACTATCATATGATCTCTTTGATATGAGGAAGTGGAGATGCAATGCGGGGGGGTTGGGGGGAGGTAGGAAAAGAAAAAATGAAAAGATGGGATTGGGAGGGAGACAAACCATAAAAGACTCAATCTCAAGAAACAGACTGAGGGTTGCTGGGGGGAGGGGGGACGGGAGAGGGTGGTGGGGAAATGGACATTGGGGAGGGTATGTGCTATGATGAGTGCTGTGAAATGTGTAAACCTGGCGATTCACAGACCTATACCCCTGGGGATAAAAATACATTATATGTTTATTAAAATAAAAAAATTAAAAAAAAATGAGGATAGATTAAAGGATCTGTAGAACAATATCAAGCATACTAACATACGTTACAGAAGTTCCAGAAGGAGAAGAGAGGGCAAAAGAGGCAGAAAAAAATATTTCAAGAAATACCAGCTAAAAATCTGCCCAACTTGGGGAAGGAAAGAGACACCCAGGTCTGGAAAGCACAGAAAACACCAATCAAGATGAACCTAAGGCAGTCCACACAAACACACGTAATCAATGTCAAATGTCAAAGATTAAATTAAAAGAATCTGAAAAGCATAAGAGAGCAAACAGTTACATACAAGGAAACAGCATAAAGATTTCAGATAATTCTGATCTTCCAGAAGAAATTTTGCAGGGCAGAAGGAAGCGACATGGTATATTCGAAGTACTGAAAAGAAAAAGCCTACAATAAAGACTATACTACTCAGTAAGGTTAGCATTCAAAATTGAAGGACAGATAAAGAGTTTCCTAGACAGAAATTAAAGGAGTTTATCACCACTAAACCAGCCTAACAATAAATGTTAAAGGGAATTCTTTAAGCAAAAAAAAAAAAAAAAAAGTCATAACTAGAACAAAATTATGAAAGGAAGAAATTTCAGTGGTAAAAGCAAACATATAGCAAAGAGTAGGTTAATCATTTATACAGCCAGTATGGAGGTTAAAACACCAAAGTACCCAAATAAATTATTTTTACAAAACTTAATTTAGAGATACACAAACTAAAAAGGTTTAAAACATGAACCATATACATAAAACATGGAGGGGGGAGTAAAAATATAGTACTTTCAGAATTTGTACAAATTTAGGTGACCATCAAATTAATATACACTACTATATATTTAGGCTGTTACATATAAAACTGATGATAACCACAGATAAAAACCTAGGTAGATACAGAAAAAATAAAGAGAAAGGAATTCCAGCATTACACTAATGGAAGTCATCAATCACAGGTGAAGAGAGAAAGAGAATAAGGAAGAAACAGAGAGCTATAAAAATAACCAAAAAAAAATAAAAATGGCAGTATGTCCATACCTGTAAATAATTACTTTAAATGTAGATGGACTAAATGCTCCAATCAAATGATATAAGTTGATTGATTGGATAAAAAACAAGACCCATCTATATACTGTCTACAAGAGACTCACTTCAGACCTAGAAACACACATGCAGATGACTGAAAATGAAGGAATGGATAAAGATATTTTATTCAAATAGAAGTGGAAGGGGTAACATGGTAGCAATACTTACATCAGACAAAAAAGATAAGCCAAAATTGTAACAAGAGACAACAAAAGGCATTGCATAATGATAAACAGATTAATTGAACAAGAGGATAAATTAACTATAAATATTTATGCACCCAACATAGGAACACCCAAATACATGAGGTAAATATTAACGGACATAAAGAGAGAAAGTGAGAGTAAGACAATAATAGTTGGGGACAGCAACATCTCACTTACATCAATAGATAGATCATGCTGAGAAAAAATCAATAAGGAAACAACAGCTTTGAATAGCACTTTAGACCAGATAAACTTAACAGATATATACCAAATCTTCCACCCCCAAACAGAAGAATGTACATTCTTTTCAAGTGCACAGAGAACATTTTTTCTTTCTCCCTTCTTTCTTTTTAAAGATTTTTATTTATTTATTTGAGAGGCAGGGAGAGTGAGAGAAATCACAAAGGGAGAGGGAGAAGCAGACTAACCACTGATCAGGGAGCCTGATGCTGGACTCAATCACAAGACCCTGAGATCATGACCTCATGACCTGCGCTGAAGGCAAATGCTTAACTTCCTGAGCCACCCAGGTGCCCCAGGGAATATTTTCCAGGATAGATCACATGTTAGACCACAAACAAGTCTCAATACATTTAGAAAGATTGAAATAATATCAAGCATCTTTTCCTACCATAATGGTATAAGACTACAAATCAATTACAAGGAAAAAAACAAAACCTAGAAACAAAACCACAAACATTTAAATAACATGTTACTATATAACAAATGATTCAAAGAAGAAGTCAAAAAATAAATTAAAAAATACATGGAGACAAATGAAAATGAAAGTTTAACAGTCAAAAACCTTTGGGAGACCTTAAAAATAATTCTAAGAAGGAAGTTTGTAGTGATATAGACTTACCTCAAGAAACAAGAAAAATCTCAAATAAAACATCTAATTTATACCAAAAGCAACTAGAAAAAGAACAAATCCCAAAGTCAGTACAAGAAAAAGTAATAATAAAGATCAGAGTGGAAATAAATGAAATAGAGATTTAAAAAATGGAAAAGATCAATGAAACCAAGAGCTTATTCTTTGAAAAGAGAAACAAAATTGATAAACCTTCAACCAGATTTATCAAAAAAAAAAAGAAAATTCAAATAAAATCAGAAATGAAGGAGGAAGAATAACAACTGACACCACAGAAATACAAAAGTATTAAAAAAGAATACTACAAAAAATTATATGCCAACAAATTGGACAACCTAGAAGAAATGGATAAATTCCTAGAACATATAATCTTCCAAAACTGAATTAGGAAGAAATAGAAAATTTGAACAGACCCATTACTAGTAACAAAATTGAATCAATAATCAAAAAACTCCCAAGAATAAAAGTCTAGGATGGCGACCTCACAGGTGAATTCTACCAAACATTTAAAGAAGAATTGACACCTATTTCAAACTATTCCAAAAAGTAGAAGAGGAAGTAAATCTTCCAAACTCACTCCACTAGGCCAATACTACCCGGCTACCAAGATTAGATTTAAAAAACAAAAAAACAAAAAAACAAAAACAACTACAAACAAAAGAAAACTATAAGGCAATGTCTCTGATGAAAAAATCCTCAACAAAATATGAGCAAACCAAATCCAACAATACGTTAAAAAAAAATGTTTACCATGATCAAGTGGATTTATTCCGGGGATGCAGGTGTGGTTCAATATTCACAAATCAATCATCGTGTTACATTACAAATAAGAAAAAGAACAAAAGTCATATGATCATTTCAAAAGATGCAAAAAAAAATGTTTGACAAAATATAACCTTTATTCATGATAAAAAATCTCAACAAAGTAGCTCTAGAGGAAATATACCACAACATAATAAAGGCCGTATGTGAAAGACCCACAGCTAACATCATACTCAATGCTAGAAAATTGAGAGCCTTTCCTCTAAGATCAGGAACAAAACAAGGATGTCCACTCTCAAAAGTTTTATTTCATACAGTATTGGAAGTACCAGTAACAACAGTCAGACCAGAAAAAGAAATAAAAGGCATCCAAATTAGTAAGGAAGAAGTAAAATGTTCACTCTTGGCAGATGACATAATACTATATATAGAAAACCCTAAAGACTCCATCCAAACCTATAAGAACTGTTAAAGTGAATTCAGTAAAGTCACAGAATGCAGAATCAATATCCAAAAATCCATTGCATTTGTATATACTTACAATGAAGTTGCAGAAAGAGAAATTAAGAAAACGGTTCCATTTACAATTTCACCAAAAAGAATAAAATAACCAGGTATAAATTTAACCAAGGTGGTGAAAGATATATATTCTGAGAACTATGAAGTACTGATGAAAGACATTGAAAATGACACAAATGGAAAATATCCATGCTCATAGATTGGAAGAACAAATACTGTTTAAAATGTCCATACTACCTAAAGAAATCTACAGATTTAATGCAATCTCTATCAAAATACCAACAATATTTTTCACCAAACTAGGACAAATAATCCTAAAATTTGTATGGAGCCACAAAAGACATGAAATAGTTAAAGACATCTTGAGAACAAAACTGGGGATATCACAATCCCAGATTTCAAGATATACTACAAAGCTGTAGTAATCAAAACAGTATAGTACCGGCACAAAAATTAGACCAATAGAACTAAATAGAGTCTGGAAATAAACCCACATTTATATAGTCAAACTATGACAAAGGAGACAAGAATATACAATGTGAAAAAGTCTCTTCAATAAGTGTTGGGAAAACTGGACAGCTACATGCAAAAGAATGCAACTTAACCACTTATTTACACTATACATTAAAATCAACTGAAGACCTAAAGGTAAAATCTGAAACCACAAAACTCCTAGAAGAAAACATATGTAGTAATTTCTCTGATATTGGGCATAGAAATACTTTTCTAGGTATGTCTCCTCAGTCAAGGGAAACAAAAGAAAATATGAACTATTGGGGTTAAACCAAAAGAAAAAGCTTTTGACAGCAATGGAAACCATCAACAAAAGAACAAAACAACCTACTGAATGAAAAGATATCTGCAAATGATACACCTGATAAAAGTTTAATATAAAACTATATAAAGAAATTATATAACTCAAACCATAAAACTGCATGTAATCTGATTAGATAGGCAGAGAACCTGAATAGACATATTACCAAAGGCATGCAGATGGTTAGCAGACACAGGAAAAGATGTTCAACACATCACTAATTATCAGGGAAATGCAAATAAAAATCCAATGACATATCACCTCATACCACTCAGAATGGCTAGTATCAAGAACATAAGAAGTAACATGTGTTGGCGAGGGTGTGAAGGAAAAGAAACCCTCATGAACTTTTGGTGGAATTGATGAAGCACTGTAGAAAACAGTATGAGATTCCTCAAAAAAAAAAATAGCAATAGAAATACTGTATGGTTCATTAATTCTACTACTTAGCATTTAGTCAAAGACAATGAAAATATTAATTTAAAAAGTTATATGTACCTTTATGTTTATTGCAGTATTTTCTACAATACCCAAGATACGGAAGCAACCAAAGCTTCTATAAACAGGTGAATGGGTAAAGAAGACATGATACATACTACACACACACATACACACACAAACACACCCCACACACAATGGAATATTAGTCATAAATCAAAATGAACTCTTGTCATTTGTGACAACATGGATGGACCTGAGGGTATTATGCTAAGTGAAATAAGTCCCACAAGAGTAAACAAATACCATAGGAAGGGCGCCTGGGTGGCTCAGTGGGTTAAAGCCTCTGCCTTCGGCTCAGGTCATGATCTCAGGGTCCTGGGATCAAGCCCCGCATCGGGCTCTCTGCTCCATGGAGAGCCTGCTTTCTCCTCTCTCTCTGCCTACTTGTGATCTCTGTCTGTCAAATAAATAAATAAAATCTTTAAAAAAAAATACCATTCGAGTACCATATGAGTACCATTCACTTATATGGGGAATCTAAAATGAAAAACAAAAACAGAAGCAGACTCATAAATACAGAGAACTTATGGTTGCTAGAGGTGAAGAGGTTGGGGGAAATGGGGAAAATTGATAAAGGGGCTCAGGAGGTACAAATTTCCAGTTATATAATAAATAAGTCATGGGAATGGAAAGTACAGCATAGAAAATACAGTCAATAATATTGTATTAATATTTATAGTGACAGATGATAACTGCATTTCTGCCAAGTCTTCTGTAATGTATAGAACTGTCTAATCACCTTGTGGTAAACCAAAATTAATATAACATAGTGTGTCAATTATACCTCAATAGTAAATGTTTTTAATCATAATTTTAAAAATTTAAAAAATTATAAGTGCTCTTTATAGATAAAAGCAATTGAAAAGAATTTATACACTTGACTACAGATATATATATATGTATTTCATAAAACAATATAAAACCAATTTATGAAATACATCAGATAAGAACATCTTTTTTTTTTATATTTTTTTTTTTAATTTATTTTTTAAAGATTTTATTTATTTATTTGACAGGGAGAGATCACAAGTAGACAGAGAGGCAGGCAGAGAGAGAGAGGAGGAAGCAGGCTCCCCGCTGAGCAGAGAGCCCAACGTGAGGCTCGATCCCAGGACCCTGAGATCATGACCTGAGCCGAAGGCAGAGGCTTTAACCCACTGAGCCACCCAGGCGCCCCCAGATAAGAACATCTTTACCAAATGGGCAATGATCTGTGTCAAGTTGTGTATGTTTTTAATTAATCTAAATTATTTGTAGATAAAAGATAAACCATTGATAGCATAAATGGATGAATGGCATAAATATATATTTCACAAAAGTAAAAATATAAATGACTCATAAATTTTTAACAAACAAATAAAGGTAAACTAAAATGAGAATACACAAATGTCACTTTTAAAATGTTAATTTATCAAAATTTCTAAAGAAATCATAATATCCAATAATGGTTATAATAATACTGGTAGGAATATAAATTGAAGCAACATTTCCAGAAATAACTTAATTATAGTTTTCAGAAGCCTAAAAAAAATCTTCAAATCATACAGATGGGTCTTGGAACTTGTTGATAGGTTCCAGTAAGAGAGCACAACTATTCCTATAACCATGAAGGAAAATTGGGTCATCTTCAACTTTTAAGGAAGTGGCATTAGGATTGATGAGGGAAAAAAGAAATAGCCAGCTCCTTGCACCACCAAAATCCTGGAAATAATTTAGGAGATGGAAGCCACAACTAGATCATTTATACAACCCTTTTTGAACGGTTGATTCTGCTTCTCTGAATCAACCCTTAGGAAATAATCAGAATATGCACCCATATATTTATTTGCAAAGATGTCAGTTGTACTGTAATTTATAAAAGAAAAACAAAGCTGTCCTGTAGAAGGGATGAGTGTCTATTCATATTAATATACAGTAAATGTTTATTAAAGGGTTTGTTTTGTTTTGTTTTTTAAAGTAGGCTCACACCTAGTGTGGAGTAAAATATGGGGCTTGAACTCACAACCATGAAATCAAGACCTGAGCTGAGATCAAGAGTTGAATGCCTGACTGAACCACCCAGGTGCTCCTACTAAAGTATATTTTTAAAGATACAACATTAAATAAAATCTGTTGATAAAAGCATATGATCTTACAAAAGAACAATATATCTAGGCAGGAAAACTACAATGCTTCAGATATTGACCACCGAATTGTACAATTATGGGCTTCTAACTTTTTTATAATGAATATAAGTTTTAAATAAGTCAGAAGAGTCTGTTAAACTACTTTTTAGAAACCTTAAATACAGTACCAAATTTTTATTAGATAAAAATGATTTAATGCCAATAATCACCAAAGTTAGACTTCCTTTAAATAACATTGTGAAGGCCTTAAATTTTCATCAAATCTTTTCTATAATCTTTTAAAAATGAATCTAAATTGCCTAATTATGCTTCATTCAGTTTCCTTTTCTATAACATGGAAAGTTGTCAATAGAATAGCACCCTTCATGAACAATATCATATCAGCTCTTGATGCTACAAGCAATCTGTGTACAGTGGGCAGAAAAAGAACTAGCAAATGCTGTTTTCACTATTGGCTTCTTATGAATTTGTACTATCTAATGTTCTGAGAAGAGTTTTGGACCACCTCTAAATAACAGCTGAGAGAAGGAACTGTGTATTTCAATCCTTGTTTTTGGCAGTATTTGTTTTTAATGGGAAAGCAAACAATAAGAGAAAACCTTCCCCATCTGCTTTTATCAGCCAGAAAGTCAAATCAAAGTCACAGTATCCTCAGCAAATAGCACTTGACTTCAGTACATAAATTCATCCTTCATTTATAGACACAACTTCCTCAAGTGTTAAGTCAACAGTAGAATGATAGTCAGGGGCTATTTTGCTTGGGAAGATTTTAGGTGATTTTGAGAAGGTCTCTCCTTTATTCTCATTTTGGGATTGTCTATTGAGTTGAATCTCCAGGTAGAAATTCTGAAACATCAATCCCATTTCTTGCAAACACAAACATGTTGAAGTAATTTTCTCCTTTTCAAAACTGCCTGTACCCTAGAGATCAATCTATTGTCTACTATTTGGTACTTGTCAAATATCTATCTTACAAATAGCAAGAGTGCAGGTCAATAGACCATTATACAGGGCCACATAAATGTAATAATGAGAGTCACTAAGGTACATCAGTATGTAAAGTATCAACAAAGCTGCTAATTAAAAGTGACTTTAGGAATTGGATTAAGATGGCAAATAGAGCAAATGTGTTTGTCTCTAAGTTGCCACAAATGACAGAAAACACACCCATTTTCCTTAATTGTAAGTTCATTACAGCACTGGAAAAGCATAAGGGAGTTAATTTGGGCCAGAAATTTTAGGAAATCTGCACCACATGGAAAGCAGTTAAAATAAATATGCATGAAGAAAATTGCCACAGAAGTTAGAAGAAGTTTCAAGGTTGTTTCACACTCAAGAGAGCTGAGCAACCTCAGGGTTATTTGGTGTGTAAACACATTTGAAGTAGGTTAGCAGATTAACCAATCTCTCTGCCTTCAATAAACACACACACACAGAGCAACAACAGAGATCTTTGGAAGACTGCAGCATTGACTGCATACACATGGAACAAAGAGGCAGTGAGGAACCCCACTGTCATGGGGAGGAAAGAATCTACCATTGAGAAATGAGCTACTAGTATATACCACCACCACCATGTCATATCATTGCTCTACAATTAGGCAGGCAATAGGAAACAGAACCACACAGACACATAGGTAAATAAAGACTCTCTAATACGAAGATAACATCCAACCACAAATCACAAAAGATTTCAAGAAAATCAACATCATGAAATAAAAGCAACAAATTAAGAATTAAAAGAATTAACACCTGAAGAAATAAACTTAATAGAGCAAGCAAGAGACCCCCCACAAACTTTTTTAAAATTGAAGTATAATTTACATTGATACCTAGATCTTAAGAATTCAGTTTGATGAATTTTTATAATTGTGTATACCTGTGTAACTAACACCCAAAAGAAGTTTGAAACATTTATATCATTTCAGAAGTTCTCTTGCTCCTTTCAGTCAATTCCCCAAGAGAGAAAACTTTGATTTAAATTACCATAGAATAATTTCATCTGTTCTTGATATAATATAAATGAAATCATAAAGTATACAATCTTTCAACCAAATGCTTTTGACATTCACCATTGTTGTGTACTTTTTTAGTCAAAAAATTGTATTCTGTTGTATAATTATAACATATTACTGATCCATTCTCCTGCCATAGGACATTTGACTTGTTTCCAATTTGAGGCTACTGTGACTAGAGCTGCTATGAACATTCCTGTAGAAGTATTTTTGGCTAAGAATGGAATTTCAAGGCCACAGGGTAAATAGAAGTTTAGCCCTATTTTAAAAAATGCCAAACAGTTCTCAAAAGTGTCTGTGCCATTTTACACTCCAACCTTCAATGTGTTAGATATCTGTTTGCTCCACATCCTAACCAACATTTGGTATTGTCAATCATTTTTATTTTAGCAGTTCTAGTGGGCATGGGTATATATTTCACCTGGTACCTTGTTCAATAGTCAATTGTGCATATATGGACTTGTTTCTTGACTCTACCTACTTTTATAAAAGTAGCCAATATCACACTGTCTTTATGATTGGGGCTTTATAAGTGTCATTAAGTCTTAAAGACAGATAATCTAAAGTTTGCCAATTTATTCCTCTTTTCCAAGATTGCTTGGTGTAGTCTAGATTCTTTGATTGTTCATATGAATTTAAAAATAGATTGTTAGTTTCCAAGGGGAAGATATTTATTGCAGTTTTTGAATGAGTTTGCTTTGAATCTATTTTTTAAAATTTTTATTTAGTTTTTTAGATTTTTTTTAATCCATTTGAGAGAGATACAGAGACAGAGACAGAGACAGAGAGAGCACAAGCAGGGGCAAAAGGAGAGGGAGAAGCAGTCTCCCTGCTAAGTCAGGAACCCCACATGGGGCTTGATCCCAGGACCTGGGTCATGATCTCAGGATCATGACCTGAGCTGAAGGCAGATGCTTTACCATCTGAGCCACCCAGAGGCTCCAAGCTTGCTTTGAAACTAAAGATTAGGGCGCCTGGGTGGCTCAGTGGGTTAAGCCACTGCCTTCAGCTCAGGTCATGGTCTCAGGGTCCTGGGATTGAGTCCCGCATCGGGCTTTCTGCTCAGCAGGGAGCCTGGTTCCCTCTCTCTCTCTCTCTCTGCCTGCCTCTCTGCCTACCTGTGATCTCTCTCTGTCAGATAAATAAATCAAATCTTAAAAAAAAATAAAAAGAAAGAAACTAAAGATCAATTTGAAGAAAATTGATATCTTAACAATATTGAATTTTTAAAACCATAAACATGGTCTAGCTCTCTGTTTACTTAGGTTTTCTTTACTTTCTCCCATTAATATTTAATAATTTTCAGTGCAGAGGTCCTCTACCTTTTACTAGCCTTATTACTATGTAGTCGATATTTTCCAACACTATTACAAATATTATTTTTTTATTTGTTCATTGCTAGTATACAGAAATAAAATAGTTTATGATGAACTTCCATGCTAAATTTAGTTATTAGTAACAGCTTTTGGTTGGTTCCTTTGGATCTGCTATGTAAACAACCATACCATCTGCAAATAACACCACTTTTACTTCTCTTCTGACTCTTGTCTTTTATTTCTTTTTCTTAACTTATTACAGTGGCTGAGACTTATAACTAAATGTTAAACAGAAATAGTGAAAACATACATTTTTGCTTTGATCTCAATCTCAGGGAACAAAGTTTACTATTCTTTTATTGAGAATGTAATTATCTGCAAGATTTTTTAAATAGTTGTTCTTTATCAGATTTAAGAGGTTTCCTTATATTCCTCATTGCTGACACTGTTATGAAGGAGTGCTGAATTTGGTCAAAAATTTTTTTTGCATCTTTTGAGATAATAACATCAATGTTGTGGATTAAATGTATTTAAAACTAAATTAAAATAAAATCTAATTAAAATGAACATTTAAAAAATGTTAAATCAAACTTGCATTTCTGAAGTAATACTTTAGCATAATGTATTGCTGGATTCAATTTGCTAATATTTTGTTTAGCATTTTTATATTTGTAATCATGAGGAATATGGGACTTAAATTTTCTTTTGTTATAGTTTCATCAGGTTCTGGTATCAGGGTAATGCTAACCTCATGAAGAAAGGAAGAAAATGCTCATTTACTCTATTTTCTGAGAATTTAAGTTTACGGTTATATATTCATTAAACATTTGACAAAATTAACCATTGAGGGCTTTGGTCCTGGGGCAAATTTTTGAATTACTACTTCAAGTTCTCTAATAGATTTTCAACTACTCATATTGTCTCTATTTCTTCTTGATTCAGTTGTAATAAATTGTAGAAACTATAGTGATGTCTCCTTTCTCCTTTTTTATTTCTCAAATAGGTATTTTTTTGTTTGTTCTCCTTTCTTTTTAATCAATCTTGCCATAGCTTTGTCAATTCTATTAATGACTATGAAGAGTCAGATTTGTTTGTCCATTTCTATTTCATTAATTTCTGGTCTTATTTCTGATACTTTCTTCTATTTACTTTGGGTTTAATTTTTTTTTCTGGTGTTGTAAGGTTAATGTTAACTTTATACCTTTCTTCTTTTAGAATATATATATATTTGAATCTATAAATATTCCTCTAAGTAATGGTTTAACAATAGCAGCATCCCACAAGTTTTTATGTGTTTTGTTTTCATTATAATTCAATTTGAAATATTTTCTATCTCCCTTTATAGTTTCTTTTTTAATCCATGGATTATTTGAGCCTGGTGATGGGTATTAAGGAGGGCACGGATTGCATGGAGCACTGGGTTTTATACACAAACAATGAATCATGGAACACTACATCAAAACTAATGATGTACTGTATGGTGACTAACATAACACAATTTAAAAAAGAAAAGAAAAAAACAAATGTACATTTTCTAAATTGAAAATATTTGGCATTTGCAGTTAATTCACCATTACTGATGTCTAACTTAAATCCCTCCTGGTAAAGAATAGCCTCATATGATTTTAATCCTTTGATTTGTATTAAAACTTGTTTTGTTACTCAGCATGTATTCTTTTTTTTTTTTTAAAGATTTTATTTATTTATTTGACAGACAGTGATCACAAGTAGGCAGAGAGGCTGGCAGAAAGAGAGAAGGGGGAAGCAGGCTCCCCACAGAGCAGGGAGCCTGATGCGGCTTGATCTTAGGACCCTGAGATCATGACCTGAGCCGAAGGCAGAGGCTTTAATCCACTGAGCCACCCAGGCACCCCTGTTACTCAGCATATGTTCTATCTCAGTGAATGTTGCATTTGTAATTGTAAAGAATGGGTCATCTGAAATTGTTGGCTATCATGCTCTATAAATATTAATCAAGTTGGTTGAAATGGTTTATAATATATAAACTCATTTTTTAAAAAATTTTACTACCCATTCTAGCAATTACTGATAAAAAGGTGTTAAAATCTCTAATTACATTTGTGGATTTGTTCTATTTGTCTTTTCAATTTTATCAAGTTTTGTGACCTGAATGTAGGAGGGGAAATATTGCTCCTGTTTCTCCTTTACACTAACACTCTCCTCACAAAATACTTCAATCCTGATACCTTGGGTACCACACCAATTAATTCTTACACAATGGCTAGGTATCCTACAATTTAATCCAATGCTGACACTATTTACCTGGACATAGGGTCAGATGCCACAGGCTAAGAGTCAGTTCCACAAGACTGCTCCTTTTTGATTTCAGATGCCAATCACAAATCCAACTTTTTACCTGTGTTTCTGAATGACAAGCTATAAATCAGAGGCTCCCATGGCCTTTATTGTATTAATTTGTTAGAGTGGCTCCGAGAAGTCAGGAAAACATCCTACTTAGTAGGTTACCCATTTATTATAAAAGAATATAACTTAGGGGCAGCCAGGTAGAAGAAATGTATAGGACAAGGTATATGGGAAACATCACAGAGATTGCAGGCCCTCTCCAGATGCACCACTCTCAGCATCTCCATGTGTTCAAGCAACTCCAAACCCCGCTGTTGTGTTTTTTTTATGAAGGCTTTAATAAATAGACACGATTGATTAAATCACTAGCCATTGGTGATTGATTTAAACTTCAATCCCTCTCCCTTTCCCAGAGATTGAGGGGTGGGACTGAAAGTTCCAACCCTCTAATCATGGTTGTTTCCTGTGGCAATGAGGCCCCATCCGTAGGGGCTTTCCAAAAGTCACCCCATTAACATAAACTCGAGTGTGACTGAAGCAGTTTATTATGAATAACAAGGCACTTCTTTTATCTTTATGGTGTTGAAGCTATTTCAGGATAAAAGACCAAATACTTTAACACAAGGCACTCCTATTGCTTTTATCACTTAGGAAATTAGAAGTGTTTTAGGAGATCTGTGGCAGAAATGGCAAAGAAGACCACATATTTCTTATTATTAGTCACAATATCACAATGTTAAAGTTCTGCTATTAGGTATACACACATTTAGGATTACTATGTCTTCTTGATAAATTGACTCTATCATAAAATTTTTATCTTTATTTCTGTTAAGACACTTATCATTTCTTTTGTCTGAGCTTTCTTATTTTTGGTGTACTTTTCAAATACTTTTACTTTCACTATGAAGGTATCTTCCTATGTAAAGTGTCTTTCTTATACGCATCATAGGGTAGATCTTGCCTTAAAAAGTCTGACAGTATTTGTCTTATTTATATGGTATTTAATTCTTACATACTTAACATAATTATTGATAGCTTTGTGCCTTTTATCATATTTATTTTATATTTGTATCATCTGATATTTCCTCCATTGTGTTTCTTTTCTTCCCTTTTTTTGGTGAATCAGCATTTTTATCTCCTTTATTGAATTTTATGCTACACTTCTTTGTGTTACTTTTTCAATATCGCTTTAATGATTTTAATAGATACTTTTTACATTCTACCTTCAAATAATACAAAGAAATGTAAAAACATTACAGTATTATAAGATTTTTTCCTTCTCACTGAGTTCTTGTCATAGATTTTACTTTTACATGTGCTATATATTCTAAAATATGTTATTTGCTTTAATCAATAAATAATAAAGTTTATTAAAATAGGCAAAAATGAAAAATAGCAAACATATTTTTTCATTAAGCTACATATTAACCATTTCTGTGCTTTTCATTCCTTCCCACATATATGAACTTCCATTCTCATATCATTTCCTTAGAGCTAAAACAACTTTCTTTACTATTTCTTATAGAAAATATCTGTGGAGGGGCGCCTGGGTGGCTCAGTGGGTTAAGCCTCTGCCTTCGGCTCAGGTCGTGATCTCAGGGTCCTGGGATCGAGCCCCACATCAGGCTCTCTGTTCAGCAGGGAGCCTGCTTCCTCCTCTCTCTCTGCCTGCCTCTCTGCCTACTTGTGATCTCTCTCTGTGTGTCTAATAAATAAATAAAATCTTTAAAAAAAGAAAATATCTGTGGAAAGACTTCTTTCAGCTTTTGTCTGTCTGAAAAATCTATATCCCATCTTCACTTTTGAAAGATATTTTTGCTGAGTGTAGAATTTTGTGCTGACAATTACTTAACACTTTATTTAAAAATATAATTTCATTTTATTTTGGTCTCCATTATTTGTGATAAGAAACCAGCTGTCATTGGTATCATTTTTCCACTGCATATATGTTTTTTCTTCTCTAATTGCTCTTTAAATTTCCCTTTAATGTTTGGTTTTCAACAGTTTGACTATAGTGAGACTACACACGGTTTTCTGTTTTTATTACGCTTGGGATTTGTTAAACTTCTCAGATCTGCAAGTTGATCTTTTATTAATTATGGAAAATTCTCAGCCATTATATCTTAAAATATTTCTTCTGCCCCACTATTAATCTCCCCTTCTGAAACTGTAAATACTTTTTTATGGGACTCCAAATACAGGTGCTAGATGCTCTGTTCTTTTAAGTTTTTAATTTATTCATTTGACGGACAGAGATCACAAGTAGACAGAGAGGCAGGCAGAGAGAGAGGAGGAAGCAGGCTCCCTGCTGAGCAGAGAGCCCAATGTGGGGCTCGATCCCAGCACCTTGGGATCACGACCTGAGCCAAAGGCAGAGGCTTTAACCCACTGAGCCACCCAAGCACCCCAAAGTTTTCAATGTTTATTTGGAAACTTTCTAGTGACCTATCTTTAAATTCGCTGCTATTAATCCTGTCAGTATATGCTTCATTTCTGATAAATGTGTGTGTATATTTCATTTTTATACCCTTATTCCCTAGTGAAATTGTCCATCTCTTCTCACATGATGTCCAAATTTTTCATTAGACCCCAATATCTATACTCATGGCTTAATGTTTCTGCTTGACCATTACAATAGCTGGCCTATCTCTGGGTGTGCTGCTATTTACTGCTTCTTCTCTTTCACGGGTCACTTGTGTCTGCTTCCTTGTGCATCTTTTAACTTTTGATTTATACAAGCCATTTTATGAGTAAAAATAAAGCACAGTAGAAATTAAAGAAATAAGATATACTCCCAGTATAAAACATGCCCCTCCTTCTGTCAGCCATTATTGATTAGTTGATTGGTGTACTGTTTGTCCTTTATTGCTTAGGTATAAACTTTCCGAACCAGGAGAGGTCTCTTTTTATACCTTGTGAGGTCCCTTTCCACTCTACTGCCCTCCTCCCAGTTTTCAGCGTTTGGTGAAGAGGTGAATTACTTTGGAGAGATTGGTCTCAACTCCGTTGCTTTACACCCACCCTTCAAGGGGCTACTACTTTGCATTTGGTAAAGCGTCCATAAGCCTCAAATATACCCTGCCTCCAGTCTTCAATGTATGATCTATGCACTTAATGAAGGTTCATAGAAAAAAGAGTTAGTAGAACAGTACAGATTCATCTACGGTTGTGGGTGATTATCATCCATTATTCAAGCCAACACATGGCTAATAATAGTTAATTAAAATTTTAGCCAGTTTCTCCTTATACGCATCTATCATAGTATTCTCTCCCACAGCTTCAGTAGGGATGAAAGAAGCCATGCTTCTCTACTCTGCCAAGTATTCACTGCTTTGTGGATTTCATTTATTTATTTTTCTTTGCATTTTCACTCCATTATGGTTCAAACAAAACCAAACAAAAACTATGATTCTATAGATTATCTGGCTTGCTTTACTTGCTAGGGTAGGAGCAATTATCTCTTCTAATTGTAAAATCCAAAGAATACTAATTATAGAATACTAATGCTACTTTTAAAAAGTAAGCAATTTTATACCCTATAAATGAAAAATGTGATTGCCAAAATAAAAATAAAATAAACCCTTCCATAGATGGCATCTGTAGAACGACAGAAAAGCCACAACAGAAGAATAAATATATTAAGTGGGATGATTTCATTGTGCTATACTTCCAAAATATTTCACAAATATAGAATATGGAAATTATGGTAGAAAAGTTCAGAGAAATGAAGCATAAAATCAGAAGTTTATTATATTGAATTACTGGAAATAATTAAATTATAGAAAAAGGGGGAAGGAAGAAACAGAGAATAGAAGAAAGAAAATAGTCAATTAAGTGATATAGAAAAATTCCCCGATCTGAAAAAAAACATACATCTCAGTCAATCTAAAAGGATCTATCCAGTGTAGAGTAGGACCTTGGATAAAGAAAACTACTCAAAAATGCTCTGGATATGACATTGAATTAATTCTTACAATTGAAGCAATAAAAATCAAGGCAACATCAAGACATCTCACTGCCAGTCCTGCAATAAAGACAAGGGAGTAATATCAAATTTCCAAGGGAAAACAATTTTGAATTTGGAATTGTGTACCCAAACTTTGAAGGATATATATTTGTTTGCTTATTTTATGTATTTACATACTTATTTTAGTTTACCAAAATCTATGGTCTATTCATTTGATACTAATTCTCCAAAATTCCTCTTGAATATCACTCTTTCCCCATAATTAAACAATTTGGTTTGGTGAAACAGATTCTAATCTCTAGAACAGGTACTGGTATATTTTTTATACTTAGGCAATTAAATACATAGTGTACCCTTACCCATAATGAGTACCTCAGAAGTAGACTCATGGCAGAACTCAAACCAATTATACTAAAAAGGATTTTTGTTTTAACTTTGGAAAGAGCAAATATTTCTTCTCTGCTGATCTTAAATTAAGGGAAAATTAGACCAGAAGCAAAGAGCACTCATCTTGCCACTATGTGAAGTCTAAAAATTAAGTTAACACTGAGAAATGGGAACCAAGAGATGTAGAAAGTTTGGTAGCTAACCCCACTGGAGTCACTGTATCAAGTAGTGCCTAAAGCTGGATATCCTTGGGCTTTGGATATAAAAGAGCCAATAAATTCTTCCTTTGGTTTAAGCTGGTCTGAATTAGATATTCTGTTATATGGCAGTGCAAGATCCTAACTGATCCAAAACCAAATAAGTATTAAAAGAGGGAAAGCAGTATGTATAAGAGCCATAATATACTGTACTTTATATTGTCTCTCTTCCAGATTTTTCCTTCTATCATTTTTTTTTTAAGGATCAAAGCCATTTACCTAAATAATTTCTCCAGTTTCTCCTCCCTATGTGTGGCCAACTAGGAACACAATAGAGAAATTAGGATAACTACCTTTTTCTTGTCCCACACATTAGCTAACTCCATCAAGATGCCCCAAAGATGACTAAAATTCATATACAATCATTCCAATTATTTATTGAGCTCTGACACTCAATGAATGTAAACCAGCAGACGTTATACATTTCACATTTTTAGACCACAATGTCTATAGAAACAAATAATAAAAATGTAAGTTAAAAATATTCTTGGGAACTTTTATACTATAACAAGAACATGTAAAAAGTGGACCAGAAAAGAATTGTTGTTATGTGGGGGAGGGGAAACAAGATAAATTTAACAAAGGGGGGCACCTGAGTGGCTCAGTGGGTTAAAGCCTCTGCCTTTGGCTCAGGTCATGATCCCGGGGTCCTGGGATCGAGCCCCGCATCGGGCTCTCTGCTCAGCAGGGAGCCTGCTTCCTCCTCTCTCTCTCTGCCTGCCTCTCTGCCTACTTGTGATCTCTGTCAAATAATAAATAAAATCTTAAAAAAAAAATTAGCAAAGGAAATGTGCTTCTGACGATGTTTTGGTTGCATTCCATAGGATCTGACATGTCCTAGCCTCAAAGAAATAAAGAAAATATTTCACAGAGTATATCTCAAATAACTTTACTCTAAAAAGGAAAATAAACGTATTCCTTAAGAAATAGATAACGATATAAAAATTATTGCTGAATTTTATGGCACACTGAATGTTTGTTAGAGTAGTTATTCACAAACTTCATCATGACCAGGAACTCTTTCTAAAGTACAGATTACAGGGTTGTACCCACAGAGTTTCTGATTCAGTGAATCTGGGGTGGGACCACAGAATTGTATTTTAAACACGTTTCTAGATAAGGCTGATGTTGCTGGTCTCAAAACACCATTTTAAAAACCCCTGTGTTTGAGGAGGTTAAGGACAATGTGAACCAAGAAGGTAATTACGATTTTTAAAAAACTGAGCATTAAAACAAGAAAAAATACTTGATCTTAGGGAACCTATTTCCTAGCAAGAGGAGATGAGGAAGAGACATACAAACTAATCAAACATAATATTTGATAATAATAAATGTTGTGGACATAAAAAGATGTGTATAAAAAGTGACTAAGATGGGACAGAAAGAGTAGATGATGCAGACAAGGAATATCATTCTGGGGTGATATGTGAGCTGAGAGGTGAAGGATGAGACAGGGCTGCCCTTTTGAAGATCCCAGGAAGAAAGGCACAGAGAAGCAGCAAGTCAAAGGCTTTAGGATGAGAAGATATTTGATGCAGTCAAAGAAGGAACATCCAAATAGTAAACAAGAAAAATGTTTTTAAAATAATAATAATGAGGTTTAAATGGTAGGTAGGAAGCATACCATGTAGGCTTGTAGACAATGAACATGGAAAAAATTTCATTTTATTCTGTAGATGGAGAGACTTTGGAAGGTCTGAACTATCAAAATAATCTATTGTGAATTTTAGGAAGATCGCGTCAACTGTTATTTGGAGAAGAGACTGGGGTGGGGGGAGAGGGGAGGAACGGCAAAAAAAAAAGAGATAGGAATAAATGTTACAAGACTATTGCACGATTCCAGTTAAGACATGTTTATGGCTTTATCTAGATGAAAACAGTACATATACACAAAAGTAGAAAAGGTAGACAACTAATTCTTCAAATTGGCTATATCCGAATCAGCTCCATCTTGGACCTGAAGAATCATATACTCTAAGCTATGTCCCCAAGTGATTCTGAGGAGCAGCCAGATTTAGGGTGTCCTTTATTACACGGATTACTTTAATAGATAGATGGCATGAAACCAACTTAAGTTTCTAAGTAGGGAATTTCCTAACGAAAGCAGAATTTAAAGATTATTAATCTGGTGTCATTGTAAGAAAGACTGAAGACAAACGTCCTGCCAAAGAGAAGAGCAGTCAACAGGCTATCACAGTAATTAAGTCATAAGCATTTGGACTACACTAAATAAATATGGTAAACATTAGTTATGTGTGTATTTAATTTTAAATTAAATTAAAAATTCAGTTTCCCAATTACACCAGCCACATTTCAAGTGCTTAATAGACACATGTGGCTATTGTCTACTGCACTGGACAGTGCAGATAGAAAAAGTCTCCATCATCACAGAAAGGGTTTTAGATAGTGGTGGCCTGGATGATGATGTTGGTAAGGGGTGCAGAACCTAAGGGACACAACTGTGCAAGCACCGGGGGTGAAGATGAGGATTAGTAGGGCACAGTGATAAGTGAAGCAGCATTACTATATAATCATGTGGATTTTGATTGAAAAATTAAAAACTGTATAAAAATACACTCAAGTCAAGGGCACTGTAAAATCAGTACTTGCTGTGTTACACAATTCACCACAATATTTTTTTTCAATATAGGAAAATACCATAACTGATAAGATAAATATTATGATAGCAAGTTTTTTTCTTCCTCCTCTCCTTTTCTGTGGGTAATTACCAATGTCTGTAATTGACAACAGTTGATCAAATCAAAATAGGAAAACTAATAATGAGCCAGATTCTCCCACCACATTCCACCCGTTGAAGTCAGTGAAAGCTCTGTGCACACAGGGAGACACATGGCGAGCTAATCTGGCCCAGTATTTACACAGCACTTTCAATTTGAGGATCTTAAAATGTTGAACAAATATGCACTTTTATAGGCCATCCCAGGAGATAGAACCATCATTTGTACATCCAACTATATTGGGTTTTAAAAGTTTGAGCTAAAGACTTTATGCTACCTAAAATAGTGGTATTTAAAAAGTGTGTTTCCTTCTTTCCATATACGTATGTGTCAGAATTCACAAGATCTGAACCTTCTGTTTTAAATTAAGTTTGGATAAACTTCATGGCTTCACTCAGCTTAGCCTTTCAAATACCATCTTCTTCCTGCTACCCATCTGACTTCAGATAAGAAAGTCAATCACTCACTCATATTAACCAAAATTAAGTAACTTCACTCACTTAAGAACATATTCATGCACCATGCATCAGAGTTGTATAATTTCTTCATGATTTTAAATTTCTTGGAATTTTTCAGATGAACAGTGTACAAATGTGTTAATTGAATCTTGTTCTCAATTAACCACAAGTGGATTATCCAATTGATAGGTCATTCAGACATCCTGGGCCTCTTCTCTACCCCTTACCAGTAATTTGCAGACAGCTGTCTCCATCACTCTGCAGCTGGCCCTTGTGCCATTAATAGCAAGACAGGCTGGAGAGGGAGGAATGGAGAGAGCTGTTTGGCATTAGGTCACTTGGTTAATTAGAGAAAGAGATAATGCTGCCAATTTGTCTGCTAATTCAACAAATATGTACTCAAGGCCTGCAATACACATGGGGAGCATCAAGATATAGTTGTAGGCAGTCTCTGCCCTAGAGAAATAAAAGATAAAGAAAAAAATAAGATTTTTTTCCTAGTTATTACAGGTCTAATTCTGCACATAGACATTGGATAGGCCTTTCCAACTCCTCTCCAACATTGCTCTCTCCAGGTCTCAGAAGTTTTCACACCCCTCAAATTACCTGTGATGACAAAATTTGAGACAACTTTTATAGTACATGAGGCCTACAGCAACCTGAAACTTCAGTTAAATACTACAGACATGTGAGAATGTCACAATTTTGACTTTTTAGGTTTCTGGAAAGCACTGAAGTAAACAGAATAGTAAAGATTAATCACATGATTTTGTTGATGCCAAAATTCTGTTCTAATCATAGGGTGAAGATTTTTTGAGGTGTTTCTATAAGAGGCAGAACTGTAGAGCATCAAGAACATTGCTCTGAGAGTTACGGAGACCTGAGTTCAGTTCTAGATTTGCTTCTGATGACGTAAGCTTTCTGACCTCATCTACATAGTGAGGATAATGAGTGTCTACATCATAGAATTGATGTGGAGGTTGGTTGCTTTAAGCCATGCCAAGTGCTTAAAAGAGTGCCCACTTTGGGTTAATCACTCAGTATGTGTTAGCTATGAGCACTTATCATTAGTTAGCTATGGGCAGATTATTTAATCAAATTGGACCTCAGATCTTTCACATTATGAGGAAAAGTGGGATGTGTATTTCTGAATTTTAGCTTTTCTTGAAAGTTCCTCAGAAACTACTTTAGAGAAGGAAAATGGGACAGTGAAGGGGTAGAATGATGGCCTGGGTCCTACAACCTCAAACTTTAATTTAAACCATAGTAGCTCTACTTTTGCATATTTTATATTTTTGAAGCCAATTTTATTTAGTTGAAATACAAATTTAGGGAGAAAAAACAATTAGGTTTTTTTTTTTTTTTTTAAGTCTGAACAACACTGGGCTGGACATTCTCAAATTCTGAGCTCTAAAGTCATTCAATTTTTCAACACATACATTAATTCACTTGTATCAGATACAAGGTGTTAATATAAAGATAAGCTTTATGTGACCAAAAGGACAACATTATGTCTTTTATATATTAACTTATAAAATTATGTTTATAATTCATGACCTGACTTGAATGAATCACTCAAACTTTGCTAAATATAATTTCAAAAAGCCAGGGGGTAGGGTGGGGTGGGGATGGAGGAGCCTCATTGGTAGTCTTTAGTTTCAAATTCCCAAAGGATAAAATGGTAAATGTGTGAAAAGACCCCCCCCCCCAATCTCCTTGAGCCTCCTTACATCTAGAAATGAGGTCCATATTTCCTTCTCTTGGCTTCTGGGAAGGCCCTGTGACTTATATAACCAATAGGATATGGCAAAATTCCTATCAGTGTCTGAGTACCTGAGACTTTCAGACTATACAGAAGACTAAGGAAGCCACATGGCAGGTCCTGGAAAATTAAATGCATGTGGAGAGAGAGAGAATAAGGAGTAGAGAGGTACCAGACATGTGAATGAAGAAGCCATCTTCGAAGTAGAACCTAAATGTTTACATGATGAAACCTCCCAGTTGAGTCCTTTCTAAATTCCTCACCCACAAAATTGTGAATAAAACACTTATTTTAAGCCATCCTGTTTTGGAATTGTTATGCTGTAACAAATAGCCTATTACTGTCTATAGATAGTAGAGATTTGAAGGAGGGAATTTCAGAGAGGTAGGAATGTGAAGAATAAGGAACAAGGTTAGAAACTGGGTACATCCACGGAGAATTCAATTTCTTGATTCCCTTTCCTATGAAATATGGGGGGGAAATATTTAACATATACATATAAATTCTCTTCATTGTTTTCCCCCCCAATTTTCTCTTCTAAATGGGAATTCCATTGGTTATCTCAAATTTTAGTAATCTTTGATAAACTAAGCACATTCTACCTGGATTAAAGTATGGTGAAAGATAAAAGGACAGTGTCAGTAGAGAGAAGAGTTATCAGACCTACGTTTGCTCTTTTGCTGATACTAATTCTTAGGATCCAGTCTTCCACAGAGGAAATTATGCCCAGACAGTCACCAGCCTGCTGGTCTATCCCAGAACTGGAGCAGTGTGCAAAAGTACATGATGCTGAGGGAAAGCTCCCTCTGGGTCAAATTAAGTATGCAAATACAAGAAGTCTCTTTGTTTTCAAATATACTGAACAGAAGTAGTCCATAAGGAAAGAGAAATAGACTTTTAGATTGCTGAAGATTTTGTTTTGTTGTGAAGCACACACTTTATTTTTTTAATTTAATTGTTTTCAGTATTTCTTTTTCTTTTAAGTTTTTTTTTTTAAGATTTTATTTATTTATTTGACACACAGAGATCACAAGTAGGCAGAAAGGCAGGCAGAGAAGGGGAGGGGAAGCAGGCTCCCCACCAAGCAGAGAGCCTGATTCGGGGCTCGATCCCAGGACCCTGGGATCATGACCTGAGCCGAAGGCAGAGGCTTTAACACACTGAGCCACCCAGGCGCCCCTGTTTTCAGTATTTCAAAATTTATTGTTTATGCACCACACCCAGTGCTCCATGAAATACGTGCCTTCCATTTTACCCATCACCTGGCTCACATTTTGATCCCCAGGAAACCCAAAGACTGTCAAGTGAGTATATTCAATGCAATAAATCTTGATCAGAAAGCTTAAGTTACTCTTTGCCCTCAGTCTTCCTGTGTGTTGCATGTGCTTCCTCCAGCAGCAAAGTGAGTACCACAATCATCATGTGGATTCCACTTCAGTGCTTCTACACTTTACCTTTGGTTGCTATATCATCTCTTCTTCTAACTCTCTCAACACACTGTTCTGATGATCCTCTTGCCTTTTAAAGTCTCTCAGGCAAGGAATTTAACTTTCTTACGCATTCTTTCACTGAGCCACTTAAATATTTATCGAGTTTTATTAAGCTCTACAATGTTAAAGTTGCAAACACAAATAAAGCATACACTTCTTTTCTGAAATACCTTGGTGTATAGAGGTGGCGAGAAAAGTACAACAGTAGCTCAAATAAAAGGCATAAAGACATTAGTGTCAAAAGACAGTATCTTTTTAATAAAAGGACAGTTTCCTTCAAAAGAGAATAAAACTAACATTTCTTGAGTATCTCCATGGATCATGTGTTTTAAATATATTATCTCATTTATACTTTTCTACCACCTTATAAGGGAACTATTCTTTATTTTTACATATGAAAAAACTTGGATTCAAAAATGTTAAGTAAATGAAGGTCATGGGTATTTAAAGACTTACTCTTTGTCGCACATAAAAATCCTATATTCTTTCCATTAGCTGTCAAGCTTCCATAATGTTGTAATTTTCAGAGTGAAAACATTTTCTGTAAAACCATCTCATTTGACTTTCTCAACAACACTATGAAGAAGGATGATCCTCATGTTTCACTTTACAAAAGGATATCAAGGCTGGAGAGGTCAGTTGACTTCCAGTCGGTGAGCAAAATTCAAATCCTATCCTGACCTCAAAACTCCAAGATGGCTTTTCTTTCCCACTCTCCTGTGCTGTCTTCATCAGACTGGGTAATCATAAAAGTTTAATGACAAAGGATGCATTTGTTACTGAGCCTTGAAGAATGGTAAGATTTGGACAGGTGACCATTGGAGTGCAAGGAGGTGCACAAGGTACAAGGGTACAGGAGGAGGATTTACATGTGAAAGACACAATGAGCTAGTATTAAGAACAAGGTAGCTTATTTACAATCCAAGATAATCTACTGCATAGAATTTATTACAATCAGATCAAAAAACACATTACAGCATGTGCAATATGCCCAGATATTGAAGTGGTTGCAATATAGGGAGTATGTTCTTTGCAACGTCTATCGTATACATAACTGAAATATTTCCAGAGAACATAACCTGGGAATTCAGATGGAGTTATATTCTTTGTTACACCCAGGTTTGCTGAGTCTTCTCTCCACAAGTTGAACCCCTTACTTCAAAGTTTTCCCATCAAATATTCCTAGGAATACATAAGAGTTGCTCAACACATGCTCACAGCAATAATGTTTATGGTGAGCATTGGTTCTGCTCTTTTTTCAGAGTTTCTGGCTTGGTCCCTCAGGGACCAAAGGCTTCTTTCATACTCACTGGGTACTTGAAAGCAGTATCTGGGCTATAGTATTTTGAAGCTTTTGTAACCACTATCAGTACCTACAGTACTTAGAAGCATAAGGCCTGCCCCCCCCCCAAAAAAATTAATACTTACCTGTTGGCTTTATGAACAAATGAGCAAACAACAAATTGTTTCTACTTTATTCTGAACTCTAGGTGAAATAAATAATATGATACCATCATCAGTACCTTGAGATGTGAAAAGGACATCCTCAACATAAAGAAATGTATTAAATAACCATAGATGCACTGTTTAAAACATAGCAACTCTGATACTCATTGCCAACTAGATCCAACTCCATTAATTAGAAGGAAGACAAACAAAAAAGCTTTTACATCTGCTGCCTGAGAAACAAAAATGATTTAATACCTTTTGAAAATTTTAAAGTTATCTTAAAATCTCACATAAAAACAAAAAACTATGCATTGGCATTTTAAACTAATGTAAGAAATAATGCATATGTTCGTTGCTGTAAAGGCTGTGATTTTCCAATAGTTTTGCATTCCTCTAAGTAAATGCTACCTACATCTCACAACTGGTGGGTGTAAAGATTGTGAAACAAAGTTGGGCATAATCCATCTCACAACCCATGCCAACCTCAACCACTTACTCTCAGGGATATAGGAACTAGGTAAAATTCATGGGGAAGGGTTTAAATCAAAATTGACTGCTACTGAGGCGTAGCTTCCAGGAGAGTTAGCTCTTTCCTGTGATTTAAGTCCACATGTAGCATTAAGGCATTTCTATTCATCTTTTCTATCAGGCCAAAGCAAAGGTTATTGTTATACATGGGTATGGAATGACGTACCTCCTCTGATCATCGTAAGCCCCGTAAGAGACAGATAATCCAGTCCCAGTTTAAAGATAAGAACACTGAAACTAGGAGAAGTGAACTCACTGCATTCAGTGAGTGATGGAACTGGGATTTAAACCCAGTCTGACTGACTCCAAAGCTACAGCTGCTCCTCCAGAAGGAGAAGGGATGGCTTAGCAGTGCTAGAGATTTTTAAAACACTGAATTAAAAGTAAAACATAAGGTGGAATAAGAGAAAACAGTTGTTTAAATATTGTTTCAGGATAAGAAATTTAAAGGAGAGAATGAGAACTGGGGGTTGGCAGTGATTATTCTTGAGGCTATTTGAAATTGGGTCAACTGATTACTGTTATTCTATATGAACTTTGGGAGGGGAGAAGGGATGAAGGTGCTTTAAAAATGCTTTTCTGGGGCACCTGGGTGGTGCAGGTGGTTCAGCAGCTGACGCTGAGATCACATCATGATCTCAGGGCCCTGAGATCAAGCTGGTGTCAGCAACACACTGCTCATGGAGTCTGCTTAAGATTCCCCCTCTCCTTCTGTCCCTACCCCCTACCCACTCGTTCTGTCTCTTTTCTTTTTTTTTTAAGATTTTTTAAATGTATTTGACAGAGAGAGAGATCACTAGTAGATAGGCAGAGAGGGGGGTGGGAGATGCCAGCTCCCCGCTGAGCAGAGAGCTGACATGGGGCTCGATCCCAGGACCCTGAGATCATGACCTGAGCTGAAGGCAGATGCTTAACCCACTGGGCCACCCAGGCACCCCACTCTGTCTCTTTCAAATGGGTAAATAAATCTTTAAAAATGTTTTTTTCAAGTGCAGCATATTTAAATGCATTCCTTGCTCTATACACTCAGCAATAACATGGTCTTTTAAACTTCTAAAGCTCAAGCCATTGCCAGTGTCATCCCACCTGCCTATGCCATTGTTGCCTGCGCAACATGCAGGGGAAATGCTGGGTAAGAGAAACTGTACTCACAGTCTAGTGCTGAACTTGATCCTGAGAATCTCTCCTACATATTCTTCACACCTTACTATTTATTGGCCTCACTCTTACCTACTCAGTTTGCTCCTCTTTCTTCCATTTTGCCCCAAGTTAATTTTTAGATATTTTTATGCCTTCCTAACTTGATTTCTCTTGATAGTAGAATCTTATTTTCTAAACCTAGTTATGCTACTTCAAGATACCTCGCCCCTTCCCTACCTCAGGTGCAACAATCTTCTAACTGCTCAGGCAACTATCCAACTTCGTTTGCATCAGACACCTGAACAAGAAGCATTTGAGTGTTAATGACTTAGATCAATAGAACCTGGTTAGATAACCTGTGGGGAACTTAAAAAAATATTGATACCTGGGACCCACCCCAGACCAATTAAACCACAAACTCTAAGAATGGTGTTCAGGAGGAAACATAGTTATGTCTTTCAACTACAGAGAAAAGCTTATATTATGATGACTCTTGAAAAACTCATTGAAGCTGGCTAGTGTCCTAGAGAAAACTCTAACTCTCCCATGTTCTCATCTGAATTGTGTTTTGCCTCAGGTTATTTCTCTGGCGTATCAACACAATGAATGACAAGTTCAGTCAGTAACATGAAAACTTTATGGCAGTTGATGTGTATCAATCAAAACAACTGGCATTTTCCTGTTACTGGGTGACTAGTGGCCACTGATAGAGATGCATGATTTTCCCAGTTGGTTATCTGTCAGGAGGACAAGGCTTTGAGGATCATCTGTCATCTGCAGAGGTGATATGAGTGCCAAATCCTGCTCTTTTTAAAAAAAAATTAAATTCAATTAGCCAACATATAGTACATAATTAATCTTTGATATAGTGTTCAATGATTCATTATTTGCATATAACACACAGTGCTCATCACATCACCTGCCCTCCTTAATGCCCATCACCCATTATCCCTTCCCCCCCCCCCCCCCCCGCTCCCTTTTTGCAACCCTCAGTTTGTTTCCCGGGAAGAAAACAGAGAGAGAGAGAGAGAGAGACAAACCATGACTCTTGACTCTAGGAACAAAAGAACCAAATTTCACTCTTTTTCCCTACAACTCTTCAGGACAGGACAGAAGTTGCAAACTCAAATTCCAAGAGGTATCAGGCAATTAATGTAAATGACTAAAAACCTAAATGAAAATGACCCTGACTACCTAGAGAGCACATGCTCCACCAAGTGGTACGGTAACACTCATCTCCTAGTAATTGTTATGATGCAGGAATGTGGGTTTAATGTTGCTTCTGGATTCATTTTACTATTTTTTTTCCATAGTTATTTACACTGATTCTTCCAATAGCAACTTCTTGCGACCATATCACTTATTCAAAAATCTGAATTTTAAAAAATTTAGAATTCAAAGCCCTCCATCAAATGACCCTCACATAATCTCTAACCTCACTAATTTCTTCTCTAATTTGGATTTCAGAATTTTTCCAAATACACCTTCTTTCTGATTACACACATGACTTGATTTCCATCTCATTGCCTCACCTTTATCAGTTTTTCCAGCTGAAATGAGCTCTCCACTCGCTTCTGGCCCACTGATCCAGGGCTTCACCTCTTCCCTACTTTCTTCTTGTATTGCTGTTCCTTCCACTACCCACTCTTTTGTCACTTTCCCCCAAGACCTTCCAAATGTTCTGTTTCTCTTCCTCAAGTCTAAAGTTCCATTCCTTTGAAAAGCTACCACCTAAAACTACCAAAAGGACGCCTCCACCCTCTGACTTGGTGCAGAACATCATTAACATTGTTATATAAAGAAAATTTACTGGAATAAACACAGCAAAGCCCTATTACAACATACTCTTTATTCAATAATGCTGTAAGTTTAGTCACATCCTTCATATATCTGTGATGTATACCACATTTTGTGTGTATGGTATTTTATGTCATCCATAATGCATTTATATCCTCATCCCCAAACAACAGTGACCCAGTAAAAGCTGACTCTCTGCTCTAACATACAGCTCACGGGTTTTTTTTTTTAAGCCACAGCCAAAAGTGTCACAGAGGTATCAAAACATTGTTTTTGTGCTTCTTGCACCTTGTATCTCTAGGAATATCTTCCTTTAGCAAGACTTGTGAAAAGACCTCAAGAGAAAAAATTCTCTAAAGACCACCTAAGCAAAATTAAAATTAAGTGATGACATTTGGATTGCCCTAGTCTTCAAATCACGTCATTATTAACATTGCTATAGTTTGCCTAGCTAACTCACCACAGAAATATGGCCTCTCAGTCTAGATGCTAAATCAAATAAAATTTAATATCCTTGGAAATCACCATAATTTCAGAGTAAATGGAAATGGAAAAACCATAAGTTACATTGATTAATTTGAGCACGTGCAATTTTTATAGAAGTTTTGCTTAGACAAAAATACGATCTTACAGTCATGAATTGATCTTTTTAAACAATGGAATTCTAAAAATTGGGTTCTGTTTTTAAAGTATACCATTATATAAATGTGTATCTGGATCAGGTAAAACACAAAATAAACATGGAAATCTTCTTTTTGTCTTTAGGATATTATTCTTAAAGCTCATAAAATGTCTCTTTTTATTTGCTTATTTTCTATAGGTATTTTTAAATTTCTCACATTTTCAGGCCAAATTCTGCCCAGGCTTTGAAGCAAGAAAGGTGAACTTTCCTTAGGTTCTCCTCTGCTAAGAAATAAGATATATTCAGTAAAATAATATTATTTTTAAAAGATAGAAATGAATTTAACAATATATTAAGTGTTCCCCAAATTATTTGTCAAAATATTTCACTTCTATTTTTCAGACTGGTAGATTAAATTATGCAATTAATTAACTTTTTTAAAGATTTTAAATAACTTTTTCATACTTTCTATGGTGCAGTAAGATTTTTTTTCTTTACAAGCAGGAAAAGGCATGATTAACCCAGAATACTGTAATAAGTCTTTTGAAGAAAGGAGCTTATCTGTTTGCCACAAACAATTAGCAAGCCTAAGGTATAGAGTTTTCACTCAAATCTTCAAGTATGCTTCAAATCATCAAGTATGAGGGTTTTCAAGATAGTGAACATGTCTCAGTGATATTCAAATTATGGCAAGCTAACGGCTCCAGTGTAAGCAAGAGCCCGGTAGAAGAGAGAAATAAGACTACATCAAAAACTAATGATGTAGGGGCGCCTGGGTGGCTCAGTGGGTTAAAGCCTCTGCCTTCAGCTCAGGTCATGATCCCAGGGTCCTGGGATCAAGCCCCGCATCGGGCTCCTTGCTCGGCAGGGAGCCTGCTTTCAGCTCTGCCTGCAGCTCTCACTGCTTGTGCTCTCTTGCTCTCTCTCTTTCTAAAAAAAAAAAAAAAAAAAAAAAAAAAAAAAAAAACTAATGATGTACTACACAGTGACTAACACAACATAACAAAAGAGAGAGAGAGAAGGATTTGGGGGTTGTGTTAAGGAAAGTCAGTGCAACACCACAGAATAGACTGCAGGTGATGCTTCTGGGTCTCATTAGGAGCAGTTTGGAAAGAGAAAAGATGCCCTACTCCAACACAAGTGTTTACACAGTTGGGTACAATAAAAAGACAATATAAAGCAGTATTTCTAAGGGTGGCTCCCTAACCGTCTGAATGGGTATCATCCACAACACTTTGTCCCAAGCCTAGGAAACCAGAATTTCTTTGCACAGAACCCAGGAGTCAGCATTTTAAAAGCTCCCTTGGGGATTTCTAAGTACACCAAACTTTGAAAAGCACTATAATGCACATCACCTCAACATCACTAAATACTGGAGGGATAAAAATCAAAACTAAATATCCCTTCACACTTGTTAGAATGTGAATCAACAAAAGGACCAGAGGTAAGTGTTGAGGAGGTAGAGAAACAGGAACCTGTGTGCACTCTTAGTGGGAATACAATTTGGCTCAACCACTATGGAAAAAAAATACGGAGGTTCCTCTAAAAATTAAAAAGAGAACTACCAGATGATCTTTGGTTTATATCCAAGGCAGAGTATCAAAGAGATATCTTCTCTCCTGTGTTTATTGCAACATTATTCATAATATCTAAGATGTGGAAACAACCCAAGTGTCCATCAATGAACAAATGGATAAGGAAGATGTAATATATCTACAATGGAATATTATTTAGCCATGAGAAAAATGAAATCCTATCATTTGCTACAACAGGGATGGGCCTTGAGGGCATACTACGTGAAATAAGCCAGAAAGAGAAAGACAAATACTGCATGGTATCATTTATTTGTAGAATCCGAAAAATAAAGTTAAACTCACAGAAACAGAGTAGAAAAGCAGTGACTAGGGGGACACCTGGGTGGCTCAGTGGGTTAAGCCTCTGCCTTCGGGTCAGGACATGATCTCAGGGTCCTGGGATCGAGCCCCACATTGGGTTCTCTGCTCAGCAGGGAGCCTGCTTCTCCCTCTCTCTCTGCCTGCCTCTCTGTCTACTTGTGATCTGTCTCTGTCAAATAAATGAATAAAATCTTTAAAAAAGAAAAGAAAAGCAGTGACTAGGGATTGTGGGGAGAAGTTGTAAACAGATAAAACTTTCAGCTGTAAGATAAATGTCTGAGTATCTCGTGTAAAGCATGGTGACTATATTTAACCCTGTGCTGTATAATTGAAATTTACTGGGAGAGTGGAACTTAAATGCTCTCAATAAACAGACAAACAAACAAACAAATAAATAAATAAATAAAATAGAATCTGAGGTGATGGGTGTGTTAGTTAACTAGATGGAATTCTTTCATAATGTGTATGTGTCAAATCACCACAATGTACACTTCAGATTCTTATAATTTTATATGTTAATTATGCCTCAAACAAGCTGAATTTAAAAAAAATAATAATAAGCTTCAGCATTTGGGAAGCCTGGTTTGAACCTCAGCTCTCAGAGACAAAAATGGAAATAAAAACAATACCTGCTTCACAGAACCACTGTGAGGATTAACTTAAATGAGATAATGTCTGTGAGGCATGAAAAGAAGGCTCTTCATAAGTGGTGCTGCTAATATTCCACATCAGCTTCCTGGATGCACAAATACACTCACAGACTGGCAGTTCCTGAGCCACGATAGGAATGAGAACCAGAATTCTGAGAAAGGTGTTAAAATACCTGAGGTTTCTGCCTGCTGCCTATAGGTACTGAAGCATGGCCAGAGAAGCACCATTTAATGTTGTCTTTGCAAACCAAAGTTCAATTTGACATGAATGAGGGCACTAATACATTTATTGATGTAGTGCTAGTGATGGACCTCCGTGCTTCTGTGAATTAGAAATCAAGGCTGATTTACATAATGTTTAGAAAGCTCACAAACTTTGTATTTTGTTTAAAATAATTGTGATTCTCCAAGGTTTTCCCAACTGTGCCAATTTGGCTGGAGCCATTGCTTGGATTGCCAGCCTGCATCCAGATTTCTCAGTCTAATCTTTGGCAGGATCCTACTCACTCCAGTTTCAGGACCAAGTGACTGGCAGCAGCCCAGCAGCCCAAGTGCACACTCCTGCCAAATCAACGCTGGCCAGGAAAAGCCTTCAAGAATGTGACACAAAAGAGAGTTCAGTCTTTCCCCTCCATGCAGACCTTAACTGAGCTGGCCACCTTGCAGCTGGTCAGAGGGTCATCCCCACTCTTAGAGTCCATAGGAGGTCATAACTAGCGATGCTCATACAGGAAACAAGGAGGCATAGTGAAAAATGTTTCATCGTGTCCTACAACACAGATATTCAAAGGGAAGATGAAAAAGTTGGGTCAAAGGGGTTCATGTCATAAAAATAACATCCCTGTAATTGGTCAGTCTTTTATTTTTTAATGTGTCTCCACCATATATGTGTAGGGAATATGTAGATGGGAGGTAGGGAAGTGATTATCTAAATAACTGACCAGTAGTTACAGTCCAAATATTCAGTTCACTTTAAGTCCTAAATTATCTTTCTGTGCTATCTACCTTGATCAATAGACCATAAAATTGCGAAATCCCCACTACATTTTATAATCTATGCTAATAAATAAAACTTGCTAATAAATATAACAGTGGCAGCATAGCCTGTAAACTTTACAGTTCTGAGTGCAATTATTTTATATTGCCACTTTCAATACCAAAATACTAAAGATACATATGCTTAGCTAAAGGCATTATGTTAAGAAATCATCTTGATTCAGCTACTAGTAATATATTCTGGAAAAGTGAAATCCAGAACAAGTACCACCAAACCTGGAATTATAATTAGAATGTACAAATCATTCTTTGCCCTTCTTTATAAAATATATCAGCTATTTAATCATAAACAGGGAAAATGATATTATTTCTTTCTGTTTCATCACAATTCAAGTAAGTTGGCAAATTACTAACAACTTCTCTCCAAAGGTTTTGTTCCAGGGCTATTTTCAACACTTTCCCTGAAAGGTAACATTCTATCTATCAGCTCCAATAGTCTCAGATTTGACAAATTAGGTTATCTTGTTAGGCCTAATAATGTTTTCTCCTGCATCTATTCTAAGACCCCTGCTAATGCAGAAAAAGTTTTCTGAAACTCAGCAAGGAAGTCAGTATGAATAAATGGTATTTCATATACATATAGCAAACTAAATACACAAATAGATTACGCATAAGTATTAAAGGATAGATATGTATATCTTTAAATACATGCAGGTTAATTAAAAGAGAAGAGCTACAAAAGTTACCAATTTTTGGTCCACATCTTTGGGATTCAGGACATGAAATGCCCTCTACCCTACATAGTCAGAAAAGCAAATTGTGTCAAGCCAGATGGAAAACAAAGTGCTGTTGAAAGCACCTGAAACTAATTACCCTAGGGGACATCAATAGAACTACTTGAAAAATGCAAAATTTAGTCAACTCTTACTCTTCCGTAATACCAAATAACTACCTAGACTCATTTTAGCACAGTGTTGGCCAAATGACATGCACTGAACACCTGAGGTGCCCAAGGTCACCAGTTGCCTGATTGCTTTGACATCATCTTAACTCAAACACAATATGTATATTTTCAATCAATTTACTTTGGATTCATTTTTATATATGAAACATGGTCAGTGTTCCATGAACACATTTTCAGAGGAAAGACTGCTATAAATATGATGTGATAATGACTGGAATGTTTCAGGAAGGACAGGAGGAGAGAAGAAGACAAGTGCAAACTCTCATAAAATTTAAAATAAACTGTGAACTAAGACTTGGCATTTCATCATTTTTAAACCAAAATCTAATTTGTAAGTTCTGTCCTTTAAAAGAATGTTGCAAGCTTTTTTCTTAAATAAATATTCAATTTGAGCTTTGAAAGAGTAATCCTAAAGACTTGCTATGACAAGAAGTTCAGCTTTCAAAATCTGAAAAAACAAAAAACAAGATAGGGTAAGAACAACATAGGTAAATGAGAGAGATTTGAGAACTCTCATTTTTAAAATATGGGTTTTGCTTCTGAATCTATGTCAATTATTTATAATTTAAACCTCTCCTTTAAAATTGAATTTCAGAGTTAGACTAAAAGAAGACTGTCGATCTGAGAATTTTTTTTAGGCAATGAAGAAGAAAATACATCCACCTCCTAACCTACTACAGTAATTTTTATGATTGAGCTTTAAAATTTAGTCTAGAGCTTCCTGGAAGCAAAGCAAGCAAAACAAGCAAGTAAGCTATCAAGAAAACAAGCGAACAAGAAATAAAAACCTACATACTTCTATTTATAATAATAAAACATTAGTTATTTGAGAAATAAAGCTTTCTCCTCAAACCAAATTTGGAAGGAATTTGTTAGTTCCCATATAAGGCACAATCAACAAATAGAAAAACTTTCAGTGATGATATTACAGAGAATTAAGAAACAAAACCCCTATTACCATGTCTTATATTGATCCTCAATAAAACAAAGAACATAACAATCCTAATTCATTGTTGTTGTTTTTTAAGATTTTTATTTATTTATTTGACAGACAGAGATCACAAGCAGGGAGAGAGGAAGGTAGGGAGAGAAGGAAGGGAAGCAGGCTCTCTGCTGAGCAGAGAGCCCGATGTGGGGCTCGATCCCAGGACCCTGGGATCATGACCTGAGCCAAAGGCAGAGGCTTTAACACACTGAGCCACCCAGGTGCCCCTCCTAATTCATTGTTTAATGTCAATATGACATATATAGGACAAACCAAGACTTGAGCATGAAGAATATACATGTTCAAAGTCTGTGTCCATTAATTGCTAGCTGAATGACATTGTAAAAATGTCCCTAACTTCTAAAGGCCTGTTCACCATTCGTAAAACGGGAAGATAATATCTACAATGTGAATATAATGCTTGATTTTTTATTAAATGAAATAAATCATAAAGTATCTAGTCTTTTGCCTGGTAGAAAATAAAAACTTTCTGGTAAAAGCTCATTGAAGAATAAAACATGGACTATATTAAGAGATGGATGGATAGAAAGTCATTTTGACTTTTCTTGAATATCACTGCTTTCTGTAGGAAGCTATTAAATTGTCAGTTCAGGCTAAACCCCAGAAAATGCCTAAAGCATCAGTATTCTCTTTGGCTAGTTTAAGGCAAAAGATTTGAGCCTTCTTTATCTAACAAATATATAAGCCCAGAGATTCTGGTTTGAGTTCAGGGGCAATAAGCATTTTAGGCCTTTAACATGCAAAAATAAATCTCTTGAAAATACAGCTCAGTTTTCACTAATAATGTCACAACTACACCTCACAATACTTTGATTCCTTACTTCCTTTGTATGATCTGCCTTGGGGAGCCCTCAGAGAATGACAGGAAGGCCATGTCCAAGTGATTAAGGTGGACTTTGAGTATTCTTATCATCATCCCAATTTCTGAGAATGGAGGAAGACCAGAAGGAAAGTTCAGTTCTGCAAACACAGGCTTTGGAAGGAGAAAGGTTGGTATGGATGGCTTGACAAGTAGAAGTTGATACAAGGATGAGACAATATGTTTTATTCATTTCAGTGTAAAAAAAAAAAAAAAAAGTACTCTTCATTTAAAAAAAAAATAAAATCCAATGGAGAAAACTAGACAGTAAAATAGTCTCACTTGTAATATACAGATAGAAGAAAAATACCATCAAAAGAATGTAAAATGTAGAGAAAGGCAAAAGTATATTTTTAACCAAATTTAGCTGTTTTCTAGGACTTGACCAAAATTAGGTCCCATCTCTGGACTTCAGTTTCTTCTTCTGTATTCCTCAGTCTACTACGAAAATTAGAGATGATATATACACAAAGCACCTGGTGCAGTCTTGACCCATGGGCCACACCTAACATTGTTAACTAAAAAACGCTGAAAGATAAAGAAATGGACAATTTTTGTCAAGAATTGGTAAATAACTTGGAGACACAGTTACACAAATAAATCAATAGGATCTGGAACACTAGCAATTCTATTTTTAACAAAATAAGTAAATACAGTTATTGAAATCCATCCTCTTAAGTCTTTATTAGAGTGTAAGGCGAGAGGGTATGGCAGCATGTTAAGAAGCAGGAATCAATTACCAAATATAATCAATGGGAAGAGATGCCTACCTAAAAGACTTGAATAAAAGAAATGGGCTCAGGGAACATCCTTTTTTTCACAGTCCAAGTTATAGTAGGTAAATGTCACTTATGTAATAGCTTAGTAGGTAAATGTCACTCAGTAACAGCTTCTGGCATCAGAGATTTTCCCCAAAATTTTAATTTTTTTTTCAGAAAGCTCTCAGCCTCCTAAGAATTTTTATAATAAATTTCTTGCATTCAGGAAACAATTTCCATTGCCTCTGTGAACACATGATGAGTGGGGTTAATTGGGGAGACTTGCATTGAAAACACAGGTTCAGAGATTCTTAATGCTCATTTGATTAAAAAAAATTTTTTTTAAGTGGGAAAAATTATCAATGTCAATGTTGACTGTATATTTTCGTCTAGTCCTTTCTTTGGCTTTAATCCCAATAGATTTCTCTGAAGCATCAGACCTCGGAAAAAAGTTGACATGGCCGCATGCATAAAACAACAAACCTGGCAGGCTTCTAAGGTAGAGAAGCCTTAAAATATCCCTAGGCCTGCAAGTTGCTTGCAAGTTTGACTGCCAAGGGAATTGCCCTGGTTGGCATTCACGTCCAGTGACCTACCAGTGAGAACACAGTGACAGAAGCTTGCCGGCCTGCCTATAGCTAAATAGGTGGTTTCTATCCAGGGCATCTGCTGCATTGTTAAGCAAAACCATATGGAGAGGCAAGTTTAGAGGGACTGGAGTTATTTATATTCACAATGGAATGTCCCTATATTGGGGCCTTAACATAGCATAGGAAATCCTCTTATGATGCTATGCCTAAAGTCCCATTTGTTCACATAGATGAGTGAAGAGTCATTTTTACCAAAAAAGTTATACTCAAATTCAGAATGCCATGATAAATTGGATCTAAGGAAAAAAGTCTAAGCTATTTTGCGACAGCAGCACTTTCCACGTGTTTTATGTTAATATCCCATGCTGGCAAAGTACTTTGTCCTATTTTTTTTATATGATTTTAAAGAGAAAAGTGCCTACTTTCTCTATAAGCTTTATAAAAAAGGCCTCCTTAGACTCTCTTCTCTAAAAAATTGGGTCAATGAAAGAGAATGAAATATTAAAAGCACTTTAAGAGGAAAGGGAACATAACTATACAAATTAATGTCATTATCATTTTATTATATCTATTATTGGTTACTGTAAATGCACAGACCTTGTAATAAATGTATCTGAAATAAAGACACATAACCTTACCTGAATCTTTATTATAGATGTGTTTATAATGTTTTTCCAATTATTGGAGAAGATATTGATAATTTGTTATGACTGACTCATTCTCTTTTCATTAATGGTGATGAGCATGTATTATTGCATTGTATCTATTTGTACTACCCATGCTTAGCATCACCATAACTACTCCATACAGCAAAACTTACAGAATAAGTGACTGGAAAATATTCTTTCCCTTAGTTTTTTGATTGTGGAGACTGAACTCTGACTCCACAGACAATTCTTAAGAGTGGCTCTTTTCCCAGGTAGCTATTCCCTTACTTTCTTCAACTTAGAAGTTTTAAGTTCATCTGAGAAGTGAGTAGCAAAAGGGTAAAATATTCAAGTAATAATCCCCAAATATAGGGGGATTTCCCATCACTCTGCCTTGCCATATTCTTAATTGTTTTCATTAAGGATGACATTTTTCTTTTCTTTTTTTTTTTTTTTTTTTACTCCTTGAAGTCACTCACATTCTTCAAGGCTATTCCTCTTTGGAATTGCAATCTACTTTTTATGATAGTTATGTGTGTATAAAGCAATCTCCTCTAATTGCACCATAAATCTTCACAGCACAGAGAACAGAGAACGTACTTTTGTAGTCTTTGGGAGTTGAATGATGGTTGTGAGGGAACCCAAAGAAAAGCACAGAGAAGAGCAAGCACCTTGCGCACAAAGAAGAGTCATATTTGTGGTTGGTTGATCTTTCTTGAATTATAATCCCAATGAGATAGTCTCTGCTATGCTGTAGAGTTTCTTATATTACTTTATTTTTTACTAATAAATGTGTTTTGGGTACAAATTGGATAATTATTAACCTCCCTTTATCTCAGTTGTGGTATAACAATAGCCAGCCTTCACTGAGCACTTGGTACATATGAGAAACTTTTTACGTGCCTGATAGAAATTTTCATTTGACACACACACACACACACACACACACACACACACACACACACAAATTCTTTGGAAGGGCTATTATTATGCCCTTTTTATAGATGAGGAAATTGAGGATAAAAATACATAAAACAAAACTGGTAGAGCCAGAATTAGATTCCAGGTCTGCCAACTCCAAAATCTTATACATCAAAATAATAACAATAATAAAAACAATGTTGTGATGGTTTCTAAAACTATATCCCAATAATTAAATGCAGTTTAAATATTTAACTGAAGTGTTGGTAAATCATCTACCAGATGATATAAGGAATGCATATTTGTCTAAAAAGAGAAATAAGATGTATTATGGGTGACAGAGGGATTATTTTTGAATGGATGAATCAGGGAAGAGTTCTTGAGAGAGGTGGAATATGTAAAGGGTTAGCAATAAGTAAAACTATGACACTTGGGAATTGGGGCATCCCAGAAAAATGAACGTATATACACACAGATGGAACACTGTGAAATATATATTCTGAGAGTTCCTGGTTCTGTCTGCAGGAGTTTAGAGTACTTAGATGGCCAGGGAAGTCTTAAACACATGCTAAGGAATGTGAATTGTATTCCATTGGCAATGTGGATTAAGTAAGGTCAAGCTGTGCTTTTAAAATAAACTGATGTGATTTAGGGGCGCCTGGGTGGCTCAGTGGGTTAAAGGCTCTGCCTTCAGCTCAGGTCATGATCCCAGGGTCCTGGGATTGAGCCCCGCATTGGGCTCTCTGCTCGGCAGGGAGCCTGCTTCTTCCTCTCTCTTCACAGGCCTCTCTGTCTACTTGTGATCTCTGTCTGTCAAATATCTTTAAAATAAACTGATGTAATTTAAAATAAAATAATTGATCTGGTAGTTGTATTAAGTTAATGCTACAAGTGGCTGAAGGATAGAAATATCATTTAATCCAACTCTCTAAATAAAAATAGTGAGAGTCTGGTTTGCAGCAGAGGAATGAAAGGAAGGATGACACCTTACAGAAATAAATTCTATATGGCTAGATATATAGGGAGAGAGTCAGTTCAAAGATAATAGCAAGATTTTGTCCTGAGAAACTGTCCAATAAAATATTTTGCTTGAGAAGAAAATATTAGGTATATTTGGTGTGTGTTAAATTTAAGATAGCACCAACCAGACACTCAGGACTATCTTGACCAGTCACTGGGATTGAATCATTAGTAGCTGGTCAGTTGATTTGAGAAAAAGGAATGTGAAAGTGATCTGGAGAGAGATAATCCCTGAAATTCAGGCAATGCGTTAAATGGTGACTTATACCAACGTGCCTTCTATATTATTGTGTATTGAGTATGTTCCAAAAACTAATGTGAGTTTTTAAAATAAGCTTTCACTAATTTTAACACATAAAAGAAGGAAATACATTCATGTTTGGATAATAAAACACAAAACATTCTACAGCTCTAATATTTAGAAAAGAAAACAAATAGGACCTAGCCTATGAACTTCAAAGTTCATGAAAACATATTGAAAGTCATGTCTCGAAGCAACAGGAGAAAGCGTGTTAATTGATAATTTGCAGAATTCCCAGCACCAACCCACAAGTGAGGAACTCTAGAGAAACAATGTGCCCTTCCATATTAATTGACTTCAATCCTTTGAGCATACTGTCTAATGAATAGATCAGGGTGAAACAGTGGACAGCTGGATATCAGAGAAACATGTGATGCAACTGCATGACACATGGATTGATTTACAAGATCAAAAACATAGCTTAGGGGAAGAACTCTTGGAATGGATTACAGATTGGCTTGGGGACAGGAAACCAGTGTCAGCCAGAGGGATGGGAATTGATGGCAAGCTATGAATAAGCAGGGGACAATCATTTGGTCTTCCCATGCATGTCCCTGAGAGTTGTATGCAGGATTTTTGGAGCATTTAAACTTTGTCATGGAAATTGAACTGAGGTAGTAACTGTTGCTAGGCAGAAGAGAAATAGAATTGTTTGGGTAGGAATAGGAATCCCAAAGGAGACCCTCCACCGCAGCCTCAATCAGCTGTTTGCTCCAATCCCCAATGAGATTCAGAAATTCAGAGTAAGTGAGTTAGAACTCTTTATAACAATTTGAAAGAATATCTTCTGTCTGTCAAATCTAGTAAAATAAAAATTTAAAGGTTTTATTATGTGTCTTTTAATTTTATTTTTCTATTAATTCAATTTTATAGCATTTTATACTTAAAAAATTGTGACAGTTTGGAGGTTTAAAAAACTGCTACTGCCCCCCAAATAGTATGAGAGTCTTAGAGTACATCTTTTGATTGGTCATTGGGATTGGGACCCTTGATTTTGACTGAGACAACTGGTTGAGATTTTGGAGCAAGATATTTTTCAAAGAAATTTCACTGGAGAGCAAAAAAACAAGACTAATGTATTTTGGGAATCTTATGAAGGAATTATTCTGATTTGGTGGATCTTAGGCCCAGAAATCTGTATTTCTTTTTAAAATCTTTGAGTGTCTCCTATGGTCATAGAGCTTTGGAAACACATCAAAAGAAGCTAGCATTGGGGTGCCTGGGTGGTTGTTACTTAAGCATCTGCCTTTGGCTTAGTTCATTATCCCAGGGTCCTGGGTTGGAGCCCCATGCGGGGCTCCCTGCTCAGCGGAGAGTCTGTTCTCCCTCTCTTTCTGACCCTCTCCCCTACTTGTGTGTTCTCTCTCTCTCTCAGATAGATAAATAAAAATCTTAAAAAGGAAAGAAAGAAAAAAAGAAGCCAGCAGTGATGGTTCCTTTGTTAGCATCCTGAAAAAATGCCCCCAAATTGTAAATCATGCAGATGTGATTTGTGTGTGTGGGGGTGTGTGTGTGTGTGAGAGAGAGAGAGAGAAAGAGAGAGAGAGAGACAGAGTGAGAGATTCTTTGCTTAAAAGCAAAGTCATAGGAAGGATCAGGGACTCAAAAAAAAAAAAAAAAAAAAGTTTCCCAACAATGGGGAGTAGGGGTTGTGGTAGCTGCCATCAGGCTGAAAAAGTGGGAGCCCAACATAACTTAATGAGTGGGGACTCACAGGCACTCTGGGACCTATGAACATGAGCTCCCTGCCCTAGTTTCCCCACACTTATGCTCCAGATGCAGTAGTACTGATAACTATCTCTTTCTTCTTTTTTCTTCTCCCCTTCCCATTTCCCCTTTCTTCCTATCTCTCTTCTCCTTGTTCTCTCTTACATTTCTTTCATCCATTTTCCTTCTTCCTTTGATTTTCTTACACTAACTCCTCTTTCGCCATCCTTTTCCCCTCTATTTATTCATTCTCCTTTCTTTATTAATTTACTTTTCTAATAACTATACATTGGTACCTTCTCAGGACAAGACAGTATATAAAAGCTGGGGATGAGATGAGTCTTCAGGCTATTAGGATGATGGTCCAGGCTATAGATGCACTGATAAAGCAGTCAGCTATTAATCAATTCATATTAATTAATAATTAATATTAATTAATTATTAATATTAATTATTAATTAATTCTTACTTATTCTTTTGTTTTTCCTCCTTTTCCTCGCTGACCAAGTATAATAATTTACTTTTGCAAAGACCCACATTTCAAACTACAGGATAATAAGATTTAACCCAAGATCCACATTTTTGTGTATATAAATTCTCAATTACCAACTGAGATCTTTCCCTTCTTGTTCCCTCATGGTAACTGGACTGCCTCACACCTTTTTTCTTCTACCTTGCCATATACATAGTAATGGTCAGCCCCAGTGCTTTGCTTTTATCCTAAGGTTGAGACCCCAAGCCTTGCAGCTTATATCTTGAAACTGCTCTGACATGTACGTAGACACTCCGACTGTGCAATTTATAAGCCCAGAGATGTGTATTTCTCTATGTTTGATTACCTCTTGATGGGTTACAAATTACCCCCAAATTTAGCAGCTTGAAACAACATATACACATTGTCAGAGTTTCTGTGAGTCATGATCCCAGGAGCATCTTAGCTAATTGGTTCTGGCTCAGGGGCTCTCATGAAGTTGCATCAAGGTGTCAGCTGGGGCTGCAATCATCTGAACGCTTGACTGGGGCTAACGGGTACATTTCTAGATAGCTTAATTTTATGATTTTTGCCTGGAAGCCTCAGTTTAATGCAGATTATTGATAAGAGGGCTCAATACCTGGATACATGAATCTCTTACAGCTGCCTAAGTGTTCTCACCACATGGCAGCTAGCATCCCCAGAGCAGAAGACCAAGAAAAAAAGCAAGGAGAAAGCCTCAATACCTTTTATGACCAAGTTTCAGAAGCTGTACACCACTACTTCCACTTTTTTGGATATGACTCACTACATTCAACCTACACTCAAAGTGGGGGGGGTTGGGGGTGGGAATCAGGCTTTCCCCCTAAAGGGAGAAATATCAATAATAATAAAGAATAAGTGACATTTTAGTGTATTTGATTCTTTCATATCAGTATACTCTATATCTAAATCAATGTCAGATCTTTTTTTTTTTTTTTAATCTGATCAGAAGTCATTCAGCTCATATGTAACTCTAGGATAAAAGTCTCATTCATTTTTTGAATACATCTTTATTTTATGATCTCTTTATGTCTGATATAAGTCCTCTTCAATAAGCCTATATTAACTTGACCAAAATATTAGTACTTCCATTTACTAAGATATCACAGCATCCTATCCATCCTTTCCATTAGCTCACCAATGCTTTGCAAACCAAGTGTATATAGTTACTTCTTAGAATCAAACCTTGTCCTTACACTAAAACTCTTATTCCCCTTTCTTTCTCATGATAGCAAAAGAATTGTTAGCCTCTGCTTCTATAAGTCTCAGCAGAAGCCATGATGAATCAACCTGATGTTCAGACAAAATAAGGGTAGCATAGGAAATATTGTTTTAAGCCTCAAGGAGTCTCTCCCGACTAGGTATTAAGTGAAAGGAGGACTACATCTGTTCTGTTGACTGATGTATGCCCAGTACCTGAAACAATGCCTGGCACACAGAGGCTCATAAACAACATTTACTAACCATAACAATAAATAAAAGTGATTGGATAAGTGAGCTGAATGAAATAGCCTCTGTGGAGTTCACACTAAAAGATTGTCACTGACAAGTTTGATGTTTTCATTCTTCCACAATGAAATTTGCCCAGGCCACAATACTGTAACTTATCTTGCCTATATGTTCTTGTCAAAGTGCCAATATCTGTTTATCCATTTTCATTTATTCATTATTTATTCACTTTAAAGCAAGTACACGTAAATCCTTGAGCTTATTCAGAAGCCACTTTATTCTCAATTAAAAAAAATTCTCATAATTTTAATTGTGGTACCCAGGAGAAAAATATATACTATTGGAAATATTATATTTTGGTGAAAGATAGTATAGATAGTCTAAACGCCAATCACATCATTGATACTCTTATCATAAACCCACTTAATAACATAAGCCAAATTACTTTGATCCTTTGTCCAGACAAGAAGTTTGTCTCTGCAACAAAATCCCATCAGCTACTTATCATGGCCTTGTTCTTACCTGAAACCAAAATCATGAGCCATAGCTAGGTCTTTTTCTCCATAAAAGGTAAGAAGGAAAGAGAAAAGAATGTGAAGGGAGTAAACAAAAAAGCAATTAATTAACATAAAATGAGTAGCTATAGTCTCTTTCAAAGCTTGTCACAAGGTCTATGTTAGTAACTATAGCTGCACTATCCACTTGTACCTTGTCAGAATCTCAGTTAGATGGGGTTCTTTAGATAGTGAGATGTCATTATTCCTGGCAGAATATGAATTCTTAGCGATCTCTTTATTAGGTATTTATGGCTTTCCATTGACCAGGACTACTGAATAAGAAAACATAATAAGAGATACCCTAGGGAGTCATCTGGGTTCCAAATATAGCTCTCTTTAGCAGCAGCCCCACTTACCCCTAGTTATTGCTATATCTACTTTAACCAGGCCAGAATAAGGATTCCTTTACAGAAACATGAAAAGCCAGTTGGCAGATATAGTTTCTACCAGAGAATACAGCCATCATTTTGGGTGATGGGCCCGTCATAAGACTGGCCATGCTTCCTTTGAAGTAAAATGTGTTCTCTGGTTAAAGGTTTATTGGATGGAATATCATGATAAAGCAGAAATGCAAATCAACAAATGGTAAAACCGGCCTATGTTCCCCAGGCAGGAAAGGCAAAACTATTCCTGAAATTTGAGAATGTTCCTATGAAAATAAAGCACTGATCTGGCCATGAGGGAAAGGATTGAATATATTCAAAAATGGCTACCAGGTAGCCACATGAATTCTCCAGAATTTTTATCATATGAGGGCTCAACTTTAGGCTATCTCAGTAGGGAGGCAATCAACAGTGGCAGTAGCAAGAAGAGCCTTGGTGAGGGCGTGCAGTTGAGTTTATAGAGTTTATTTCTGACTGAGAAGTAGTCTTAAGAGAAAAGAGATTCAGAGAAAAAGTTAAGGAGCTGCTTACTGAACTTAGGCTTTAAGGAAAATCTAACTTCTTTCCTAAACTATAATACCCAGACACTCTAAAATTTTCCAAGAAAGGAGATGGCGGACTCCTTATTCAAGTAAAGAAAAGTGAAGGATAATGTACAAAGATTCTGCAGATTCCTCCCCCTGAGGAGGATCTCTTTCTTTTGCAAATTTTGGAAGTTATGAGTGTTTATTAAAAGAGATGATAAGTTAAAAAGAGAGAGAGAGAGAGAGAGAGAGAGAGGATAAGTAAAGGATACTGTACATTGGATTACTCACAATTCCCTTGACCTTTCTAGCATGTGTATCTGTACTATAAATATTTTCTACTCAAATCGTGGTCTATGGAGCAGTATTGGCACAACCTGTGATCTTGTTGGCAAGGCCCACCAGACATACTAAGTCTGAGTCTGCATTTTAAGAAGATCTGTAAGTAATTCATATATACTTTGAATTTTGAGAAGTACTGCTATAGACGCCTTTACTCTGCTTTTTGGCTAGAGGTCCTCCTATGACCTATGTTCTGCCAAGCAGATATACCTGTATATGCATAAGATTTAAAGTAATGAAGTGAACAATTCCAAACTTTAGCTTGCTTCAGAAACACAAATCGTCAGGCCTTAACCCCATGTTATTTGAGTTAATAGGTCAGGGGTGGAGTCTGAGAATGTGCATTTCTAACAAGTTACCAGGTGATGCCGATGCTGGTGCCAGGGACCACATTTTGAAAACCAATCACGAACAGCATACTGGCAGGGGTGTTTGATTCTCCTGAAGCTAGCAGCAGTGGGAACACTTGCCCAATGCAACATCTTCCCGATCATGGCAAAGGCATTGGGTTCCAAGGCCAATGGCAACAGCAGCTTCTTTAGCGAGCCAGTTTTCAGTGTGGTTCTGGGCATTGTTCCCAGAAGCTCAGCCTAGAGTCTGTACTTTTAGCTCTCCCAATAATTCTGTGAACTGTCATAAATCCCTTTCCAAGTACACTTGCTAGGTCAGATTCTGTTGCTTACAACTAAAAACCCCGGCCAAAGGAGATCTTGCATACACTTAACAGAGGAATTTTAGGGACTGCAATTATTGTTTAGCTCACTTTACTTCTTAGTCCATTCAGGCTGCAGTAACAAAATACCAGGACTAGATGACCTGTAAACCACAGAAATGTATTTCTCATAGGATTAGAGGTCTGAGATCAGACTGTTAGCATAGTTAGATGAAAGCACTCTTCCAGGTCAGACTTCTCACCAGCAATCTGAACTTTTCTTTAATAAAGGTACTAGTCACCACCTTTCAAAGGCCCCTCCTCCTAAGTCCATCAATTTTTCAGGAGCTGGAGCTTTAACATATACATTTTGAGGGGATACATTCAGACTATAATACCTGGATAAGTCAGTAGATAGAAGGAACAAACCTTAGTCAAAAATTTTTTTAAAAAGCATAAAAATAATGTCACCCATGTCAGATGTTTTAGGAACCTAACCACATAGCAGAAGACTGAATGCAGCACAGGTCCAGGACACATGAGGAACACTCAGCATCTGATATTATCAAGAGGGTCTAAACTGATACCTGCGGCACAAGTAGAACTTGCGTTAAATCTAAACATGGTGATTAACAAAAATCACATTTTTTTAAACAAAGATCACATTTTTAATGTCCATTGAGAAATAGTGGTATTTGGTTTGGGTATTCAAACCATATCATGAAGCAGCAATGAAAGGCCTGGTTTCTGATCATGCATAAACATCCATTTAAAATAATCTTTCATAGCAATTATGGCTAATTATATGTACTAAATATACCTTCTCTTAGAAGAAGGGCTTGCTACTGAGTTATGATGATACCATTGTCAAGTGCCGGCTCTCTGAATACCACCAACATAGGCTCTTGATTTGTTGAGGCAAAGCTAAGTTTGATGCTTACCCTGTGAGGGAAGATACCACTCTGACAGTGCTTTGGCAGTGTCTCAGAGAAGATCAAAATTTATTGAGAACTGAAAGTTTGGTTCAGGTATTCTTTTAATTTAGGAGGTAGGGTTGGAGATGAGGGATTGGTTAGAACTGGGTAAGGATCATAAAAACAGCAACGCAGGGATTTCTGAGACAAGGAGTTCAAAGAATTTGAGGGTGCAAACTGTTGAAGCTTCCCATTGAAGAGTTAAAGCCATTAGCCTGGCAAGACTTATAAAACAATGAAGATGTGTTAATAGAGATAGTATGCTATGGGGCAATAGTTTTAGTCTTTAGTGTCTAAGCTTTGGGTATGTGTTGGGAAAGAGGTAAATTATTTTGATTCTCACATCCCACTCTGGGAAGTAATATTCTTCAGGGAAGGAACCTTTTAGACTAGTGCCTAGCAAATACCTGATATTGAATTAAACATTAAAAGGAGAGAAGAGAGGGAGGAGAAATTCACTATGGATTTTCTGCAGACTCATAGAAGTCCTGAAGTGTCCAGTAGGAATCAGGGGCTACCAAATATTTTCTCATGGCAATGAATTTCCTGAATGTAATATAAAACCAACAGACAGGGAAGATTCTGGTGGTCACCTGGAGAGTAAGTTGCTACATGTAGATCATACAATTTGAGTCTGAAAGGGGGATGGTGCTCCCTTCAAAAACAACAGTTTGGAGGGTCCCCAAGTCATAGACATGCAGACAATAAATGCCTGTGACAGGATTATTGTCCGTGTGAACTGAAGTCAGCACAGGGCAAATCAGTATGGAGGGATGGATGCCCTTTCAAAAGAGCTGCATCCTGGCACACGTTTGTGATTAACATCAGCCCCAGGGAGAATCAGAGGAGGGAAATCTTAAATTTTACTGGATTTAAATTTGAAATCACTGAGAAACCACTAAAACCATAAGTTACTAAATGAAGTTTTCTGCTTCAGACTGAAAAGAGGGCTCAAGATTAAAATTAAGTCTAGTTATGGAAAGATAAAGTAATATTTTTGCATCTCTGTGGCTCATGCAATTTTTGCATTGCTATACAAACATATATTTTTCCTTTCCAATAAAAGGATTAGGCTCCAAAAATCCTGTGCCAGCAGAATTCACATTTCCAAAAAAAATAAGCCTCTAAAGGAAAAGTAAGTTTGGGCCACCAAGGTTCAATGAAGCTATGAAAGTTAGTATAAATAGGCTTTTTCATTCTTGAAAGCCAAACAATGAAGACAGCATACTAAAATCTCTTCCCAGCATCTTCAACAACATACCTGTATGTATATTTCTGCTTTGTAGCAGGTAATACACCTCTCCTCTGCCCTATACATTTTGTGTTGCATGTAACATTACATGCTTTTCTGGGTAGATGAATAACTTGTTGAACCTTGGTTCCTGGGGTCACATGGTCACCCCCAAAACATCCAGTAACTTGACCGAAAAAGCCCTAGGCAACTTTTATTCAAGCAGCTAGGCATACCAAATAGGTACCTCTTTAGGCTTCATACTACCCACTAACAGAACTTTAGGTCTGCTCATGACAGTTCAGCACTAGAAGACATGCATCTCTCTTCCTTCCAGCCAATGGGATGAAGTTCTAACTTTACCTCAGCCACCTTAATTTCTCCCAAAGCTGCATTTTAAAAATCTCTCAACTGCTCTATCAAAGGAAGATTCTCCTGATTGGGGGAAAGCATACAAAAGCAAGCACATATATACAATTTCATGAAAGGGAAATTACTTTTGATAAGAGCCTTTCATAAATGAAATTATGTGTGAAAACTGCTACAGTAGTTCTGTGGACAGACTGCTGGAGAAGCACTTGAAATAACTGAAACTTCCACACCAGGCAGCTAGAGTCAAAAGGAATTCATTGTAGTCGAAACCTATGCCAGGAGAATTCATATTTCCAACTAATAAGTTTTTGAGGAACAAGTAAGATTGGACAACCAAGGTTGTGAGTGAAACTGTGAAAGATATTACAGCTGACTTTCAATAGAAACTGGGCTTTTGTCTATAAATCCCCTAATAAGAAAACCATAGTCAGATGAACATGTTTCATTTATTGATTCATTTATTCAACAAATATTAAGAGCCTAACATGTTCTTACATCTGTGTTCAACACTGGGCATTCAAAGCCAAACAAATGCACACTCTGGCCCTACACTCATGATTCTTGGAATTTAGTTTCCCCATGCAGTCCCCAGGAGAGAGAAAACAAAACAAAAACAAAAACAATTATCTTTCTTCAGTTTACTGTACTTTTAAAACTAATCAAGTCTAAAATGAGATCCAAATTTTTGTCCTCACGATCATTTCACATTTTATAAATTACCCCATAATTTTTTCCTTAATGCTTTTTTGTTAGTATTTTAAAATCCAATCTTTAGTACATGTCCTTCTTTAACAGTTTGATACTAGTGAAATATCATTAGACTACATTCTTTCCACCAGTAAAATCTACATGTACTGCTTTAATAAGGTCACAATCCTACCATTTCTAAAAGACTTATGATCTACCTATGATGTGGAAGAAATCTTACTCAGTCTTTACTGGGATTGTTTCATTCATTGATTCATAAGTGTATGCCTAGATGCAGAAGTTCATTTCAACAAATATTTGATGAGAAATTACTGTATAGCTGCCACTGAACTTAGCCATGAAGATATAGAAGATAGTAAGTCATAGGCTCTGCCAAATAACTACTAGACTACTACAACTATTTTAAAAATAATAATTCAGTATCAGTGCTATAAAGTATAAACAAATTACTTTTGGAGGAAGGATTGACCAGTTCTGCCAAGGTATATTGATCAACATCTCACAGAAGTTATTTGATCTAGTCCTCAATAAATGCATAGCATTTTACCTTAAAACATAGTTTGCCTTCAAAACAGGACCTTATGAGCTATGTAGCTCCCATTACACTGAGGTATTGTCTGTTAACATTGTAGTTCTATATTTTCTTTGACCTAAGTGCCCCATTAGTATAACATGTTAATAACATGTTCCCCACGAATAATAATTTGACTAACCTATTGTGAAGCATGTTTCTAAATATCTTCATTTTTCCTTTAGAATAAGCAACCCACAGATGTCATTGGTTGACTGAAGTATTTTTAATGAACGCTTTGCTGTGAAAAGGTTCTGCATAAAATTAATCAAATCAGATACTACAATGTTATCTTGTGGCGCCTAGAGTGTCAATAGTGTTTTCTTTTAGAGGACACTTCTCTGAAAGTAAGGGACACGAAGGTCTAACCAATAGTCCCACCATTAATAAAGCTGATGGAATATTACTCTAACTCTTCTTCTAAGGAAACAATTATAGTACATGTTACTGTTTGGAACAAAAATTTTAATCTTACCTCAAGACTCACATAACCACGGTAATTTAGCTTCAAAATTAAGAACATTGAAAAACAATGGGGTATTTAACCTTGAAGGAATACATTGGGTAATTCTAAGCCCTGGTCCTGCTAGAGGGATAGTTTCTCCAGGCAAACTAACCCCAGAGAACTGGCTTTTTTACTCTTATAATATGATTTTGCAAAGAGGCTAAAAAGTTACTTGCATGTGCCTGGTAGGTGGGTACCCCAAATGTCCTCAACACTGGATAGTGGACAAGGAGGGGGAAAAAATCCTAATGAGAATGACAAAGTGACCTTCCCAAAAAACTTGACCTCACCCTGTTCAGGTGGTCTCACTGGAATTGGGTCATCATGGTGGAATTTGAAGTCTACAGAAGCTTGCCCGATCAAAAGGCAATGTGCTTCTTCATATCCTTTGCCTGTGTATTATCAATTGTATTCTTTACTTACAACAAAGGACTTATATTTGTTTCTTCTGTCTACTAACATTTCTCCATGGATCACCATCAGGCTGTGACAACTGCATAAGCTATCATCTGGTGTGTTAAATAAATATAGTTGATCTTGATTTAAAGTGGTTCTACACCATTAGCTTCTAATGCAGTCACTTTCAAAATCTCTGAAATATGTATGAAGACACTCCCTCCCAAAGGGCAAAAAGCTTCAACACTGAAAATAATATCTACTGGCAACTCAACGCCAAAATCTTAGACAAATACAAATTAAGTATAAAGAAATAAACCTGAATTGAGAAACCCTATTCAAAGTTTATCTTATTAAAAAGACAACCTATAAAAAGGAGAACCTATAAAAAGGAGAAAAACATTTTACCTTACTTTTTGTACCACTATTTTAAGTTTAACCCATTGTAAGTAAGTGTTTAAAGCAAAATAATAAAATAAAATAATAATATAATAATAATAAAATAAACACTTCTCTATGATACCATTTTCTTGGATGATGATAGTACTGTGTCTGTAACACACCCTTAAACCCTACAACCTTTCTAAATCCCATAAGAGCAATTCAGAAGGAATAATTGAGAAGGAAAGAAGGGGGAAATTTTAATGCACATGGTATCTTAGAAGGTCTGATCCCCAGAAGTAAAGGTTATACACAGACAGAAAGAACTCTGAACAAAGTACATGCTTAAAATAAAATTTTTCAATTACTTCCACTCCTAGTGGCAAAGAATGTTTAAAAATGTGATATATCTAAAGAAGAAAAGTAGAGGGCTTTGGTAAATAGCTAATACTCTCTGCTTCATGTCCAGCTCTACCAGATGAATTCCAGAAACCAGAATTTGCTCAGGAGCTGGCACATTGTCTTACACTCCTGTTATAGCCTTATGAATGGAATTTTTCTATTGTTCAAGACTGGCAAATGTGACCAGCATTTTGACAACCTGGCATAGTATCAACATAAAGTATTAGAGCAGGGTTCCAAACCTATTAAGCCCAGAGCTGTTTTTTTATGGCAAATAGTTTGTAGAATCCCCATTTCTGCCCTGAAATTAAATTCATATATGATATAAACTCTTCACACAAATAATCTTCAAAATATGAATATAAAATATTAATATCATTCCATAACTGTAATATAAAGTAAAAAGAATAAAAAAGTAATTTGTAATAAAACTACATATTTTCAAATGAAAATGCTCAGGTATAATAAAAAAGAAGCCATATGAAGTAGTCAGGTGTTTGTGTCTATACTTAGAATCAGTATGAATGTGACAACTACAAATGGAGTCAGGTACAGGTGTGTTGCATTGGCAACTCAAATACCACAAATGGCGTTGCCATTGGTGATATGATTTTCTGAAACGGTGAGCAACTCTTGATAGAGTTCTAACAAAACAAATTATAATCTTTTCTCAATTTACAATGTAGCTGCATTCCTAGAAATTTCAGCATATATTAAAATCACACAAAAAACACTTTGTGTTTATATGTAATATGGAATTAAGTTTTAGGTCCAAATAATTCTAAGTTGATCTTTTTCACATGAATGCCTAGAAGGATATTTGAAAATCATGTAGTTTTCAGAACTGCACTACATTTCAAGGTCTGTCTTGCACGTTGCACGACATCTTAAATCACTGACTCACACACACTGTTAGTAATGCCACCAAAAACCACAATAAGCAAAGATGCACCCACAGATTAAAAAATGCCCCGGGGTGTGGTAGTTCCCTGTTAAAAAACTACTAAGAAAGGAAGGCAAGTGTGGTTAGTGTACAGCAAGTAAAAGATAGTAGTAGTAAATGAGTCAGAGTGGTAGGAAGGGACAAGATTACATTGCTGTTGTTGTTGTAAAGAATTATGGGAACCCAACAGAATATTTTAAGAAGGAAGCAACATGATTTAAAATATTATTTCAAAAGACCGCTCAGGGAACACCTGGCTGGCCCAGCCAGTATAGCATGTGAGACTTGATCTCAAGGTTGTGAGTTTGAGCCCCACGATGGGTGTGGAGATTACTTCAAAATAAAATCTTAAAAAAAAAAAAATAAAAGATCTGTTTACTGTGTATAGGATGGATTATAAAGTTACAAGAGTAGAAGCATTTAGAACAATTAGGAAGCCATTGAAAATAGACTGGGGACTATGATAATGCCTTGTACTAGGGTGACAGAGATGGATATCAGGAAACTTGTGTATTCAGGATTTATTTTTGAGATGAAGACAAGATAACTTACTAATAAAGTCAGATGTGAAAGGCTAAGGAAAGATAAATCAAGAATGCTTCATAGATTTTTTTGACAATGAGGGAGATGGTGGACATTTTTTGAGATGGAAAGCATTGGGGAATGAAGAGGTTTTGGAGAAAAAAAAAAGAGTTGTTTTATTTTATACATGTTCAGATGTCTACTAAATATGCAAATAGAAGTACCAGGTTGGCAACATTTATATTGGTCTGGAGATCAGTGAGTAGTAAAGTGAATTGAATGATTTAAGTTAGAGAGCATATAAATGGATCAAACTTGGACACAATCTCAGGTGGCACCAGAAAATGACCTATTAAAAGAGGCTGAGAAGGAGTAGCCGATGGGGTAGGAAGATATGGTATTACTGAAATCAAGAGGAGGAAAAATTCTTTAAGGAGGCACATCTTTGTTAAATTATACTGAAAGACTGAGTAAGAAGAGAGCAGAGAAGTGATTATTAGTGTTGACATCATACAGTTGATTGATGAGTTTCATAAGAGCAGTTTCATTGTGGTGATAAGGACAAAAATCCTGCTGGATTTTGTTAGGAGAAAATGGATGGTGGAATCGGATGCAACTACCTATCTTTCAAAAAGTTTTGATGTGAAACAGTGAAAGTAAATGAGGTAGAATTGGGAGGGAAATCTAGGAACTTTTTGAACAGGAAAATTTGTACTGATAGGAATCAATCAGTGGAGAAGAAGTGGTAGTTATTACAAAAGAGCAAAATATGTAAGGTACTGAAAAATAAGAACTTGATAATCAAAATCTGAAGTTAGCAGGTCTGAGAAGTAGGGCAAAGAGTATTAGATGTTGTTAGTGTTCTGTGCACAGCCTCTTTGCACTCACCTCCACACACTCACTGGGTAATACTTTCTTTGCTATTGCCCATACCCTTACGCATGCCCTAAAATAGGTGAAGTCTGCCCATCATGTGATCCCACAGCATTGGGTAGTTCTTTCTAACACTTCCCACACTTAAGATTATTCTCTTATCCACTAGACAGCAAACTCAATCCTCATAAGGACTATATCCCCAACTTCTAACAGAGGAAGAACTTAATATATGAATGAATGAATGAATGAATGAACAAATGAACAAAAACTCTTGCTGCTTCTGACCTTATTAAAACTGACCTTATTAAAACCCACTGGGTGGCTCAGTGGGTTGAGCATCTGCCTTTGGCTCAGGTCATGATTCCAGGGTCCTGGGATCAAGCCCCACATCAGGCTTCTTGCTCAGCAGGGAGGCTGCTTCTCCCTCTGCCTGCTACTACCCCTGCTTGTGCACTTTGTCTCTCTATAACAACAACAAAAAAATCTTAAAGAATTGTTGAAAAAAAACACACTGAGATCCCAGAAAATATATGGCTAGAAAACTGAGAGCATATTATATATAACAAATGTTTACAATTATTTTAAAGATTATAATAAAGTAATAAAAATTCTGGAAGGAAACATTTCAGACTGTTAAGGGAGGCTTTCCTCTATTGTATCAGGGGCAAGGAGAATGAGAAACAGTCAATGGTTTTCCATATTTTGAAAATAATCTAAATGGATCATATATTAAATTGATGTGAAAACATTTAATGACAGAAAATTACCCATTGCTCAGAATCATGGGGAAAAAAAAGTGCACCTAATCATTTCAAACCTTGATTCTTGTAACTCTCAGCTTAATCTCTGAAATATCATCTAACTCTGGTTTTCAAACACGTTTAGCATTTGAATCCTTTATTTTCAAATGAAATCCTTTGTGGAAATCTGATACATAAAACAGTTATACACATACTTATTTTCCTTGAGGCAAGATGGAAAACAAGGCAAGCCACTCTCCCCAACCTATCCTTCCAGAGGAGCCTTGGTATAGGTTTATAAAACTTAGGGCTATGGCAGATACAGTTTGAAAACCATAGATCTCACTCAAACACAGTAAGGACAATAAACCCAGGCCCCATAATCTACAAAATGAAGCGCAAAAGCAATACTTATCTCTCAAATCCCAAAAAGTTAATGGGTATTTTTTAAGTACAAATAGATTTAAGATTATATAATGTAGGAAATTTTGATAATGAGTAACATAACTTATTTTTAAGATTTTTAAGTTTCTCTTCCTTTGTTTTTTTTTTTTTTTTTCCTCTTCCCTTCAATTCCCTCCTTGAAAAATTCAGTTCTGAAAGTAGGCAGTGGGGTTGAGTATGGTAAATGTCCTCACCAGGTTGAAGGATATAGCCCAGAGCAAGGTACAGAAGCCCTAGTGGGTTAGAAACACCCAAGTAGGAATGCATGCAGGATGGCAGTAATAGCAATAGTCCAGCATCTGAAATCAGAGCTCAGTAGGATGAGAAGAACATTCATAGTTGGGGTAGCAGCCAGAGTTGTCAAAACCCAGGCAGAGTAAGGGGAAATTTTTGAGGGCTCAGGGTAGTAGCAACAGTTGGAAATTGATCACACAGAGGGAGGTTGGTTAAATAAGTAAATATATCAAGAAAAATGGGAACCAGTTTTCTCACTGTTGGAGGGAATAACAAATGTGGAAAGGGAGGAAAAAACAAAATGAACCCTGTGGTGCTAGAGAAAAATTTGAGGTGTTGATATGAACTCATGATTTCCAATAGAGAGATAAACAGAGATGTAGACAAATGGATATACATAGAAATAAATATAAATGAGAGGGCTTGGGAACAAGGACACTCCAATAGCAATAAGCACAAAGAACTTATTTTCTAAGTACCATTCACCACTAAATGGAACCGGTCTCCTTAGAAAAATTAATGATTCCAGGACTATGGTAAAAAAAAGTTCCCAATCATCTTGGAATACGTTTTTGCACCAAAAAAAAAAAAAAAAAAGGCAAGGGAGTTTTTAAAAATAGATGACGAGGGGCACCTGGGTGGCTCAGTGGGTTAAAGCCTCTGCCTTCAGCTCAGGTCATGATCTCAGGGTCCTGGGATCGAGCCCCGCATCAGGCTCTGTGCTCAGCAGGGAGCCTACTTCCTCCTCTCTCTCTGCCTGCCTCTCTGCCTACTTGTGATCTCTGTCAAATAAATAAATAAAACCTTTAAAAAAATAATAAAAATAGATGATGACATGTCAAAAGGACACAGAAGCCAGCTTGAAGTGGCTCCCCACTGGATAAATCTGGGGCAATTCAAATACCAAAATAAATCATGACAGTTACAAACAACAGTCAAACTGTGGAAAGAGCCAAGATGCCCTTCAACAGATGAATGGATAAAGAAGATGTGGTCTGTATACACAATGGAATATTATTCAGCCATCAGAAAGGATGAATACCCAACTTTTGCATCAACTTGGATGGGACTGGAGGAGATTATGCTGAGTGAAATAAGTCAAGCAGGGAAAGTCAATTATCATATGATTTCACTTATTTGTGGAACATAAGGAATAGCATGGAGAACATTAGGAGAAGGGAAAATGAAGGGGGAGAAAGCAGAGTGGCAGACTCTGGACTCCTGGGAACAAATGAAGAGTGTTAGAAGGGAGGGAGTAGGGGAATGGGTGAGCCTGGTGATGGGGGTTAAGGAGAGCATGGATTGCATGGAGCACTGGGTGTTTTACACAAACAATGAATCATGGAACACTACAAAAACTAATGACGTACTGGATGGTGATTAACATAACACAATAAAAAAAAGGAGAGCACTTGATATAATGAACACTGGGTATTATATGCAACTGATGAATCTCTAAATTCTACCCCTGAAACTAATAATACAGTATATATTAACTAAATTGAATTTAAGTAAAAATATTTTTAAAAATTAGAAACAGGGGGGCACCTGGGTGGCTCAGTGGGTTAAAGCCGCTGCCTTCGGCTCGGGTCATGATCCCAGCGTCCTGGGATCGAGCCCCACATCGGGCTCTCTGCTCAGCAGGGAGCCTGCTTCCTCCCTTCTCTCTCTGCCTGCCTCTCTGCCTACTTGTGATCTGTCTGTCAAATAAATAAATAAAATCTTTAAAAAAAAAAAAAAAAAATTAGAAACAGGTAATTAATACTAACGTAAGTAAATGAATAAATTGTTTGATGGGGAAATGAATAACAAGCTTTATGATGAATATTTGCATAGTTGTGAAGTATCTCCCCAGCAAATAATTATAAAAGGAAAAAGAGTAACATTACTATAGACAAACCTGGCAGATACTATCTTTAGCAAATGATCAAAGCAATAGCATTAACAACAGGACAAATAAAAATGTTGTGCACCAAATAGGATAAAGTTAGAGGAACACAACATCACTGCTATGATATCCCTGGCAAATACGCATAACTTGAATCCATTTATGAGAAAAAAAATCAGATAAACTCAAATTTAAGAACATTCTAAAAGTAAGTAGCCTATGATCTTCAAAAGTGTCAAGATCATGAAAGTCAAGGAAACATGAAGTAACAGTTTCAGATTGAAGGAGACTGAAGATTCATAACACCTAAATGCATGATGTGATTCCAAACTAGATCTTTTTGCAAAAGAAAAGACATTACTGGGAAAATTGCAAAACTTGAATGGGGCCTAAATATTATATGGTAGTCATATTTCAATGTTAATTTTCTTATTTTGATGATTTTATTGAGGTTATTATAGAAAAATGTCCTCATGGCAGGAAATACGCACTAATGTATTCACAGCTGATGGGGCATGAGATCAGCAACTCTCTTGAATGGTACAGGAAAATTAAAGTTCTCCATACTGTATTTCCAACTTTTCTATGTTTGAAATTGATTCAAATCTTTAAAATTTTTTTTAAAATTTTTTATTAACATATAATGTATTATTTGCCCCAGGGGGACAGGTCTGAGAATCATCAGGCTTACGTACTTCACAGCACTCACCATAGCACATACCCTCCCCAATGTCCATAACCCAACCACTCTCTCCCTGGACACTGATTCAGATCTTTAAAAAAAAAAAAAAAAAAAAAAAAAAAAATATATATATATATATATATATATATATATATATATATACAGAAAAACACTGTCTAGGGTTGATTTTTCATTTAGGAGGACCTTGCAAACCAAATTACAATCTTACATGATGGTAGGTCTTTCTATCTCACTCTTCTTGTACTAAACCTGAGTGAGATGTCTAACTTTTCACAATTCCTAGGTTCAGTCCCATCCTTTATATAAACCATTGTTGTCTTTTAGCAGAGGTAATGTAAGAAACTCTCCTCTCCACTTTAAAAGTTCTTTAATCCATCTTATGGGTGTTGGGAGTTTTCATCCTTGTCCTTCCGACCTGCTATCTGAAGACTAATTTTACACCTGTTTTGCTCTAGCTACAAAAGATAGAAAAATACTTGAGTACCTATTACATGTCAGACATCATCCTAACACAGGATGAAGATGTAGCCAAAGCTCTTCGTACAAGTTCCAGGATTGAAACTGACAGGACTGATAATATTTAGGAAAAGTTCATTTCCACAGTCAAAAGTGTTACTCTTCACACACATAGGCACACACATACATACACATGAGAAGGGAGAATATAATTTTTAAAAAGGGTTTATAGATTGTTATTCTGATGCTATTCCTATTGGAATGGACAGCACAGTTCTAGAAAATAAATGACCAGTACCTGAGCCATTTAAATCGCTGTGACTCATTCCTAAAGCATCCCATTTGGCTTATAATGCTTCTGAATCAATTCTATTAAAAATATCATTAAGGCTTGCTTACATCATTTACATAATGTGAATGGACTAAATTAAAAGAGTTTAGAACAAACAGCCTATCTCAAGGCCTGGATTTAATACTATTATATGCCACACAATTTCTAGCTCTTACTGTAAAATCCTCTCTGACACCTAAGCTATTGCACAATCACTTGTCTCACCTTAAATGTTATTTGTAAGCTACATATACATTCTTCTGAATGACTTACAGATACACACATCCTGCCTGAGACCAAACTGCTTCTGAAGAATCGTGGGAGGGTTATTTTAGTTCAGGTTCATGCATTCGGTTCCAAACTTCAAGAAAATTTCACAGCTAGTGTCTTGCCTAAAGCTGTTTATACAATGTGCATTAAATATTTTAATTAAATTTAAGTTGTAATTTTATTTAAAAAATTACAACCACATAGGTGTTTAAAATACAAAATCTGGGCAATCCTGTTGTCTAGATAAGCTACATAATTATTCCACCCAGATCTCACTTCTCTCTGATGCCCATAGGTACCACTGCTCTATTTAGACCATATCTCCCATATAGTAGGTCTCTAGTTTGACACAGTTAATCAAATGGCCACCTTTTATAACCCTTTTCCTTTGTTGAAAGTCCCCGACTCCTTCTAACTTAATCTACTTTAAAACCCACTCATCCAAACGATCATTGCCTGCTCATTCTGCTGCCATAAATTGTATGCAGAACAGGCCAGAGGGTGCTCTAGTCCCTAATCAAATCAGCTATGAAATGAAAGAAGCTCCTATTCTTTACTAACTTTCTGGCATTTTCAGAATATTGTAAAGCCCTCTCCTTGTGAAACCTCACACATTTATGCAGTTATCCCTACACATGGTGCAAAAGGATGTATTGTTAACCCATAGCATGGAAGAAGAACACCACAAACAGGTTGGTGTTCATCTTTGTGGTCTCTGGACTCCATATTTAATATAACATTTCACATTGCACTGATTAGGGTTGAGGAAGAGAGAATGTTTTAACTTAGATGTAGAAAAATAAATAATTGACATTCAATCCTAAAACTCCAGTAGGCATACTCAAAAATGAACAGGTTCATCCTACTGCCTTCAAACTAGTACATCATTATCACCCAACATTAATAAGCCCATGAAGCTATGTCCCCCACAATTCCCTATCTTCAGAGCTTGCATTAATGCTTTGGATCTTCCAGATATTAGGAAAGTGTTAGACATGTGCAGATTATTCTTGATTATACTTAATGTGTAATGTATACTCTATTTCCCCCAGTAGACTGTGACTTCTTTAAGACAGGGAATGTGTCTGTCTGCCCTTTCTGCTATATACCCCTGTAAATGACTAATAACTGGAACAGAGTGGTGGCACGCAATACTTTTTGGATGACTGGCTGAATTGGGGGGAAAATAAAGCTCATGAAGTGTATAGGTTAAGCTTTTTAAAAAATATAAATTTCATTTAATTTTATTTAAATGTTAAATTTATTTAAATATATTAAAAATAAATAAAATGTGTAAAAATACATATATATTTTTTATTTATTTATCTGACAGCAGAGGAAGAGGGAGAAGCAGGCATCCTGCTGCCCTGGAAGCCCGATGTGACCTCAGTCTCAGAATCCTGGGATCATGACCTGAGTTGAAGGCAGACACTTAACCAGCTGAGCCACCCATGTGCCCCTAAATTAAGCTTTAACACCACGTGTCTCTAGAGATTCATCAGTATTCCTAAAACAATCTCTCTTACCATTTAAATCAAACTCTTATTTTATTAAAAACCAAAAGCAACTGGTAAAAGTTCTCCACACAGAAAAACTGTATAGATTTGGAGATACCAATTAGTAACCGAGTGTGGATGACCAGAATGTAAGCAGGGAGCTGATGTCAATGCTGGATTACAGATTCTGTAAACCTTTATTTATGTAACTCTGGTACACCACTCCCACTGTGTACCTTCCAGAGGTCCCTACTGAGAGATGGGTGAACTCTTCCTGCTTGATAGGCCATGACTCCAATTTTTTTTTTCCTCTTTAACTCCAAAAGATTGTCAAATCCCACACTGCTTTTCGGAGACTTTCTAGTTTGTTTCTTAAATAATTGCTTTGCCCAACTTTAAGAATTTCACAAAAAACTCAAGGGAGAATCTGAAAAGTTTGGATGTATCTCTCTGTATTTCCCCTCTCTCCAGCATGTTGGTCCCTCAAGTCCTGGCCACCTCCATTACTCTGTACTTCAATTTTCATCCCTCTCACACTGTGACACTATCAGAAGATACATTGCTGCAGCCCTTTGCAGGATTCTTAGCCTCCCTCAACAAGTCAGGAATTGGGAAATATCCCTAGGAAGAAAGCAGCTTACAAAATATCAGCTCATCAATCTGTAATTATCTTCTTTTCTGGTATCTTCACTCCTTGGTTGTCTCAGCTGTTTTCCAAATTCTTCAAACAGATCATTTTATATATTGTCCAACTTTTCCGTTGTTCTCAGGAGTATGGTTCTGCTGTAAACTAATGCATTGTGCATTTTGGGATCTTTTTTGATGCGTTCTTAATCTAACACTCAGCATAGTTTAAAAGAATGCAACTCAAATGCAAGTTTGTAAAGGAGATTTGTAACTCCTATTCCCATGTTTCTGGAACATTTTATTACCTCAGGTGAGATGATTTGGATGGTGTAGAAAGGGGGTGCCTGCCTCAAAATGTTTTAGTTGCATATACCTGTTACTGAAGATCCTACCCTAACAAAGATGTTCAGGGCATTGTCTGTTAACATACAGATGCCTCTAGAAGATGAGCAGTCATTACATTGATGAAGATGGATATCAGACTCTTGTAAAGGGAGAGAGACAGAGAATGAATATGAGTCTTGGGTTTTGCCAAAGAGAGAATCCCAAGGCCAGATTCAAGCTACCATTACCCCCCAGAAAAGGGAAAGAAAGCAAAATGTGAGGAAAATACTGTGACAGGATTAAGCTTTCCTATATCATGTCTTTCCCAAGACTGATTTTAATCTGTAGGATTACTGCACCTCTACCCAGATTAACAAATATTATCATATCTGCCAAACATGGATACTCTTCCTAGGTGCTGGTGGCACAACATTTTGTCTGCCTGGTTTGTAAAGGGTGTGGAGCCCAATGAGGCTTGAACTACTGTCTACCTTCCTATTTTTCTCTTTAGTAGAGGAATGTTTTAACTGATCCACTATATTAACATCTGTTATATATTTTTTACTTTATCAATCATGAAACCCATGGCAAAGCCTTGCACTTTCACAACAAACGGTAAGAAATAGATAGAAATGAAATCTTTGATCCTTATGAGCCTGTGCTATGAGCAACATATGCTAAACCAAGCAATTCTGTACCTCCAAACTTTGGACTTAGGTTTGGTTTGGACTAAAGCAAGTTCTATTACTCATTATGAAATGAATGTGTTTCCTGTTACCCAGGAAGTAGGTGCTAGTCTGCAACAAGCTGCTTCATACAGACAGGAAAACCACAAATCAGTGTATATGATCAGTATTTGACATACTCCTAGCATGTTTCAGCTGCTTTCAGCTCTGCTGGGCTAAAGCATTGACACATTATTTGATAAGGTCTATGTGGGATGGGCCAAGCTGTGAGAGGAAAGCCACAAGGCCAACCTGCTGCAAATGGTGTTGTTTTATTTTTTCCAAAATGAATTAAAGTCATTACAACCCCTGCCAGCCTTGGGCCCTCATGGCCAAATTTGTCCCAAACCCAAGAGATACCTCCTACATCTCAAAGATTTACAGATGGAAAGAAATGGAAAAATATTCCTAGAAAAAATAACTAATTTCAAATGAGGGGTTAGGGGAGGAAATAATCTTCATTAATCTTCTATCTCATACCTAATATAGAGCTTATCTGCATTATAAATTTTCACATTAGTCCTAGGGTAACTGGAATAACATTTTTAAAAAGAGATATATGTGAGGCTCTGAAAAATTAGGTCATTTATCCAGAATGATTCAGTAATGAGTAGTAGATCTGAGATTTAAACCTGGGAGTTCCAGTTTCAAAAATCATATGCTTTCCATTACTCATGATGCTGAAATACTCACTTCGTATCATCCTGTCTTTTGGACTTTATGAAGAACATATAACTGTGATAAGCCAAATTCAATGCCTTTTAAAATCACATGAGGCGTGTGTTCCTTATGTTACACAGTGAAACAGCTCAAGACATAAATTAAGGTCTAAGCATGTACTTGCCAGCGCCCTGATAATATCATCCTGGCATAAACTGACATAGTGGTGGGCCTCCTCAATTCAAGTTCTGTCAAATCCAATCACTTAATTAAAGCCCTGGGTATGATGGGAATTTCAATAGCAGGGCACTCTAGGAGCATTCTATAATATAAAGCAAATACAGAAATAAAACTACTAGAGAGAACCTATCAAAGCCATAATACATCTATTACCACAGCTGTTTCTCCCCAGACACTAGGCTCCCTCCTGAGCCTATTATTAAGTGCAAATGACCAGGCTCAGTGACTGTTATTTTTAAAAACATTACTTATCGTGTATTGTGTTCTGAAACTTGTTGACTTATTTTAATTTGCATAATTATAGTAATTTTCTCCTATGTCAATGCCATAGGATTATATTAGGGTTTTGCCTTTTATTTAAAGAAATACACAGGTTCAAAAGTAAATTGTTGTTATACCATTTTTGACCCTTTCAGGCAGCTGAGAAACAGTGATCATGAAAGGATACATTTTGCTAAGTTCACCCTTGGCTCAGGATTGGAAGAGGTGGCATAGGTATGAAAGAACATAATAGGGAGAGATAAACAAAAGGGAATAGGATAGTAAAATAATGTAGAAACAGAGAGAAAAAGAGCTCTTTGTAGACCTTCTTCAGAGTGTACTTCAATTATTATTGTAACATTTTCATCTTTAGCAACTCAGGGAATTTGGCCACATCATCCTTATTTTATGGATAATGAATTTAAGAATAACCACTCATCCAGAGCCAAGTTGGACACCTAGATTTCTTGATTCTCAGTCTGATCATGTTCCACTCCACAAAATAAGAACTTCACATAAGAATATTTGCTCAGTGAAATATTGAGACTCCCAGGCTATTAGTTGTCCACACTTAGTCTGTACAGTAAGTTAGGAAATTTTCCACTTTATGGATACTTTTTTTTTTTAAGGAAATTTGTCTATACTTGCCACGTATTGCCACAACCAAAATTCTACTTCCCCAAGTATTTTTACAGACATCCTCAGGTCCTTCTAGTAGGTTTTAAAACCAGAACAATAACAGACCTCTGACAGGATCAAGAAAATAAAACTCTGTACTTGGTTCCTGCCCATCAGTCCTATGCCCAAAGCTGCCCTGTCCAGGACACCCACCCTCACCTCCTAAGGGTGGATGAAGATAGAAGAACATATACCAAGAATGTGCTTATTGGCACCCTGTCTTCCTATTTCTCCCCCTCTTTTTAAAGTTCTGTGATCTTCTAATCAGTAATAGGAGGATCCAGACAGTTAAAACAGGATGGAAAGACATGGGAGAAGGGGCAGCATGAGAACATAAATGAAGGTTATTAGACTTGTAGATTAGGAAAAAGATTACAGCATAGGTCATCTGAGCCCCTGAACTAGATTTCCAACTGCCTTTTTTCTTTTTTTTTTAATTTGAAGTTAATTAATTAACATATAGTGTATTATTAGTTTCAGAGGTAGAGTTTAGTGACTTCTAAATATACCAGTGGTTCACTCATCACTCCTTCATGTGCCATAGGATCTATATCAAAGTTACTATATCAAACTATACCAAATTTTCCCCTCCTAAGGCAATTCTTCCTTGTAAGTTGAAATTCCCACTGAGGTCAGAAACCACAGAATTACCTCTAAATCCTATCTCTGATTTTTTCATCCAAGCAGCAATGTGATATAATGTAGGAATGGTGGACTTAAAACTCAAATGTCTGCATTTGAATCTCAGTACTTCCCCTCATTACTGGTCTTTAGCTTCTCTAAGTCTCCCTCTTCTCAACTCTTCCTTGGAGATACCTATCACAGGTATCAAATGAGGTTGTGAGGACTAGAAGATATAATCCATGAGTGCTTGTAAACACTTGAAAATGTTACATTTACTAAAGTGGTCCCTTCTTTTTCATTTCCAGCATCTTCATACAATGTAAGCCTTACTTCTCACTTGGACAGTATTTTCTAGCTTTGAGGTTCCCAAGAATTGGTCCAGTGTTCTTTTCCAGTATTATGTTTCAGTAGTAATATTTGTCTATGTCTGTTCTAGTCATAACACACTGTAATCAGAATACCTCTGTGCTTTTCTACTTCTCTGTATTTGTTCCTAATAACCCATTTTCCATGGAAAGTTCTATTTTCCCTACTCTTTTGGTCGATCCCAAATTTTCCCACTTCTACAAAGTGCTTGATTCTCCATATCTGCATATCTGATTTGTGTTATATTCTGAGTTGATCCCACTCCAAGAATTTCGTTAGTAACTTCCTTGTAACATGAAGCAATTTCTTGTGTGTTAATCAGTTATGTCCACACATAAAATTTATGTTCTGCATCCTTATTTTTAACTTAAGATCAAGGTCTGAATTACATTTACACGACCAGGGTCTAACCTAATGACTTCCATACATTTTAATTGTTTTCAGTGAATTCTTAGTTTGACTTGGAAAAGCTTCCTTTAAATGCCCCCCCCCCAAATAGTAACACAGGATACTATCAAATTGAATTTTAAGTACTCAATAGACAAAACTATGCAGCTAGTCTTGAGATCACTGAAGATTTCTTAGGGTATCACCAAACCATGATTGAAAACCAATAATGTGAACTAGGGTGACTCTAAAATAAGCTATTTTCACAATTGCAATATTGTACTGCTTTTAAATATGTTATCTTCAATACATACATATGAGATAGAGATTATATATGTGTCACCAATAGGAGAATTGAGGTTTAAAAAAGATGAATAATTTGTGTATGGTAGCACAGGTAGAAAACAGTTAAGTCAAACCTTAAGCCAAGCCTTTCTGTCTTCAGACACTGTGATCTTCTCACTATTTTGCGCCAACAGTTAGAGTTTTATCAACTCTACTTATAAAAACTTCAAGTTCTCCCTGGGTTTGGGAATAGGCAAAGAAGATTAAAATATAACATTTCCTGAACTACGCCAGAGCTTGGCAAACTTGCTATAAAGAACCAGATAGTAAATATTTTAGGCTTTGTGGACCATATGGTCTACTCAAATCTGCCATTATAGCGTGAAAGTGGCCATAGAAAATAGCAATGGAATGAGCATGGCTGAGTTCCAATGACACTTTGGAAACTTTATAAAAATCAGACAGTGGACCTGATTAGGCCTGCAGGCTATAGCTTTAGACCCCTGTTAAAATCTCCAATAAAGGTCTATCTACTGTCACTCAAAAGAAGCAGGCTAGGTGTTGTATTGTGTCAGTCAGTAGAGAATGATTAATTAATTAAACTTTCATATTACACTTGTATTAGATATTTAGGGTACAATAATGCATAAAACATGGAAATTGACAAAATTATACATAATTACAACTCCAAAACACATGTTGTTCCCTCAACAGAAATTGAGATAATCTACTAAAACACATTTTAAAAATCTAAAGATAAAAAACATTTTTCTCTGCAGTTGCTTGTATATAGTATATGTAATTAATAGATTTTAAGTCCAGAAAATAAATGAAGCCAAGTGCCTGTGACCTTTTGTTTCCATATTCTCGCTCTTGAAATAAATTGATCTGTTCCAGTGAGTGTGCAAATATAGCACCTTGGACTGGAGATGACTCAATAATGAGCTGATCTTTCATGAGAAAAAGACTTACATTAGTGAATAGGAAATAAGGTTACAGAAATCATAGCACAGAGACTACAACTTGTTCTTAATAGAGATGGATTTTATTTTCACACTATTTTCTAGCTAGTGGAAATATTTGGCCAAACATGGCAGATAATATGTTAATATATAAAACCTTCATTTTCCCTTTAAGCTGGGTCAGAACATTTAATGAGAGCTTTATATTGGCCATACAAATTGTGAAAAGCTCACACTACATGAGGTTTGGACTGAATAAAAGAATAGCATGCAGTTTTTTTGTTGCCCCTCTGGAAAGCCTTGCCTAACCTTCACAGTAGGAGCTCTATCTCCCTTAAATCTCTGTACTCATGGTTCAAAATATTCATTTGCTTTTATGTACTATCTGATATTGTTACCAATTTTCCAAATATATGGATTACTTTAGGATTAGACTTAAATATATGGAATGGGATACATATGTACATATGAGTCTAAACCAATTTCACTTTCTATTAGTTGATTGATATCAAACTCTTCATCATCTCTGAAACAGCTTCAGATAATAACAGCATCTATTTCATAGGTGTGTTGTTGGTTTACATTTAGAAAACTGCATAACCACTGCTATCATCATCATTGTCAGTATTTTCATGTCTTTTCCTGTATGAAGTTTTCCTCAACTTCCCAACCAGAATTCAATGGTAGCCATCTGACAGAACTTTTGGGATTTTCCAATTCTTTATCTTTTTTATACTGCATTTAAATTGTTTGCATATATGCTCCCTTGATATTAAATGATTTTGTAATGATCAAGAAAATTATCTTCTTAGACTTTGCTCTTCAGATGTAGTGCACTATGGCATCAATAAAGACAAGCATAAATTTAGTGCATTTTCCTATGCTGGTATTCAAATATTTTGCTTAGAACTCTCTTCCTATTATTAGCCAAACTTGAGTTTGTGTAACTATGTGTTTGCCTAAATTTCTATCAAAACCAAAAAAATCAATTACAATGTTAAAAAAAGAAGAAAAGTAATATGTTCTTTTAGAAAGATAACAGGAGCATGTGAAAGGATTTATAGTTGCTGGGGCCCACCTCACATGTCAGGAAGTCCAGGATGAGGATAGGTCTGTTTGTCTATTGAGTCCTTATGATTATAGATAAAAGTAAGATAAAACAAATTAAAATGCGGGAAAGGGCTACTGCTCTGTTCTGAGGCCATAGTTTCTCAGCTCTGAGCCCAAGCCAGCCCCAGTAGCTGAACAAAATCAACCACCCTATAAGACCAAATTTTTCCCCCAATTTTAGCTTCTATGACTAATTTTCCCAGACTAGTCAAGCTAGTGTAGAGTTCGACTCTTATCTCAGATTATCTACTGAGTATACCTGCTTCTGTACATTTCCACCTGTACAAATTCTGACACTTGACACTTAATCCTCCCAAGATTCCCCTTTACTCTTATCTATTCTGACCCCCTTTCAAAGCCTGCTACATACTACTGTATAACTGTCCATCCAAATAGGACTTTCTATATGATACTACCTGATCAAGACTGTCAGTGACCTGCTGCTATATTTTTAAGTTAGACAGGATCACCTCTGTAAAAGTAATCCTGAAATTCCAGCTTGCTCACACAACAGAAATCTAGTTTATGTAACTATCCAACATGGATATTCCTTTTCAAGTATCTGCTCCCCCTGCCAGGTGGCTTTCCATTAAGTGATGACTTAGGGACCCAAGTTTTATCTTTTGTCTCCACCTTCTAAATCTTCAGAGTCTTCTTCATTATGCAAATAAAAGAAAAAAAAAAAAAAGAAAGTGTGGAAGTTTGTATCAGAGGTTTTTATGGGGCAGGGTTGGAATTGGCATACACTAACTTGACCCACATCCCATTGACTGAAACAGTTATACGGCCCCACCTAACTGCAAAGGAAGGAAACTGGAAAATGCAGTCTAGCTGTGTGCCTAGAAAAGAAAGATAGGATGAACATGTAACAATCTCAGCTGTCCAGATGAAGCATAAGCAGAGCAACTGGACAAGGACTCTTCTTTTTATTAATAGCATCTTAAATGAGAGAATACAAAACCGCTTACAAAGTTCTTCCTCAGATACTATCTATTCTCATCTTCCCAGTGGATGTGGCCTGCTTGCATTTTTATCCCCATTTTTCAGATGAGGAAGCTAATAAAAAATAGTCAAAGTTATACTAGAAAGTATACAACACAGTCAGAATATGAACTCAGAGAATTTGATTCTTCAAAATCTAGGTCAAGTATCTACCTGTATTTTATCCCTGAAGAATTACTCACTATACTACTTTGTTCTCTGACCGAAGATTAGAACTTATTTCTTACAGGAAAACATGTGATTACATGCTACTTTATATTATTTATTAATTTTTCATACCTTATTTCATACACCCCTGAACCATAGTAGCTAAACATTTTCCAAATAGAGTGTGTGTGTGTGTGTGTGTGTGCACATGTGTTTATTTATGCTCTTGGATCGCTGAAGGAGGACATTAAAAAAACAGTTCTATGAAGACCACTTGTATATAAACCTTGTTGACCACCTCATTATAAAGCTGAAAATGAAAATATTATACTGTTTAATGTTCTTTTGATAAGGTCAATCAGAATAAATGCATTATCTGAGAAAATCTAAACTTTCTTTAAAAAAATCAGATTACTGGGGCACTTGGGTGGCTCAGTTCGTTAGGTGTCTGCTTTAGGCTCAGGTCTGGATCTCAGGGTCCTGGGACCAAGCCAGGCTCCCTACTCAGCGGGGAGTCTACTTCTCCCTCTCTTTCTGCTCCCCGCCACCCCTGCTCGTGCTTGCTCTTGCTCTCGCTCTCTCTCTCTCTCTCAGATAAATAAAATCTTTTTTAAAAATCGGAATACTTTCCAAAAGAAAATAAGAATTATTTAGTTACATTTTACTGGATCTTCCAGATGCTGAGTGGAGAGCTCTCCTATTTTTTATGTCTGATTTTTCTTTTTCAGGGCTGCGGTTTTCAAAAAACGACTCAGTGACATATACATTAACATCTCTCAATTTACACCTTGGGTAGTGTCCTGGAAACTGGCAAGTGATTCAAAAACACTTGAACTGAAATTTTACATAAGAAAAAAAGATGAAATACACTTTGATAGATTTTTTTTTAAAAAAGGTCAGTTGTGCCTCATTTTTTTCAATATCATATCAAAATGAACTGTAAATGGTTTATGGAAATATATTAACATTAAAAATGTTTATTCATGAATAGAAACACAGTTCCTAAAAATGCCCACTAGATCTGTAATAGACCTAACGCATGAAACAATTAGGAATTCTTGCATACAAGGTGCTACATACAAAGGTGAAGCATGAAGTCAGTACTTAAAAACTCATCTTTTAAATGCATCTAAGAGAGCCTGGATTTTGCTTCATTGATGTCAGGCTATTTTATTTCTTTATCTGTGGAACTCCTGATTCACATGGCATTTTTTACTCATTATTTCAGTTGAGTTAGGGACACAGGAGTCCATATGACATAATCCCAGAATACTTGAAGGCACATATAATAACTGGAAAGGATAATGGATGCTGGCCAAGAAATCACTGCATTATAAGGAGACTAATATCACATGCTGCTGGCATGGTGAACAATGCCCTCAAACTAAACTGCCACTGAGAGAACACTTCATACCCCAAATTTGGCAAGCAGTTTAAACCATGTCATTCCAAACTTAATACACATATCTGTTAGGTACTGTTAATTTATCCCTTTATTCCCATGATATGCAAATTAATAACACATAAATTTATAAATTGACATACAGGTTTGAAAACATAAAAACAATTTTAAATTGAATTTAGTCCCCAAGTTCTATAAGCCCTAGTTTTCCTATTTATAAATTAGTACTAATATACCTCTTTCTTGGAGTTGTTGTAGGAATTATATGAAGTAACAGAGATTATAGTATAATACCTAACATAATAACTTACTCATTGTTAGCCACTATTATTGGCTATAAAGTGACAAATTCTAATAAATAAGTGTTTACAAGTATCTACTCTGTCCCTAGCCCTTCATTCCATTCTGATGTATAGATAAAAAATGCCTCCATTTGCCCCATGGAGGTTAAGAATGAACACCAGTCAACACGTGCTCTAATCTTATTTCTACCAAATTCCAACATTAAGTTCTAATGTTAGACTCCTTAGCCACCAGTTGACACCCAGAGACATGTCTTTGTCTTGAAGAAATACTAATATTATAATTTTCTTGAGTGCAAAACCAATCTCTTTGTACATACCTTTATATACCCTCACCTCAGCCTCATCTCTAAGTTCATGGGTATTCAGCAATAATTGATGACTTAACTTCCTATCCATTACACTAACTTCTAACTTCTGTTATCTAAGCACAGAACAACCCTCAAGCAGCAAGGAAAGTAAAAGTTCTAACCTGTCTTCTCCCAGCTCATTTGCAACTAGAGCTATGAAAAACATTCACCTCAAGTCACCCACCATTCAACCTGATCCTGCACCAAGACAATGCTATCTACAGATGCTCTTAGACTAAAAGAAACTGCCTGCCAATACAGGAAGGAGAAGCAGCCAGTGATATATTTAAATGGATAGGTATTACAGAGGCCAAAAGAATGCAAATGATATTTTAAAAGCTAAGGTCTCATGGGAAAGCTTTCAAATATTTCTTAAAAGACATAGGTGATTAGTAGGGATGAATTTTAACAATCTGCCAGTAAATTTGTAAAAATCCCTAGAGGATTCTACATCTACCTTTATCTTTTCTTTTTAGCTCTCAGAATCCTAAACAGATTCAATACTACCTCCAAAGGGACTGCCATTTACATGCACGTGCACACACGCAGTGGTGTGTGCAAGCCAGTGAATTCTTGTTCTTAGCCAAATGTTATCAGGAATTTTTGAACTGGTTGATAAACTGTTGGTTGCTGAAACTGGCCATGGGGAAGTATTTACACCACAGAAATCAGCAAACACTACAAATCAGGCCTTATCTCTTTTCTTTTTCTTGCTTCTCTTTCTTTCTCCCTCTCCTTTTCCATCCCCCTCTTCCTTCCTTCCTTTCTTTCTCCCCTCTTTCCTGCTTCCTTCCTTCCCCTCCTTCCTTCCTTCCTTTCTTCTTTAATTCTTTCTTTCTTATAGCTAGTATACCAGCACATAGTGGCATATTCTTTATGGAATTACAGGAAATATTCAGAACTTATCTTGGGGCCAGCTATAGCAAAGTAATGGAGTAATTCATTTCCAAAAGAGGGTTCAGGTATCTGAGAGAATATCTAGATTTCAAAAAAGTAAATATTTTAAGGTTAAGTTTAGAGAAGTTGGACTCTATCTTGCCTAGATATTGGCATAATTTTGAATGTTGCTAATGATGGTGACTTTTCTATTTATGCTGTAGCAACCCACTAAAGTATTGAATCAAACTGGAGTTCTTACGAACACTATGGTTGTCTTCTGGATTAAGAACGCTAACATAAAGTAATAAAGGCTCATGAGATATAAGAGTGACTAAATCCTGCAGGTTAAATAAATATAGATAGCCAAGCTGGTAATTCAGGGCCCAAAATGCTTTCTAACAACAATTTCATGAACCAAATAATTGCCAATGCTCCCAACACATAAACATGGGAGGGATGTCCTAAATGAAAGACTCACCAGAGTCCCTGACAGCCCTTTCTCTGTTCTATGATGTATAGGTCAAAAATGATCCGTTCTTTAGAAGGAGGAGATTCAAACACAATTAAAGCTACTAAACTCCAGATCTTGATGAGTAACACCAGCTGTGATTAGAATGGTGGGACTCTATTTCAAATTGGTAAGACTAACCATCATTCCACAGAACTACACATTTACCTTTCTTGCACTTTTTTCAAAAAGCAATTTCTTGTAACTTTTGTACAAATATAGACATACCATAAATATTAAAATATCAATTATATGATTCATTTCTATACTGTAAATGATATCCTAACTAGTGCAATCAACATCTTGAAACAATTTTGTAAGTGGAAGAATAGTAACAAGTTTTGAACATCAAGCTAATCACCATCAAAAATAATTGGAGCAAGAGTGTGTACATAGTACTGTTTCCAGGAATGCAGGCAAATATAAACTGAAGAGGTACCTCATAAAAAAAAAAAAGAAAGAAATTGATACCCTAGTTTATGAATATCTTACTAGAAAATGTAATAGTGAACTCAGAAAGCTTCTAGAATTTACTTGTTTTATTTACTGAATTTAAGGACCAATGTTATAATAATATTCCCACTGTTTTGTATAGCTGTCCACTATTTTGTCCTTTTTTTTTTTAAGATTTTATTTATCTATTTGACAGACAGAGATCACAGGTAGGCAGGAAAGGCAGGCAGGGAGAGGAGGAAGTAGGCTCCCTGCCGAGAGCCCAATGTGGGGCTTGAACCCAGGACCCTAGGATCACGACCTGAGCTGAAGGCAGAGGCTTTAACCCACTGAGCCACCCAGGCGCCCCCTGTTTTGTCCTTATATAATGTTATTTTTATGTTATAAACATGTTATTTTCAATTTTTTTCTGAATAGTAGGAAGTCCCTAGTCATACTGGTGACTTATATCTAGGAAATTAGACAATTGTATAGTAATCTTATTTCTTATTTTGTCTTATATTCCTGTTTGTTTTGTTGTTATTACTAACTTTTGCATTTGTCAAATTTCAGCTTTTTATGTTTTATCTTCTACGTTAAAGTGTTTCTGTAAATACACTGATAATTCTTAAATGATGGGGAAAATTAAAGCATTTGCTATGTGATTTTTTTCATCTTTATCAACAATAAAAAATCATTTTTAGTATTTCTTGGCCATTTTTATTTCATTTATGATTTTTCCACTCATGTCCTTTACCTGAAACCTACTGAGTGGTTATATGTTTGTTTCTTGTTTCTTTGAACTGATGAGAAATTTGTGATACAAATACATTTTCCAGGTCATTACTGATCTTTTCCATGTTTATGTTGATTTTTGCTACAGAGAAGTCTTTTAAGTCTTTAAAGAGTAAAATTTTTCTCTTTCAGTTATGGCTTCTCCTTTTGATTTAATGTCTAAAAACAACCCTTTGGTAGTCCAGCATCATATACATTTTTACCTACTTGCTTTAAATTAATGTTTTATACTTAACAACTTAGTTCTTCTAAAACTTATTTCGAGTAACTTTTAAAATATATTGCTAAATATTTCAGCATCCATCAACCAACTATTTCATCTTTTGCCACTGATCTGATGGAACATGCTTATTATGTATTAGGTTTCTTTCTTGGCTTTCAATTCTGTTCTTTTAAAATTTTTCATCTATTGTGGAATGAGTAAAAATATACTACAGTTCTTTTAGCTTTATAATTGGATTCGGTATCTGGAAGTTCAAGCACTTCTTCCTTACTCTTAAAAATCTCTAAGCACTTTTTTCCTATTTTTCTAAATAAATTTAAAAGTATTAAGTCCTCCCTCATCAATACACACACACACACACACACACACACACACACACACACACACACACCTGGAACTAGATTACATTTATTACATTTATGAATAAGTTAGAAAGCTAGATAATATAAATGCTTATCAGCCTGACAGAAAAAAATATACTGTCTCTGTGGCTTCTTCCCCTAACTGGTGAAATCAAACCATATTTATTTTGACCAGACCTGCTGAAGAACTTCCAGTTTGGCCAAAATTGGTTTGTCATTGTCAAGTGCCATGGGAGATGGACGTTGAAATTTGGTAAATTTAGGTCTCCTCCCTGGAAAATCTTATGATATAACTTAAATCCTGTACTTCAAAGGAGATATCAGTAATGTTAGTGGGAAAAAATACATCTTTACATGCATGTAGGCTGCAGTACTCACTCCACTGACTTTCTTTTTTAGGTATATCCCTTCCTTTTTTCTCACACATTCAGCATCTTAATATTTTGTATTTAAGATGTTCATTCTACTAATGCATAGTTTATAATTTGAGAATATAATTATTGATTTTGCTCTATAAAAACCATAAGAAGTGTATTCTAATTTCTAAACTAAAAAATGTAAGTGATATTCAAAGGCTACACAATATAGATTTTACTAATTTTAAATTTATTTGCTATATTAAACAATATTGTTTCTGTGTGTTTTCATACTTCACTAAGAAAATGCTAAATTTTGTCTCAAGACCTCAGAAGCTTAGTTGGGGCTTAGTTGGGGCCTTCTATTGCCATAATCCAGCACAAACTGTGACTATGATTGGTGATTAAAAACACATACAAAAATCAAATAAAATACACCTACCTATATCTAAAGTATATCTATCATTTAAAGCAGATTTTGTCTTCAGTTATATACCATGAAGTGATAAAGTTGAAAAACAGTATGGGCATCATTAATCACAAATTATTCATTTCACAATTGAGGAAACAAGTGTCTAAGAATATAGAGACCATACAAGACTACATGAACTTGCCAGTCAAGCTGACAAGTCAGTTTCTGAAAAACTGTAATTCTATTATATTGTATAAAAAATACAACCATAGATATTATAATGAAAGAACTGCTCCTTTTTAACCCAGATCCTGGGAGTGAGCAGGAAACTGAGTCCCAAATTCCAGTACAAAGAGTCTGCATATAGAGCCAGAACCAAAAGTTCTGGAACCAAAAATGAAACACAAGTTGGATCCAGGTAGGCAAGAGTAGTTAGTAGCAGACAGAGAAAAAGTCATCTGCCCCTGGCTTTTATGCTCCAGGTTTTGGTGGTATGGACTCATTTAAAAAGCAATAGGCAGAATGGAATAGAGTGGAGAGAACTGGAGAATTTGACTAATTTTTCCTTTTTCTAACAATTACCTGAGTAGTACATTCTCATTTGTAAAAATTAAAAAAAAAAAAGAATAGTTTCATTTTATTTCTCCCTCCCCACAATATACACCTTCTTCTCTCATCTCACTCTTTCCTAAAGGCAATTAGTTTTTATAGTTTAAATACTTCATTTAACAGCTTTTTTCAAGTTATTTCCTTAAGGTAAAAACAAATATGCGAATGTATGCTTTTTAATGTAAAGGAAACCACATTATATGGTTTGCTCTGTATCTCACTACTTTCATTTAACAATTATATGTTGATATCTTTCCAAGTCTGTTTATGAAGACACAGCTCATTATTTTTAGTGATTGAATAATATTTTATAATATGCATAAATCACTATTTATTTATCATTTGACTGATAGAAACGTATGAAATTTCCATTTAGTGGTGCTTCAATTACCATCCTTTACATGTATATTTTTGCAAGAGTATGAATTTCCTACAGATTAGATATGGACTAAAACTGCTTACTTCATACATATGTTTTCATAGACAGTCAAATTTATCTTAAAAAAGACCATGCTTACTTCTAATGCCATCACAATATATAAGAGTATGTGGTTCTTCACACATAATAAATCCTGGATACCATCAGTATATTTAATAGTTGTCAATCTTAAAGGCAAAAATTTTTGTTTAAATTTTTAACTCCCTGCTAAGTAATTTTTATTCATTCATTCCTTTCATTTGTTCCATAAATTATTAACTTATATATTACATTGATTTTCTTCTGTGGGTTTTGATTTTCTTATTGATCAGTAGAAACTCGAAATATTTTGACTACAAATTCCTGGATTTTTCAGATGGACTCTTTCATTGTGTTCAGTGTGACTCTTTCCCTCTCGCTTTCTAGTATTAGCATCTCTAACATATTTTTTTGCCTCATTTCATCTCTTAAGAATTTAATTTTAAAGGTATCAATATCGGTAGACATCTTTCTTTTGTTGCTAACTTCACTGGGTTGATTTTTAATATTTAATTTGTTATAAAGATTGCTATAGAGTTTGAGGATCCTCATTGTGACAGATTTTCTATTTATGCCAATACAACCCCAACTCCCTTTGATGCTCTCCCCATATCACAAGGTTAGAAGACTGGGAATAACACAGTCTGAAATTCTTTGCTTATACATTTCCAGTTTAGTCTCAACCACTGAGAAGCACTTGTGTGAGATTTGGAAGGTAGGAGGGAAGCCAAAGCCATGATTTCTCCTCCAACAATTGTGGGCAGATTATTGAGCTTTGGCAGATATGAGATCTCACAGCAACCTTAGAATTCTCTCTGGATTCAAACCAACTCAGTGCAGCCAGCTGTTACCAGCAGCAGTGGTTTCCTGAAGTTCCCAACTAGGATGTGAATAGCACTTCCTAATTTCCTGAAAATTACTGACAAACCTGAGATCTGAGGGTGAACATTCTAGCCTACATTTCTCTTGCCCTAACAACTAAGGTGTTCTAAAATGTTTTTAAAGTAATCAATTTCTGTTATTATAGAATATATATTTATTTTTCTTGGAAATATCCAGAATAGCTTTTGTTTCATAGACAGAGCCCTACCTGATACACCTATTATTAAATATGGAGATATCTTTTCATTTCTATTTTGATGAGAGTTTGGTTAGAAAAGAGTATTAAATTTTGCCAAATGATTTGGCTGCTATGAGAATGGCATTTAATTATTTAATTCAATAAATTACATGTGTTGATTTTTTAATGTTGACCCATTCTTGCAGTTCTGGGATAAAGCCTACTATTAACATGAAGTTGAGATGTTACTGAATTTCCCCCTCTCTCTTTGCCTGCCTCTCTGCCTACTTGTGATCTCACTCTCTCTGTCAAATAAATGAATAAGATCTTAAAAAAAAAAAAGATGTTACTGAATTTAATTGGGTTATATTTTATTAGGTTTTTAAAACTTATTCATATGTACAATAAATCTATTTTTATTAATTCTCTCATTAACAGAAATATCCTGATTTACAGAATGATTTGAGATGCTGCATGTCTTTTGTCCATATTCTGAAACAATATTACTTAAGGATTCTTTTTTTTTTTTTTTTTGGTTTTGTCAAATCACTTTTACAACTCTGTGTGCCTAATACTGTTTCAAATATAGATCATTGACTATTCTTTCCACTTTTTTCTATGTTTGTATGTTCAGTTGTCTCCCTCTTGAGTCAGTTTTGACCATTTATATATTTCATAAAATAATATAAATAGATTGTAAAATGCATTCTATATTAGTCATGAAATGCATTTTTTATATTTTCAAAATCTTCTCCATAGCAGTAACTAAGTTTTTTCCCATTTGTACCCAATATATAGGTAGTTGCTTATTTGTGGTTGGACATTTTGTTTATTTTATATGGTGTAGTCAGAGAACCATCTTTTGCTTTCATTGATCATGTCTACTTTATTATGCTTTTGTTTTATTAATACCTGCCTCTTGTCAATTTATTAATTTTTATTTCATTAATTCTTGCCTAATTGATTCCTTCATTCTGCTTGGTTATTTTATTCCATTTCATTTCTCACTCTAGGTTACTGCCTTGAAATCTTAGTTCATTTATTTTCAACTTTTCTTATTATATAGTAAGTACAGTTAAAGGCAAAGTTAACGGAAACCAATTCTTTCTATCTTCACCAACAGGGAATTTATTGAAAAGGTATCAATGGCTATTAGGAAGCTAATGAGCAAGGAGTGTTAATTGCTGAAATATGGATGTCCTTTACCTGGGAGTGGAGCAGTTCAATGTACTAGAGAAGTAAGATTGTGCAGCAGATAAGAATGAGATTAGAGAGCCAAAGTGCAAACTCTAGCTTTACCACTGACTGGGCTCTGTGACCCTGGGCAAGTCACTGTACATTTCTGATCCTTAATTTTATCATTTATAAAAGTGGGTAATAATCATAATTTTCCTCATAAAGTAGTTGGAAGGAATGGATAAGAGTATACATTTAAATTTTATAAATATTGTTATATCCTCCTGAAAGACTATTTTCTTCTATTTTCCTCCATATTTGCTGAGAAGCCTCCAGAGCTAAATCAAGCTCTTCTCTGCTTCCTTCTTAGGCAGAATAGGCAAGCTGGTACAACCTCATAGGCTTTTTTAACTTTCTGAAAAGAGAAGTTTCTGGAATGTAGTCTGAAAAAGTGGGCCATAGAAGAGATGAGGTCAGAAATGGAGGTCAGCTATTCCAAATGCCATTTTTAATGCCTCTGGATATAGTACCAAGTGGGTATTTAAAATATTTAATATAGGGAGTACATGGACAATGACTGAGTAGGAGGATCTTGAGCTTGCCTCTCCAACAGACACACTAAACAAAAACTAAATATATTGCAACTCATTCTGAAAACAACCTAAAGACTGGCAGAATAGATCTCCATAGCTAGTCATCAGAAGGCCACATGGAATGGATAGAACTGGCACAGGCATGGTTGGTAATGAAATCCCCAGCACAATATAATTACAAATAAAAGAGACATCACAAGCATGGAAAAGTAAAAATATCAGACCCCTTAGATTGGGTACTCCTAGCAATGGGAACCCACCTTAAGAAGTTGAGTCCCCATAATGGCTGGCTCTGAAAAAGCAGTGGAGCATAAGTCTGGGACTACTAGAGGACTACTGGAAATCCATTCTTTGCCCTTGAAGAGTCAGCACATTAACTCAACTCAAGACACAGCATAGAAGCAATAGTTTAAAAAGTGCCTGGGCTATATATGAAGGAAATGTATTGACTAATTGTAGGACATATGTCAGAGGGGCAGAGATTTATAGATTTATCCAGGGGAAAAAAATATACTGGTGGGTGCCAACTTTTTTGCCTTCCCCCAAGCTTAGATAGCTCAGTTCTTGGGTGGGGGCAAGTCTAAAAATCTCCACCTACGTTGTTACCACAGCATGATGCACCCTAACATTTCTCTGTGGTCCTGTTCCACCCAACTTGCCTGCCATGGCAGGCACTTTTAAAAAATAGCTCCTGCCCTGGAGTGGGGGGAAGATAATCCTAGGCACCACTGTACCCACAGTTATAGCAGCTGGGCTGTGTAGGGGTAAAAATCCTCACCCTCTGGTGCACTTGCAACTGTCTTAGCAGCTAATTGTAGAGCCAGGCTGAAGGTTGCCCCACCTGAGAGCCAAACTAGGGGGACTACAGTCAGGCCTCTCAATAGCATGGGGAACAAACACTGCCTAGCACCTTAACAGGCGAAGTGAGCTACTGCAGCTAAATGAGCTAAAAGTCAGTCCCACCCACCAGCATGCACACAGGAATCAAGGTTTAAGCACAACAGGAGGGCATAGGTAACTCACAACAGGACACCACAGGACCCCAACTACAGAAGACACTACTTTCAAAACCGGGAAATGTAGCTAACTAACCTAATACAAAGAACAAATACAGAGAGTTGGACAAAATAAGGAGATAGAGGAAAGCTCCAAATGAAAGAGCAAAACTGGGGCGCCTGGGTGGCTCAGTGGGTTAAAGCCTCTGTCTTAGGCTCAGGTCATGATCCCAGAGTCCTGGGATCGAGCCCCACATCGCATCGCATCGGGCTCTCTGCTCAGCAGGGAGCCTGCTTCCCTTCCTCTCTCTCTGCCTGCCTCTCTGCCTACTTGTGATCTCTGTCTGTCAAATAAATAAATAAAATCTTTTTAAAAAAAAGGAAAGAGCAAAACAAAATTAGAAAAAGAGCTAAATTAGATGGAGATAGGGGTGCCTGGGTAGCTCATTTGGTTAAGCATTTGCCTTCAGCTCAAGTCATGATCCCAGGGTCTTGGGACTGAGTCCTGTATCAGGTTCCTTGCTCAGCAAGGAGACAGCTTCTCCCTCGGTCTGCCTCTGTCTCTTTTTCTGACAAATAAGTAAAATCTTAAGAAATAATAAAATAAATTAAATGCATATAAGCAATATGCCCGATTAAGAATTCAAAGGAATGGTCATAAAGATACCAAAATTAAGAGAAAAGTGGATGAACTCAGTAAGAATTTCAACAAAGTGATAGAAAATATGAAAAACAACCAGTCAGAGTTGGATAATACAATTACAGAAGTAAGCAATGTGTTAGAGGGAACCAACAAAAGGTTAGAGGATGTAAAATAACAGATCAGCAATATGGAAACAAGGTAATAGAAAGCAACCCACTCTGAATAGCAAAAAGAAAAAATAACAACAATAACAACAACAACAAAACACACAAAAGATTAAGGAGTTTCTGCAACATTATCAAGCATAGTAACATTTGCATTATGGGGATGCCAGAAAGAGGAGATAGGGAAGGGGAAGAAAATTTATTAAAAGAAATAATAGCTGAAACTCACATTATCTGGGGAAAGAAAGAGACATCCATATCTAGGACATATAGAAAGCTCCAGACTAGAGAAACCCAAGAAGGTTCATATCAAAACACATAGTGATTAAGGGGTGCCTGGGTGGCTCAGTCAGTTAAGTGCCTGCCTTTGGCCCAGGTCATGATCTCAGGGTCCTGGAATTGGGTTCCACATCAGGTTCCTTGCTGCTGCTGCACTCTCTGTCAAATAAATAAAATCTTAAACACATACACACACAGAGTAATTAAAATGAAAACAATTAAATGGACTTGCAGGGAAGATGGCAGAGCACAAAGACCATACATTAGCCTTATGGCATGGATACAACTAGATAACACTCAGATTACTATTAAATAACCACTCCCCCTCAAATGACTTGAAGAATGGCAGAAAAAACATCCAAACAAAATGATAAAAGAGATCACATCAAAGAAGGTAAGAAGGGCAGAGACAAAGTTAAGAGCTAAATGGATACATGGAACTATCTGTAGGAGAGAGGGATGCCTTAGGGGCAGAGAGGGGAAAGAAATAAACTATCACACCAGGGAGCCTATAGGGGGAAGACAAATCCCCATACTATTTGGCCTTGAAAACCAGAGGGGCTAAATTTTGTGAGTCCTTATAACCAGTGGGACTTAAAACCCGGAACTTTAAAAACCAGCAGCCTGTTTGTGGTTATTAAGGAGGGCACATATTGCATGGAGCACGGGTGTGATGCATAAACAATGAATCTTGGAACACTGAAAAAATAAAATAAAAAATAAAATTACAAAAAAAAAAAAAAAAAAAAGAACCAGCCTACTAGTAACAAGGTCAAACAAACAAACAAACAAAAAAACGCAGCAGACTCATGAGAGAGCCAGAACGGTGAGAGGAATCTAGTCCCAGCCCTTAAAGAGCACAGCAAGCAGCCCTTCAGAGATACAGCATAGCAATTTGAAAAATGCTGGGGGCATATGGGTGGGAGATTTGTTTAATAATCTCAGAGTGCATGCTGAAGGGGCAGAGATCCTTGGGAAACTTTTGGGGAGAAAACGGAGGTGGCAGGCACAGATCTCTCCCTCCCCATAAAAACACATGGTCACCTATAGGAACAAGCATGGCTCCAACACTCCCTACCTAACTTGGTAACACCTCACCTCCTAGATCCCAGTGCTTTGGGATCTAGGCCTGCCTCCAGCCAGGCCTGCCTCAATATCTGCTGCTGGAGGCCCTCTCCCATTGAGGGCCTCTGCAAAACTTGCTAACACAATGTGGATCCACCCTTCCAGTAAACATACTCTTGGCTGCAGCCAAGCCAAAGCAGTACCACAAGTCTGGCATTGTACAAATAGTCGCAACAGGGGACAGCACCATTCCAAAATGATCCCTGCCCTGATAGGGAAAGATAATCACACACACCACTAATACTATGGCCCCAGCAACAGGCTGGGGACAGACAACTTGTCTGACTGCAGGTCTAACCCACCAATGAAAGGGCCTCAGGGGACAACGTGGGGAAAGTGTCCTGCAGTTTGATGCTACTGCATCTCTAACAAATGTCTGTTTGACTAAACTCAAACCCAAGACAGGCCTAGACTGTCTAAATAACAACCCTGCCAACAGGCCACTCAGATGACTAGGCTGAAGGAAAAAGTGGTTCAACCACAACAGCAGGGCACATACAACACACACAAAGGACACCCTAGAAGTTCCAGGTTCTGGTGAACAGGAGACACTGCACTGCAGGGCCGATTCTTCATAAAACCACTACTTTCAAAAACAGGAGACATAGCTGACTTTCCTAACACCTAGAAACAGAAATCATTAGACAAAATGAGGAAACAGAGGAATATGTCCCAAATGAGAGCACAGGACAAAATCACAGAAAGAGACCTAAATGAAACAGACGTAAGTGATATGCTTAATAATTTAAAGTAATAGTTATAAAGATACTCATTAGATTAAAAAAAAAAAGTGGAGGACATCAGTGAGACCTTAACAAATAGAACAAAAAACAAACAAAAAGAACTGATCAGAGATGAAGAACTTGATAAATTAAATTAAAAATATGTTAGATGAAATAAAGAGTAGACTAGAGGAAGTAGCAGAATGAATTAGCAACCTGAAGGACAGGTGAATGTAAAGCAATCAAGCTGATCAGTTGAGAGAAAAAAAAAATAATACAAAATGAGAATAGATTTAGGGAACTCAGCAATACTCACAAATGTAATACCTTTCATATTACAGGGATACCAGAAGGAAAAGAGAAGGAAAGAGGGCAGAAAATTTACTTACAGGAACAGTAGCTGAAAACTCTCTAAATCTGGGGAGGAAATAGAAAGCCCCCAGCAAAATAAGCTCAAGATCTTCACCAAGGCATATAGCAGTTACAATGTCAAAAAAGTAAATTTTTGTTAATAATTTTAATAATTTGTTAAAAATTTTGTGATAAAGAAAGAATGTTAAACACAGCAAGAGAAAAGAAAGCAGTTATATACAAGGGAAAACCCCATAAAGGTATCAGTTGATTTTTCAGCAGAAACTTTGCAGGCCAGGGGAACTGGCATGATATATTCGAGGTTCTGAAAGGAAAAAAAAAAGTGAAGCCAAGAATATTCTATCCAGCAAGGCTATACTTTAGAATAGAAGGAGAGAGAGTTTCTCAGACAAATAAAAACTAAAGGAGTTCATTACCACTAAACCAGCCCTACAAGAAATGTTAAGGGGACTCTGAGTGGAAAGGAAAGACCATATATGAGAATACAAAAAATTAGAAGCACAAAAACAGTAAACCTAAGTACATCTGTAAAAAATCAGTCAAGGGGGGGTGCCTGGGTGGCTCAGTGGGTTAAAGCCTCTGTCTTTGGCTCAGGTCATGATCCCAAGGTCCTGGGATCAAGCCCCGCACTGGCTCTCTGCTTAGCAGGGAGCCTGCTTCCCTTCCTCTCTCTCTGCCTGCCTCTCTCTGCCAACTTGTGATCTCTGTCTGCCAAACAAATAAATAAAATCTTTAAAAAAAAAAATCAGTCAAGGGATTCACAAAATGAAAGCATGTAAATTATGACACCATATACCTAAAACATGTTGGGGGAAAGCAGTAAATGTTGGTTTCAAGATGGATTTAACTCAGAACATTCCACCTTAAAGCAGCAGAATACACATTCTTTTCACATGGAACATTCTCCAGAATAGTTCACATATTAGGCCACAAAAACTAATCTCAATAAATTAAAAAATATTGAAGTCATATTATTAATCTTTTCTGACCACAATGCTATGAAACTAGAAATAAACCACAGGAAAAATATTGAAAGAATACAAATACACAGAGATTAAAAAACATGCAACCGAACAATAAATGGACAATGAAAAAATCTGGGAGGAAATTAAAAAAAAAATACATGGAGACAAATGAAAACACAACAATCCAAAATGGGGATATAGCAAAAGCTGTTCTAAGAGGAAAGTTTATAGCAAGACAGGCTTAACTCAAGAAGAAAAAAAAAAAGAAAAATCACAAAATAAATAACCTAACTTCATACCTAAAGAAGCTAGAAAAAGAAGAAAAAACAAAATCCAGTAAAAGGAAGGCAATAATAAAGATTGGAGCAGAAAGAAATGAAATAGAAACAAATAACACAATAGAGAAGATCAATGAAGTCTTGAGCTGGTTGTATGAAAAGGTCAACAAAATCAATAAACCTTTAGCCACACTCATTGAAGAATAAGATAGAGTACTCAAAATGAAAAGTGAAACAGGACAAAGAACAAATGATGTCACAAAGATGCAAAAGATGTAAGAGAATATTCTGAAAAGTGATATGCCAATAAATTGAACAATCTAGAAGAAGTGGATAAGTTCCTAGGAACATATAACCTACCAAAACGGAAGCAGAAAGAAATATGAAATTTGAACAGACCAACTACCAGCAATGAAATTGAATCAGTAATCAAAAAATTCCCAAAAAACAAAATTCCAAGACCCGATGGTTTCACAAATGAATTCTACCAAACATTTCAACAAGAGTTAATACCTCTTCTCCTCAAACTATTCCAAAAACACAGGAGGAAAGAAATCTTCCAAATTAATTATGCAAGGCCAGTATTACCCTGCTTCCAAGACCCAGTAAAGGCATTACCAAAAATAAACAAAAAACAAACAAAACAAAACAAACAAACAAACAAAACAGAGCAATGTCTCTGATGAAAACAAATGCAAAAATCCTCAGCAAAATATGAGCAAACCAAATACAAAAATATATTACAAAAAAATAATTCACCATGAGCAAGTGGGCTTTATTCCCAGGGTGCAAGAGTGGCTCAATATTAGCAAATCAATCAATATGATATATCACATCAATAAGAGAAAGGATAAAAACTATATGATCATTTCAATACATGCAGAAAAAGCATTTGACAAACTACAACATCCATTCATGATAAAAGATCTCAAAAAAGTAGGTTTAGAGGGAACATAATTCAACATAATAAAGGCCATATATGACAAACCAACAGCTAACTTTTTCATACTCAACAGCTAACTTTTTCATACTCAATGATGAAAAACTGAGACCCTTTCCCTTAAGATCAAGAACAAGACAAGGATGTTCACTCACCTCTTTAACTCAACTTAGTAGTGGAATTTCTAGCCACAGCAATCAGACAAGAGGAAGGAGTAAAAGGCATCCAAATTTGTAAGGAAGAAATAAAACTCACCACTTGCAAATGTCAAGATATAGAAAACGTTAAAGACTCCACCAAAAAAAAAACAAAAACAAAAAAACAAAAAAAAAAACACTAAAGCTGACAAGTTATTCAATTTAGAATACTTAGTGTATAGAAAATCATTGCATTTCTATAAACTATTAATGAAGGAGAAGAAAGAGAAATTAAGAAACCAGTCCCATTTACAATTGCACCAAAGATAATGAAATGCCTAGGAATAAACCCAACCAAACAGGTTAAAGACCTATACTCTGAGAACTATAAAGCACTGATGAAACAAACTGAAGATGACACAAATAGAAAGATATTCCATGCTTATGGATTGGAAGAACAAATCTTAAAATGTTCATACTACCCAAAGCAATCTATAGATTTAATGCAATCCCTACCAAAATGCCAACAGCATTTTTCACGGAACTAGAACAATCCTAAAATTTGTATGGAACCACAAAAGACCTTGAATACCCAAACCATTCTTGAAAAAGAGCAAAAGTGGAGGTATCACAGTTCCAGATTTCAAGTTACATTACAAAGCTGTATTTATCAAAACAGTATGGTAGTGGCACGAAAATAGACACATAGTCAATCCAACAGAATAGAGAGCTTAGAAATAAACCCATGATTATACCATCTATTAGCCCTCAACAAAGGATATAGAATATGCAGTGGGAACAAGTTCCTTCAACAAATGATACTGGGGAAACTGGACAGCTCCATGCCAAAGAATGAAACTGGAACACTTTCTCACAAACTCAAAATGGATTAAAGACCTAAATATGAGATCCGAAACCATAAAACTCTAGAAGAGAGCAAAGTTACTAATTTCTCTGACATAGATAATAGCACCATTTTTCTAAATAGGTCTCCTGAGGCAAAGGAAACAAAAGCAAATATAATCTATTGGGACTACATCAAATGAAAAGTGTGCACAGCAAAGGAAACTATCAACAAAACTGAAAGATAACCTACTGTACTGGACAAGATATTCACAAATAACATATCTGATAAAGTGTTAGTATCCAAAATATGCAAAGAATTTTTACCAAAAACAAAACAAAACAACAACAAAAAAAGAAACCCTCCACAAACAGTCCAATTTAAAATTGGGAAGACATGAACAGACATTTCTCCAAAGACATACAAATAACCAACAGACAGGAAAAGATGTTCAACATCATTCATCATGAGGGGAATACAAGTCAAAACCATAATAAAATATCATCTCACACCTGTCAGAATGGTTAAAATCAAAAACACAAAAAACAACAAGTGTAGGCAAGTCCATGGAGAAAAGGGAACTCTTGTGCAATATTGGTTGAAATGCAAATTGGCACAGCCACTGTGGAAAACAGTGTGAAATTTTCTCAAAAAAATAAAAATAGAATACCCTATGATCTTGTAATCTCACTACTGCATATTTTCCCAAAACACAAAAACACTAATTTGAAAGGAGAAATGCACCCTTATGTTTATCGCATCATTATTTACAATAGGCACACTACAGAAGCAACCCAAGTGTCCATCAATAGAAGAATGGAAAACAAAGAAATTATATAATATGTATGTAAAATTATTTATATATAAAATACATACACACAGAATATTTTTGAGCCATAAAAAAGAATGAAATCTTTCCATTTACACCAACATGCATGGGTCTAGAGAGTATAATCCTAAGGAAAATAAGCCAGTTAGAGAAAGGCAAATACCATATTATTTCAGTCATATGTGGAATTTAAGAAGCAAAATGAACAACTAAAAAAATAAAATAAAATGCAAAACAAATTACAGGCTCTTTAACTATACAGAACAAACAGATCAGAGGAAAGATGGCTGAAGTTGGTAATACGAGTTGAGAATACACTTATCTTGATGAGCACTGAGTAATATATAGAATTATTTAATCACTATATTATACATTTGAAACTAATAACACTGCATGTCAACTATACTGGAATTTAAATAAAATAAATGAAATATAAAGAGGACTTTAAAAGCAATAAGAGAAAAGCAATCAGTCACATACAAAGGAATCCCCTTAAGGATATCAGCTAATTTTTCAGTAAAAACTTTGTAGGACAGAAAGTAGTGCCATGATATATTCAAAGTGCTGAAGGAAAAAAAAAATCCTACAACTAAGAATACTCTGCTTGGTAAGAGTATTCCATGCCAACAGTATCATTCAAGATTGAAGCAGAGATAGAAATAATTTCCCAGAAAAATCAAAAGCTAAAGAAGTTTATCATCACAAAGCCAGCCTTATAAGATTGGTTAAAAAGAATTCTTTAATTGGAAAGGAAAGGAAAGATCATAACTAGAAGAAGTTATGAAAGGAAAAAATTTCAGAGATACAAGCAAACATATAGCACTGGAAGTAGACTAATCACTTATAAAGCCAGAATGGAGGTAAAAACACAATATAGTAAAATCAACTGCATCTACCAAATTAGTTATGAGATACACAAATATAAAGATGTAAAATAAGACATCATAAACATAAAATATGAAAGGTGGAGTAAAAATCTAGTGCTTTTAAAATGTATTCAAACTTAAGCAGTAGTCAACTTAATATAGACTCATACATTCAGGATGTCCTATATGAATCCCATTGTGACCATAAATCAAAAACCTAAGTTAGAAACACATACACTAAAGAGAAAGGAATCCCAGTGTATCACTAAAGAAAGTAATCAAATCACAAAGAAGAAAGCAAGAGAAGAGGAAAGGAACAGACAGAAACTACAAAAACAACCAGAAAAGAGTTTTAAAAAAATGACAGTAAGTCCATAACTGTAATTACTTATATGTAATGGAAAAACCTGTTCCAATCAAAATGCCTAAGGTAAGTGATTAGATTTAAAAACACCAGTCTACATGGTGATATAACAAACTCACTACAGACCTAAAGACATAGAAAGTTAAAAGATGAAGATAGGTATTCCATGTCATGGAAGTGAAAAGAAAGCTGGGATAGCAATACTTATGTCTGACAAAATAGACTTTAAAACAAAAACTAAGCAGCAAGAAACAAAGGTCATTACATAATGATAAAGGGATCTATTCAACAAGAGGATATAATAAAAAAGAGGAAAAAAAGTATCTATGCACCTAATATTGGAGCACCCAAATATATTAAGCAAATATTAACAAAGGGAGAATCAGATCATAATATATTAGTAGGGGACTTTAACACCCCACTTATATCAATGGTTAGTTCATCCACACAGAAAATCATAGGGAAGTAGTGGCTTTGAATGACACATTAGAGCAGATGGAATCAACAGATATATATAGAAAGAGAACATTCCATCCCAAAACAGCAGAATATACATTGTTTTCAAGTGCACATGAAACATTCTTCAGGATCGATCACATGTCAGAAAATAAGTCTTGATAAATTTGAGAAGACTGAAATCCTATCAAGGATCTTTTCCCTACCACAACAATCTGAAACTAGAAATCAAATTAAGGAAAAAAAAAAATACTGGGAAAAAAAAACCATGGAGGCTAAACACCATGGTACTAAACAACCAATGCATGAATGAAGACACCAAAGAAGAAATAAAAAAAACATACAGAGACAAATGAAAGTAGAGACATAGCAGTCCAAAAATCTTTGGGACACAGCAAAAGCATTCTAAGGAGGAAGTTTATAGTGATACAGGCCTACCTCAAACAACAAAAATCTCAAATGAACATTCTAACCTCACACTTAAAGGAACTAGAAGAGGAAGAACAAAGCAAGGCCAGTGCTCATTCAGGGAAGAAAATAATAAAGAATAGAACACAAATACATAAATCAAGTGTAAAAAAAATTAGCCAGATCAATGAAACCAAGAGTTGGTTCTTTACAAAGGTAAAGAAAGTTGTTAAACGTTTAGCCAGACTCATCAAGAAAAAAAAGAGAAAACTCAAATAAAATCAGAAATGAAAGAAGTGAAAGCAACACTACAAAGGATTATAAAGGATACTATGAAAAATTATACATCAACATAGAAGAATTGGATAAAATAAAACCATAAGACTTTCAAAAAATGATTCAGGAAAATAATTGAAAATTTGAACAGACCAATTACTAGTAAAAAAATTGGATTGGTAATCAAAATATTCCAAACAAAAGTCCAGGACCAGTTTTTTCCCTCAGATGAAATCTAACATGAATTTAATAAGAAAAGTTAATACTTATCTTTTCAAACTATTCCCTCAAATAGAAAAGGAATTTTACCCTGATATCAAAGCCACACAAAGACGCTACAAAGAAGAAAAAGGCGAAGCTGGAGAAGGAGAAGTTGGAGAAAGAGAGAAGGAGAAGAAGAAGAAAGAAGGAGAAGGAGGAGGAGGGAAAAGAAGAAAAAGAAGAAGAAGGAGAAGAAGGAGGAGAGGAGGAGGAGGAGGAAGAGAGAAGAAAGGAAAAGAAAATGAAAAGAAAGAAGAAAGAGGGAGGAGGGAGGGAGGGAGAAAGCAAGGAAACTGTAGGCCAATGTCTGTAATGAACATAGATGCAAAAATCACTAACAAAATATTAGTGAATCAAAATCAACAATACCTTAAAAGGATCATTCACCATGATCAAGTGGGTTTATTCCATGAATGCAGGATATTTCAACACTTGCAAATCAATCAATTGCAAATCAATCAGCATGATACAACATATTAAGAATAAAAAATATATGATCATCTCAACAGATGAAAAATGTATCTCATAAAATAACATAGATTCATGATAAAAACTCTAACTCATTAAAGTGAGTTTAGAGGGAACACACTTCAACTTAATGGAGACCATACATGATAACCCCACAACTATCATACTCAATAGTGAAAAACTGAAAGCTTTACCCTCTAAGATCAGGAACAATATAAGGATATCTATTCTCACTACTTTTATTAACATAATACTAAAAATCCTAGCCACAGCAATCAGGCAAGAAAAAAGAAAGAAAAAGCATTCAAAGTGGTAAGGAAGAAGTTAAATTGTCACTATTAGCAGAGGACATGATACTATACTTAGAAAATCCTAAAGATTATGCTGAGTGAAATAAGTCAAGCAGAGAGAGTCAATTATCATATAGTTTTGCTTATTTGTGGAGCATAAGGAATAACATGGAGGACATGGGGAGATGGAGAGGAGAAGTAAGTTGGGGGAAATTGGAGGGGGAGACAAACCATGAGAGACTGTGGACTCTGAGAAACAAATTGAGGATTTTGGAGGGGACGGGAGGTGGGAGGTTGGATGAGCCTGGTGGTGGGTATTATGGAGGGCAAGTATTGCATGGAGCACTGGGTGTGGTGCATAAATAATGAATTCTGGAACACTGAAAAGAAATCAAAAATAAATAAAAATTTAAAAAAATAAAATAAAGAGATCAGTAAGGACTGGCAACACAAAAATGTGGATTACGATAGAGGTATTATCTTTTCTAAGAAGCCCTTCTTGACTTCACTCTTGGACTTAATACTTAAACTATATTTGAATTTTCACTGTACTATACACATACATTATCATATCTTACTGATAATGTATGTCTAATAATGATTTACTGTACTTGAACTCCTTAATAAGAGTTCATTTTATTTTATGGTCTGTCAGTTTAATCTAGGACTTGGAAATGTATATGTAATCAATTAAATTTTTAAATAAAAAAGTAAATTCATTAAATGTTATTAAAAAAAAAAAAAAAGAAAATCCTAAAGACTCCACCAAAAAAGCTATTGGAACTAATACATGAATTCTGTAAATTTGCAGGACACAAAATTTATACAAAGAAATCAGTTGCATTTCTATACACTAATAACAAAGTACTAGAAAGGGAAATTAAGAAAGCAAACTCATTTATAATTACACCAAAAATAATAAAATATCTCAAAATAAATTTAATCAAAGAGGAGAAAGACCTATCCTCTGAAAACTGTAACACATTGATGAAAGAAATTGAAGGTGACATGGATTTAAAGTATTAGTATCATTTAACTGTACTACTCAAAGCAACCTATATATTCAATGCAATCCCTATCAAGAAGCCAACAGTATTTTCATGGAACTAAAAAAAAAAAAAAAAAGGAAGAAGAAGAGGAAGAAGAAAAAGAAAAAGAACCATCCTAAAATTGGTATGGAACCACAAAAGACCCTAAATAGCCAAAGCAATCTTGACAAAGAAGAGCAAAACAAGAATATGTTTCAAACATTCCAGGTATCACAATTCCAGATTTCAAGATATACTACACAAAGCAGTAGTCATCAAAACAGTACAGTAATGGCACAAAAATTGGCACATCAGATCAATGGAACAGGAAAGAGCCTAGAAATAAATCCATGCTTATATGGCCAATTAATCTCCAACAAAGGAGACTTGAATACACAAAGGAAAGAAGACATTTTCTTTAATGGCATTGGGAAGACTGGACACCTATATGAAAAAGAATTAAATGGGACCACTTTCTTACACCATATACAAAAATAAACACAAAATAAAGATCTAAAAATGAGACCTGAAACCATAACACTCTTAGAAGAAAACAAACAGTAATCTTTTGGACATCTGCTTTAACTTATTTATAAACATGTCTCCTCAGGGAAGGGAAACAAAAGCAAAAATAAACTATTGAAACTACACCAAAATGAAAGGCTTTTGCACAGTGAAGGAAACCATCAACAAAACAAAAAGGCAATCTATTGAATAGGAGAAGATATTCACAAATGATATACCTGATAAGGTGTTAATATCTAAAATAAACAATACAACTCAACACCAAAAAATCCCAAATAATCTGATTAAAAAGAGGACCTGAATAGACATCTAAAGATATCAAAGACATCCAAATGGCTAACAGACACCTTAAAGATATACTCAATATAATTTATTACTAGGGAAATGCACATCAAAACCACAATGAGGTATCACATCACACCAGTCAGAATGGCTAGTATCAAAAACACAAGAAATAACAAGTATTGATGAGAATGTGGAGAAAAGGAACCCAGTGATTTGTTTGTAGAAATGTAAACTGGTACAACCACTGTGGAAAACAGTATGAAGGTTCCTAAAAAATTAAAATAGAAATATCCTATGATCCAGTAATTCCACTACTGGGTATTTACCCAAAGAAAATAGAAACACTAATTTGAGAAGATATGTGCACTTCTATGTTTCTTGCATCATTGTTTATAATAGCGAAGATATGGAAACAACTTATGTGGCCATCAACAGAAAAATGGATAAGAACGAAGAAGTACACACACACACACACACACACACACACACACACACAATAGGGTATTACTCCACTATAAAAAAGAATTAGATCTAGAACATGGCAGGAAGCAGCTGTTCCTGGTGGGGCTGTGTGACCTGAGCATCTCATTCACGAAGGAAAAAGAATTAGATCTAGCCATTTGTGGCAACATGGATGGATGTAGTGGATACTATGCTAAGTGAAATAAGCCAAAGAAAGACAATATATTTCACTTATATGTGGAACCTAAAAAAATCAAACAAATAAACAAAAACCAAAAACAAATTCATAAATACAGAGAACTAATGGTTGTCAGAGGGGTGGGTATGGGTGAAATGGATGAAAGGGATTAAGAGGTGCAAACTTACAGTTACCAAATAAATTATGGAGATGAGAAGTAAATCATAAGGAATATAGTCAATAGTATTATAATAACTTTTCTCATGACAGACGGTGACAACACTTATCATTATGAGACTGAATAATGCATAGAACTATCCAATCATTATGTTGTGCAAATGAAACTAATATGACATTGTATATCAGGTTTACTTCAATTAGGAAAAACAAAATAAGAAAATAAAATATTTAATACAGGCAGCTGGGCAGCTAAAAATCAGAACAGGAGCAAGATTCTGAAGGCCACCTGTGTGCCAAGTATTAATCCCTTGGATGCTGATGCTGGGTCAATGAGAGATTAAGTGGTTTCTGGGCAAGAGCCCTGGGTACTCTGGGCTCATGGCAGGAGCTATTTATCAGTTTATAGAATGCATTTTCATTTTCAAAAACTGGTATAACTGTACCTTTGTAGGTCTAAATACCAGCCCTGCTTAGAACCCAGTCTGTTCTTTAATTTATTATCTCACCTTTCAGCATCACTAGATACACTTACTTCTGTGTTTTTTTTCTTGTGCTTGTTCTGAGATGTATTTTCACGAGTCTTCTATCGATCTGATCTCATCTGTTTTCTACCTTCCAAGCAATTCCTCAAAGACTTTGACCAATTTATTATATCTTTTCCAGATTTTCATTATAATTTAAAATATACAGATAGGTAGATACACATAGAAAATTCATTTTATAGACCCTATATATCTTTTTCAGTTTTCAATGAAATTGGAATGGGAAGGAAGACACATGCATTTAGTTCATCAGCTTCATTATACTTTTTTTTTTTTAATGTGAGCTACTGATTATGGATTTATCTGAGAAAAATTTACTTCCACTCCATGGCTGAAAGGCCAGATTTTTCAATACACCTCAATTAATTGAGTAGAGGCTAAGGTTAAGACAAGTTTTAAGAAGCATTCCACTTGTTCTTACAATAATTTAACTAAAAATATTAAACCAGTATTAAGTTATGATGATTACTTAAATTTTTAAAAAATCTTTAAAAAGTTTGACTCATGACAAAATGTTGAGTAATAAAAAGCTCCTATAAATAATACAAACTGACTACCTGTTAATAACATTATAATCTTTGAATTAATAGCTGTGCCTCAAAGATTGTAAATTTGGGGTGGGTTTTACATTTAAAAGAAAACTATCAAGGGGTGTCTGGATGGCTCAGTTGGCTAAGTGTCTGACTCTTGATTTCAGCTTTGGTTATGATCTCAAGGTTATGAAATTGAGCCCTGCACTGTTCTCCATGCTCAAAAGGGAGTCTGCTTGAGATTCTGTCTCTCGCTCTGGCCCTCCACCTTATTTGTGCTCTAAAATAAATAAATAAATCTTAAAAAACAAAAAAACAAACAAAAAATTCTCCAAATTACCTATATTGGGATCCCATGGTTCTCAATTCATGGCTTATACTGACATTATAGGAGTCTGAAAATTTAAAAAAGAGGGGGGAGTGAATCTGGATTGGAATTTGACTTGCTAGAAAGAAGTGGGGGAAATTCTATCAAAGAAACTCTGTACACTTATTATCATCCACTTAGGAAAATCAACTAAATGGCAGGAAAGAAAACATACGGATTCTGACCCTAATACAGATCTAAGTCTGTATAATGGTTTCTAAAATGACATAAATGAGTCATACTCTGAAAAAAAAATCCGCAAGGGCCTCTACAGATATAAGAAGAATGGCAAGGGACACATAATGTAAGGAGCCTGACCAGAAGATACCCAATGAAGAATTTAGTGCAAGGCAAGTACAGGGCTCACTAGTGCTCCAAATATGAAGATAAGGAAAGAAGTGAAGAAAAAGAAAAGGGTGGGAGAGAGTCGATATTAAATATGATTGGGTTTGCAATGACAATTTTAACAATCTTAGCAATCAAAGTGAAATTAAATTCTGGTCAAAATTGTCAATTTGATTTTTTTCAAGAATATTCTCCAGACCAAAGTTCATTACTGAAAACAAGTTCATAGTGATAGGAAACATGGACTTCATTTTTAGGCTCTTCTGCAACATCTTGTATATATAAGGCACAGATAAAGAGCAGTTCGTGGCCAAACATATCATTATCTCAGTCTTGTATAATTTCAGACTTTTGTTTCAAAGAGCTACTCATATTGTCACTACCTTACCAACCTCAAACGGTCCTGCCAGAAGAATGGAACTTCAGTATGTGCGTCATGTAACTTCATACTCAGATAAGGATCCAGAGATTTTATACATGCCTCCTAGAGTTATACTTGGTGAGAAGCAAAAGAAGCAAAAAAAAAAAAAAAAAAAAAAAAAAAGGAATATGCCAATTTACAAATTAAGACTAGAAAATATGTGGTCTTGCTTCCTCCCACACAACCTCAAGCATTAGTAAGCAACATAGTACTTTTTTCTACTAAGTAGACTCAACTCTGGATTTCTTCTGTCAGCAGAATTCCAGGCTGTATATTATAGGCAACTCTAGGTAAAATCCTATTTGATACCATGACTAAAATACAAATTTCTTTTATGATTAGTCATACCCATATATAAAATGTAGTTTAGGGTGTACAAAGGGCTTTCACATATTTTTATCACAATTCATAATAACCCCCAAGATGGGTTTTAGAAATGAAGCTCAGAGAAATGAATGTTCAGAGATAAAGTCATACACCTAGTAAGTGGAAGAGGGAGGACATGAAATTGCAAATTTGTTTACAAATCCAGTGCTCCTACTATTTTTACTATAATCACATCTGGACACACACATACACTTATATATACATATACATATATAAAACAGGAACAAAATAAAATACAATTATTATATTATCATTTATTTTTTATTATTTTTATGTATTTATTATTTTATTATTATTTATTATTATATTTTTATTATTATTTAGTGCTAGTAAAATAACAGTGATGATAAAATACAGTAACAATATTTTTTTTTTTTTTTTGTCAGAGAGAGTGAGCACAGGCAGACAGAGAGGCAGGCAGAGGCAGAGGGAGAAGCAGGCTCCCTGCTGAGCAAGGAGCCCAATGTGGGACTCGATCCCAGGACCCTGGGATCATGACCTGAGCCGAAGGCAGCCGCTTAACCAACTGAGCCACCCAGGCGTCCCTAAGTAACAATTTTTGTTCCTGCCAAGTTTCTTGGTATCATTGCTGGTACTTAACCATCAAAAAAAGTCACACACAGCCTCTGGGTATTTTGGGTTTCCAATGCCAGGCTCCTTTAAGGAGTGAACCCAGTTTCATAATTCTCTACCTAGCTTGGATCTTCTAATTCTTAATCTCTGAGATAAGATTACAGTAAAGATATTTTCAACCAGACATTATCAATGCAATCATCAGAATTATAATTTACTGCCACCTACTATGTGCTGGCACTCTACTTTGTGCTCTGCATACATTATTTATTTCTCTCATTCTGTCACAGGAGATATTAGCCAACCTCATTTTGTAGGTGAGGAACTCAAAGTTCAGCATTAAGGTAACTTGTCCAAATTAATTTAGCTCACATAGGACAGAGCTTAGATTTAAATTCTAATCTTGACTTTAGTCATGCTTTCCTCATAATGCAGTGGTGCCTCTAAACCAAGAGACAAAACATTCAACTTAAAGTAATTAATTTACACATACTCAGATTTCCAAGTCCCAAAACATAAAGGCTAAGGCTGTTCTTCTAATCATGACAGATAGTGTCATACCTCTTAAAACTCTATGTGAGAAATATTTTTCCTCCTGTCCCTATACTGAGATGCCTTTCTTACTCATGATCTCATCTTCCTCTATGCTCCTCACCAACATACTGAGACATCCTCATTTATCTGTTCATCTTCCACAAATTTTAGTAGGAAAGGAAAGGGGGTTATAAGATTACAAAAAATAAGTGAATAAGTTTTTATTTTCATGTCATCTTTAGGCAGTGCTATAGGTTAAATGTTGAAAATCTAATGCCCCAGGTGACGGTATTTAGAGGTGGGGTTATTGAGAAGTGATAAGGACATGAGGGTAGAACACTTCTGAAGAGGATGAGTGCCCTTATAAAACAGACCCCAAAGACCTATCTCACTCTTTCCTTATGAGAAGACACAGCAAGAAGACTGACCTGGAAAAGAGCCCTCACTCAATATTGTTGGCACCCTTATCTCAGATTTCCAGCCTCCAAACTGTGAGAAATAAATTTTTCTTTCATAAGCTACCCAGTGCATGATATTTTGTTATAGCAGCCTGAGCAGACTAAGACAGGCAGAGTAGAATGAGGTGAATTGGCCCAAATTTTAATTATTGTGAATAATTTTTCAATATTCTGTCCTGTTTGCATTTTCTTCCTTTTCAAATCTCTCCTCTTTCACAATATCAAAATCATCATTTGCCGCCTCCTGATGGTGCATGGGAGAAGAATGAGACAAAAATAAGTCTCATAAACAAGTCGCCCTCACGCAGGGGGTGACCCTGCTCCTATTCTCTTGCAGCTGAGTTGTTTCTGTCTCATTTTTCTCCTGTGCGCCCTCAGGAGGCAGCAATCATTTGCTCTAATTTTAATTTGCAAATCCCCTGCTCATGAACTCCAACATCATTCCCTGAGCTATACTATCCCATATTTTTATCTGTCATTTTGCCTACCTACACAAATTGCTCACTCATACCTCAAACCTCATATATAAAAATGAACCTGCTATATCACCCTGATTCCTCAAAACCAAAGCAAACAAAACAAAAATAAACAAAACAAACAAAACTCCTCCCATTTTTGGCTATGGTGCTCTGTCTCCAATATCAGTGTCAATGTCATAATTATTTGGGCTTAAAATCTTGTCTTCAGTTTGACATTTCTGTTTCCTAAATGTGGTCAATTCTACCCCTACCATGTTTCTAAATACACCTTTTTCTCTGTCCTTATGAAAACTACCACCACATCAGTGGTTCATTATCTCTGGTATAAGATGCTATTATAACAAGACTCCATGCTCCAAGAAATCTGATTTGAACTTATTTTTTATACTGATTGCCAAAAAAATTTCCCAGTACACTGTCCTGTTTACATCTCTCTGCTGCCAATAAACCTGCTTTAGTTACCAGATGATGTCTCAGCTCCTCTGGCTGGGCATATAAGACTTTTCTATGATTTAGCCCCAACCAGAAATTCTTCTTTCCTTTGTGTGTTTTTTACTATCTGTACAATCTTAACTAGGTTATTTCTGTTCAATTTCATTTGCTGATATGTGTGTGGGTGTGTGTGTGTGTATATATATAACAAATAGAATGAGGCAAAAGGGATAATGTGTAGCTTTCAAGGCAATTCAGTTTCCGCCTGATTCTTTGTCAATTCTCACATTGAAACAAAGCTATTATGTTGTTAAAAAAAAAAAAAAAACTCAATCCATACGGAGAAGCCACATATAGGTGTTCCAACCACAGTCACAGCTGAAGTCCCAGCTGATAGCAAATATCCTCTTTCAGATACATGAATGAATGAGCATTCAGATAATTCTATCCCATATTTCTAATACCTAGTAGAGAAAAGTTATCTCTTCTGAGTCTTTCTAAAATTTAAATTCTTGAGCAATATAAATATTGCTGTTCCTTTAGTCGACTAAGTTTTGGGATGTTTTCTTACACAATAACAGATAACAAATTATATATAGAAATATATAATTTTTTAATATATATCTCAAGTTTTATAGAGAAGAGAGAAATCAAGGCTCCATGAGACTAAGAAAAAAGTGTCCAAGACTGTCTACTTCACAAATGACTAAGCTGAAATTTAAGTCCTCTCAATTTAAGGGCAAAGTTACATTTCTTTTTTCCCTCCACCACTACTTTCTCCCTGGTTCTTCAGAAACAAAATAAAATAAAAACACCTTTTTATAACTTTCACATCTTTAAAATTTCCAAAGAGGAGAATAACCCAACTATTTTATGAAAATATGCATTCAATGATAAAAGCTACAGTTTTATTTTTAAAAAAATTTCATTAATTCTATGTTTACAAACAGTTCTGTCCTTAAGGCAATTATCTGCAAAAGATTCTCAACACATCAAAAGCCCCTGAAAGTACAGAACATTCCCTAGGAATTTAAACCCTTAATTAGATAAAGCACACATGTTTTAGTCATTCTTTCTAATATTTAAAGTTAGAAATTATATGGATACACACATATACAACAGCAATATATGAATTTTTCTTTAGTCTCATGACTGATATCTGTAATTACACCACTGGACATATGACAATTGGAAATTTATTAGAAACCAACTGCTAAAATCTATTTAGTTGAAGTTTAGAGACTAGATGTCAACAGGTGTCCCAGAAGACCAATGAATTATTCACATTTATGAACCATGAGCCCTTTCTTTCAAGTAGTCACACATCTTGATCCTTATCTCTTAAACTGACTACCAAAAAGTAAACCTCATAATGTTGAAATTGTGCCATCCATCAGTATATTATATTTAAAAGAAATTTTCATGCCACTCAGTATTTGGAAGTCAACACTCAATTGCATTGCACAATGCAGAAGTTCTACTTTTGGAGAGAAAAATCTACCTCAGGCCAATTTGTATTATAAATTAAATGTATAAGTTAAATAAAGGTCTCCTTCTGCAAAGTAGAAACTGATATATGAATAAAAGCAACAGGGAATTTGTAACATTTATTTACAATCAGACTGGTCTATTAAACTTTAAAAACTACTATTTTATGAAGCTCAGTGACACCCAAAATCTTCAGTCTTTTCAACTATGGGTCATGTTAAAGTAGATGGTGACTATTCTGACATAGAACCTACAAAGTACATTTCTATGGCTCTTAAACATCCACACCATGCCCCAAAATGATAGGTAGAGATCAGTAATAAGATAAAGCAGAATAAGACAGCATATAAAGAAAATAGTGCTTTATTAAGATGAAGTTAATAATAACTGGAAATATATTTGCGTATATATTATTACCACAGTGCCTGGGTCATATCACTCCTCTAATCCAAAAGACAAACCTATGATATAGATATTATTTCTATGACTAAACTTCAAATAGCTTCTCTCCCTTTTCTCTTCCTGTCAATAACAGAACATCCAAAATTTAGCAGGGCACATGGTCACCCAGAATGGAGACTTAATTTCTCCACTTTAGTGCCTTGGTCATGAGATAAAGTCCAAGCCAATGGGATAATGGATAGGGACATAGGTAAGTAGATACAGAAATGATGAATGGATGAATGGAGGGATGGAAAGAAAGAAGGCAAAAAAAAAGAAATAAGAAAAAAAGAACTGTAACAAATTGTTACTATTTTGGGGGTCTGGGTGATGGGTATATGAGAATTCTTTACACTATTATTTTATCCTTTTCAAGGATAAAGTTCTGGAGTTTTATCAAATAAACATTTTTTTACAAAAAATAAACATTCTAGTTATAAGCCAATCACTTCTAAAAACAAGCTAATATTGTTGGACACTTTAAAAATGATATCCTACACCACAGGACCTCTTCTTTGTAAGGCCACTACTTTAAAAATCAGGAGATTTAATTTATGTTCCTAATACACAGAAAAAAAAAAAAAAACACTTGAAAGTAGACAAAATAAAGAGACAAAGGAGTATGCCCCAGATGGAAGAGAAGGACAAAATCACAGCAAAAGAGGCAAATGAATCAGAGATAAGAAATATACCTGGTTAAGAATTCCAAGTAGTGGTCATAAAGATACTCAATGGATTTGAGAAAAGAGTAGAGGATCTCAGTGAGACATTCAACAAAGACACAGAAAATATAAAAAAAGAATCAGTCAGAGATAACTCAACAACTGAAATAAAATATATACTAGAGGTTTTTGTTTTTGTTTTTGTTTTTTAAAAAAAAGGACTACAAGAAGCAGAAGAAGAATTAGCAACCTGGAAAATGGGGTAACAGAAAGTAACTAAGCTGAACACCAAAAAGAATTAAGAATGAAAAATGAGAAGAGGTTAAGGATACTCAATGACATCATCAAGTGTAATAACATTTGCATTATAGGAATCCTAAAAGAAGAAGAACAATGGAGAGAAAAAGGGGGCAGAAAATTTATTTGAAGGAATAATAACTGAAAACTTTCCGCATCTGGGGAAGGTAACAGACATCTAGATCCAGATAGGACTGAGAGCTCCCAAAGAAATTAATCTCAGGAGGTCCACACCAAGACACATAAATAGTTAACATGGCAAAAAGTAGTGGTAAAGATAAGATTTTAAAAGCAGCAAGAGAAAAGCAAACAATTAATATGAAAGGAACAGCATAAGGATAGCAGATGATTTTTCAGCAGAAATTTTGAACATATCATGCCACACTCTCTCTTTTTTTTTTTAAGATTTTATTTATTTATTTATTTGACAGAGAGAGAGATCATAAATAGGCAGAGAGGCAGGCAGAGAGAGATGGGGAAGCAGGCTCCCTGCTGAGCAGAGAGCCCCATGTGGGGCTTGATCCCAGGACCCTGAGACCATGACCTGAGCTGAAGGCAGAGGCTTAACCCACTGAGCCACCCAGGCAACCCACGCCACTCTCTTCTGACAGGCAAAGCACTGAAAACAAAAAAATCTGCAACCAAGAATACTCTACCCAACAAGGTTAACACTATGAATAGAAGGAGAGATAGTGTTTCCCAGACAAACAAAAGTTAAAGGAATTTATCACCACAAAACCAGACTTATGAGAAAAGTTAAAGGAAATTCTGTAAGTGGAAAGGAAATGCCATCATCAGGAGTAAGAAAATTATGAAAAGGAAAAATTTCACAGGTAATATAAATATATAATAATAAATTAAGTACTTATAAAACCAGTATGGAGTTTAAAGCACAAAAACAGCAAAATCAATTTTATCTATAAAAATCAGTCAAGAAATACACAAAAGAATGTAAAGTATAACATTATATACATAAAATGTGGGGGGAGAGGAGTAAAATTCAGTACTTTAGAATGGGTTCAATCTTAAGTGACCATCAACTTAATATAAATTGCCATATGCATAGGATATTATACCTAAGGGCGTAATGGTATAACCTAATGGTAACCACACATCAAAAACCTGTAACAGATACTCAAAAAATAAAAAGAAAGAAAGCCAAATGTATCACAAAAGAAGGCTATTAAGCCACAAAGGAAGAGAGAAAGAGCAAAAGAAAGGAATAGGGAAGTATAAAAACAACCATAAAACAATGAATAAAATGGAAGTACATACCTATCAAGAATTACTTTTGAATGCAAATAGAGTAAATGCTTTAATCAAAAGTCATAGGGTGGAAGAATAGATAAAAAACCAAGTTCTCCTTCCAAGAGACTTACTTCAGACCTAAAGACACATGCATATTAAAGGAAAAGGGATGGAAAAACATTTACCATGCAAACAGAAGCAAAAAGAAAGCAGGGGTAGGGAGACTTCGATCAGACAAAATAGACTTTAAAACAAAGACTTTATCAAGAGACAAAAAGGGACACCACATAACAATAAAGGGAACAACCCAATAGGATATAACAACTGTAAGTATTCATGTACCCAATATAGAAGCACCTAAACACATACAGCAACTATTAACAGACAAAAAGGAAGAAATTGGCAGTAATACAATAATAGTAGGGGACTTTAACACCCCACTTACATCAATGGATAGCTCGTCCAGACAGAAAGTCATAAGAGACCAGGCTCTCTGAAGGACACATTGCACCAGATGGATCTAACAGATATATTTAGAACATTCCATCCAAGAACAGCAGAAAGCACTTTTTTTTTTTTTTCAAGTGAACAGGGAACATTCTCCAGAAGAGATCACACGTCAGGCCACAAAAAAAAATCTTAATGAGTGTAAGAAGACTGAAATCATATCTTGCATTTTTTTTTTTTCTGACTGCAACAGTATGGAACTAGAAATCACCCACAGGGGAAATAAATCTCAATAGAACAAAAATACATAGAAGCTAAATAACATGTTACTAAACAATCAATTGGCCAACCAAGAAATCAAAGAGGAAATTAAAAAATACATTGGACAAATGAAATGAAAACACAATGGTCCAAAATCTTTGGGACAGTGAACATTGTTTTGAGAGAGAAGAGTATAGCAATCTATCAATCTCAAATAAACAACCAACTTTTATACATAAAGGAGCTAGAAAAACAAAGGCCATCCAGTAGAAGGAAGGACATAATAAAGATTAGAACAGAAATAAATGAAATAGAAACTTAACAACATAAAAGATCAATGAGGGGCGCCTGGGTGGCTCAGTGGGTTAAGCATCTGCCTTCGGCTCAGGTCATGATCCCAGGGTCCTGGGATCGAGCCCCGCATTGGGCTCTCTGCTCAGCAGGGAGCCTGCTTCCCTCCTCTCTGTCTGCCTCTCTGCCTACTTGTGATCTCTGTCAAATAAACAAATAAAATCTTAAAAAAAAAAAAATCAGTGAAACCTAGAGCTCATTCCTTGAAAAGGCAAACAAAATTGATATTTAGCCAGACACATCATGAACAAAAACAAAAAAAGACTCAAAATCAAATGAAAGAGGAGAAATAACAAACACCACAGAAAAACAAAGGATTATGAGATTTAAAAATTATATGCCAACAAATTGGATAACCTAGAAGAAATGAATAAATTACTAGGAATATACAATCATTCAAAATTGAATCAGGAATAAATAAAAAATCGGACAGACTGATTACAGAGTCCATAATAAAAAAAAAAAAAATTCTCCCAACAAACAAAAGTTCATGGCCAAATGGCTTCACAGGTGAATTCTACCAAATATTTCAAGAAGAGTTGAACTTGTGACTCAGTTGGTAAAGCATCTGCCCTTGGCTCAGGTCATGATCCCAGCATCCTGGGATTGAGCCACACATCGAGCTCCCTGCTTAGTGGGGATTCTGTTTCTCTCTCTCCCACTCTCCCTCTGCTCATGCTCGCTCGCTCTCAAAAAAAAAAAAAAGAAAAAAGAGGAAGAAGAAAAGAAAAAAAGAAAGAAGAGTTAAAAACTCGTCTTCTCAAACTATTCCAAAAATTAGAAGAGGAACAAAAGCTTCCAGTTTCATTCTATAAGGCCAGCATTACCTGCTACCAAAACTGAACAAAGACACTGGAAAAGAAACAACAAAAACTACAGGCTAATGTTTCTGATGAACACAAATGCAAAAATCCTCAACAAAGTATTAGCAAATCAAATTCAACAATACATTTTAAAAAAATCATTCACCATAAGCAAGTGGGTATTCCAGTGATTCAAGGGTTCAGTATTCTCAAATCAATCAACATGATACATCCCATTAATAAGAAGAAGGGTGAAAAACCATACGATCATCTCAAAATATACACAGAAAGCATTTGATGAAGCACAACATCCACTCATGATAAAAATTCTCAACAAAGTAGGTTTAGAGGGAATGTGCCTCAATATAATGAATACTACATAAGAAAAACTACCACTAACATCATACTCAATAGTGAAAAATTGAGAGCTTTACTTCTAATATCAGGCACAACACAAGAATGCCCACTCTCACTATTTTTATTCAACATACTACTAAGTTTTCGCCACAGCAATCAGACAAGTAAAAGAAAATGCATTCATATTGGTAAGAAAAAAAGTAAAATTCTCATTATTTGAAGATTATATACTATATACAGAAAACCCTAAAGACTCCATCAAAAACCTACTAGAATTGATAAATAGAATTCAGTATAGTCACAGGTTAAAAAAATTAATATACAGAAATCTGATGCATTTCTATATATTAATAATAAAGTAGCAGAAAGAGAAATTAAGAAAATAATCCCATTTATAATTTCACCAAAAAGAATAAAATATCCAGGTATGAATTTAACCAAGGAGGTGAAAGATCTAAACTCTGAAAACTATAACTGTTGACAGAAGAAATTGAAGATAATGCAAATGGAAGATACTCCATGCTCATGTATTGGGAGAATGAATATTGTTAAAATGTCCACACCACCCAAGCAATCTACAGATTTAATGCAATCTCTATAAAAATACCAACATTTTTCACAGAACAAATAATATTAAAATTGCTGGAACAATAATTAACTAATTAATTGCTGGAACCACAAAAGACCCCACATAACCAAAGCAATCTTAAAACAGAAAAACAAAGCTGTAAATATCACAATCCCAGATTTCAAGTTATACTACAAAGCTGCAATAGTAATCAAAACAGTATGGTACAAGCACAAAAATAGACACATAAATCCATGGAGTTGAAAAAAGAGCTCAGAAATAAACTCAGATTTATATGGTCAATTAATCTATGACAAAGGAGGCAAGACTATACAATGGGGAAAAGACAAGTCTCTTCAGCAAATGGTACTGGGAAAACTGGATGGCTACATGCAAAAGAAGGACCACCTTCTCACATGATACACAAAAGTAAACTCATGTATTTATTTGCCTTTCTCTGACTGACCTATTTCTCTTACCATTATACCTTCTGGGAGTGTCCATGTCATTGCAAAAGGCAAGATTTCATTCTTTTTTATGACTAATATTCCATATACATATTATATATATATGTAGATATCTATAATGGAATATATATGGGCATCAAATTGGGTACCTGAAACTAATCTAACATTGTATGTTAATTATACTTCAATTAAAAATAAATAAAAATATAAATCTTATATATATAATCTTTATTTATGTATGGATTGACTTTTGGCTTGCTAAGTAATTCATATATAATTACATATGATCCAATAATTCCACTATTGGCTATTTATCCAAAGAAAATGAAAACACTTATTCAAAAAGATACAAGCAACCTTATGTTTATTGTGGCATTATTTATAATAGCTAAGATATAGAAGTAACCAAATGTCTATCAACAGATGAATGATAAAGATGATGTGGTGTGTGTGTATATATATATATATATATATATACACACAATAGATTATAATGGTAATGTGGTATATATATATTATATATACACACAATACAATATTACTCAGCCATTAAAAAAAAGAATGAAATCTTGTCATTTTTAACAACACACACAAGCTAGTAGATATGTTAAATGAAATAAGTTGGAAGAAAAACAAATACCACATAATTTTACTCATATGTGGATTTTAAGAAGCAAAACAAATGAACAAAGAGAAAAAAATATTCTTAAATACAGAGAACAAATTAGTAGTTGCCAGAAAGGTGGTGTGTGGAGGGTGGGGAGTAGATGGGTGAAATAAATAAAGAAAATTAAGAGTATACTTATGTTAATAAGCATTGAAAAATATAGAATTGCTGAATCATTATTTTGGGCACCTGAAACTAACCTAATATTGTATGTTAATTATACTTCAATTAAAAATAAATAAAAATAAAAATCTTTACCCTAACATAAAAAAACAACATGTACTGCTTTCAAGGAAGTAGAATAAATATAATCTCTTTTAGGTGGTGGTGAAGATACTGGGGTCTAGAGTCAGAATTCCCAGATTTGAATTCTAGTTTCACCTTTCAGTATCTGTATAAAGATAAGTTATTCAATCTTTGTGACTCAGTTAACTAACTGGCACCTCAGTTACTTAGCTACCTAACACAATGGGCATCAAAAGGGTATACCACATGTGATTATTATGAGTATAAAATGAGTGAATACCATGTCCAATATAGGGTATTTAAAGTATTAGCTATTATTATTATATTCTATGTGAAAATTTAGGAAGCAAAGACTGTGTCTGTGAAGGTAAAGACACTTTCTTTTCACAATTCATTAAAATAAACAAAGCACACCCATTAGAATTTATAGTGAAATGAGAAGTCTGTTTTGTATGTGTCACAGAACTGTAAATGTAGTAGCAGATGTTTGAAACAGAATACCTCAACTAAAAGTATTTGAAACATTCTGGGATGTAGTCCCCGAAATTATCTTGCAAAGCAAATGTGCATTATCAAGCAAGATAGTTTTTGTTTCTTTTCATAGGAAAATGGATTCTTTTGAGAGATTATGTTTTATTTTTTAGCTTTACTATTTATTTTTCTGTCAAACCCTGCTTCAAGCTGATACACATGCTTTCATGTGAGGATTTTTCAAATATATGACACAAAATATATGACATTTCAAATAGATGTTACAGTGAGGCTAACATTAGATGATCACCCCCTATACTGATGACCCCTATAATGGTGATTATTGCATAAAGTGTATAGCTTTTGTTTCAATAATCAGCAGATGATATTTTTCAGACAGTTATTTTACTGTGTTAGTCATTAGACCATCCTATGCAATATCCTCCTCTTTTGCCTTACCCAACCAGAGTGATTGATCATGATCAGAGTAAGCCAATCCTGACCATTTGTTAACAACTTTCCACCTTCCTTTGCAGTCAGTGTTGGACATATGACTTACTAACGCCAAATGAGATGTACGGAGATGTTCCTGGGAAACTCTTCCTCTCCCGACAAAAGGGCTCAGAAAGAGCTAAACTTCTACTTTCTTTCTGTCCTGAACACATATGTATGTAGTGTTTGGAGCTGCTAGTCCCCTTCTTATAACCAAGAGGTAACAACTATAAGGGAAAAACCAAGAGATTCTGGCCCTTTCACCATTAAATCACTAAATAAAAACTAGCCGCCATCTACTTCCAGGCCTTTTGTTACATAACAAATATAAGCCCCAATTCTTCCAAGGCACTATAAACATGGTAGTTGTTACTTACAGCTGAATATAGTTCTCACGGGTACAATACACAATTTAAGGCCTTAGGTAATATAGATCTCACACTTTCGATTGTATATTTTTTTCATTATGAAGCAGTAAATCAGGAAAATCAATATCAAAAATTTTGTAGGGAAATGATACTAAATATATATAATAAAGGAAACTCAGAGCTTTCAATAACTCCTCTAAGCTTGTCAGACAAGTATTTAATAGCAATTGGACAAGGAATGCTAGGGCTCTAGTATATAGAATCATAATTAAAAGTGGAGATTATTTTTAAATGTCAAAAGGAGTTTGTAATTAGTACCAATTGTAAATGCTAAGCCACAGAATTCCTGAGTCCCCTGATAGCACCACAATCCTTTAATCAGTTTGTGACTGATTGTGTTCTTATAATCCATTATTCGTGAATAATAAGAAACGAGAGTCTCAGTGCCTTTTTGGTTGATTATGTCAAAGCCAAATCACACTGACAAATTTAGGGGAACAAGGAGTGATAAGATACAATGATCTATATTCACTACAACATGAACATAGACTTTGAAAGTCCTGAAACTACTAAATTCAAAGGCAAGCACTAGTTAACTTCCAGATCTAGAGGAGGATTTTTCTTCAAAAGGCAATGAAATTGATTATTCACTTTACATTTTTGGAAGTAAAACATGATAAAAATGGTCTAGTTTCAGCAAATTTAATCTCTTATTTCTCAGTAAATGTATTATGGATTGCATAAATTATACCTTGGAGAAGCTTAGGGTCAGCTGTTTTGATTCAATTTTCTTAAAAGGTAATACTGCAAATTCTAAGTTTTTTCCAAAATAAATTGTTAATGTGCCAAAAGATTATCAAATATCTTAAATATTTCCCCAAACGTACCTTTCTGTTACTCTCATAGTTAGGATATCATGGATACAGGGTATAGATTTGGAATTAGAAGCAAAAATCAAATGTCATAACCCACTGGCCTCAAAACATGTCTTTTTAAACAAGTCAGCAAGAGAGAACTGTAGAAAGTGAAGGCAGTTCAAACTGATGACTGTTTTTGAGTATCCAGACTCACAAATTGCAAATGCCAAACAAGCTCAAGTCTGAACTTGATTGGAGTAAATATCGAGAGTCCAAGCAGATGGCCTAGCACATGGCAGTAGGCTCTGACAAACGTAACCCATATTCAATGGGAAGGATCTTGTTACCAGAGGAAAGGAGTCAGTTCATTCCCATTGAAATAGGAATGGAAAATTAACAGGAACTCTGAGGAATCTGGTTCCTCAGAGGAAAAGGAAATGAAAAAAAAAAAAAGAAAAGAAAAGAAAAGAAGGACTACACAGATAGTAAAGGCTAAGTGGTTGGTTCTATAGAAGTTCTGAAGAAATCCAGACTTTGGAACTAGGTAAATTAGAGGACTAGAGGAGAAAAGATGTAGCCTATTAGCCGCAATGATGATCAGGAATAAAATGATGATAGCTTTAGGGTAACAAAACTAAATGTAGATCCTGTCCTCTGGCACCTAGTAGATTGCAATACTTGGGTAAAGGCCTTCTAAGATAATGCACAGAGTTGAGAATGCAGGGAGAATAATTCATAAGTGTTTCCTGTCATTATGGGATAGATAGGAACTGTCGTTCTGAATAAAGGCAGTTAAATAAGAATTTTACTTCAGTAAATGGGATAGCTTGAGCATCCTCAGGATTTATGAGTAATATACTATTACTACAATAAATAAACTCAAGTTTCACAAGCTATACGGTACAAACTGACTAGATTTCTATCATAAACTCTACAGAAGTGTCTCAAAGATTCCATGTCACATTATACTATTAAAAATGAGTTTCTGCACAATTGGTATGTGTATATACATATATGTATATATACACGTATGTATCTTATAGCTGGAATATCCAGCTGTAAGTGGCTATATGAAAAACAGCTCAGTTAATTTAATAGCCAATAAGATCTTCGCTTTTCTACATACAACTTTTCCTTTCAGGTTAATCTTGAAATTACCAAATCTAAATACACTCACATTAGCTCTCCTTCATTAATTCCTGCTTCCTTGGTGAACATTTTGATAAATCTAGGGCAAGTTTCTAAAGTCTGGTTATTCTAACAGTTATAAATCCAAAAATATGGTTCAAGTTCTTTTTGTAAAGCAATTGTCTTCCATGAATTATTTGCTTAATTTTTTCCAAAGAGACTCATTTGGTGACAAAATGATGCATAATGGAATTCCTGAAACATTAACTGGGTAATCATTGTTAGTGGCTTCAACAAATCTGGCAAAATCCTTGAACCAAAACATGTCCTTATTGCTTGCGTTTACTTACTAGTTGTATTTCACATTTTTAACCTTTGATGAGAACTGTTGTAGATACAGCAATGCCCTGGCATATTTTCCCCAGCAATTTCATACCCAGTTGATTAATGATATCCAGATGCCATACATGTTAGTTAGGACTCCTTTTATTGCAAGTGATAGAAACAATGAAAATTCATTTGCACTGTACAAAAAAAACAAACAAAAAGATCATTTACAATGTAGTATATGCTTGGTAAAGAAAGGAATAAGATCAAAATGGCAGCAGTCATGACTGTACTGAACTTGAAAAATAATCCTTTAATATCTAGGTCATGAAATATGGTATTTTCATTGTCTCTAGGTTATAAATTTTAGAGTTGACTGAATCAACCTGCATATAAAGTCTCCAAATGAGACAGTTTTATAATTTAACCCATTTGATAAATTTTTAATTCTACACATGAGCCAATGCATTAATATGTTGATTTTCCCCTACCCATTTACAAAAAAATTACATTGTTTTACTGTTTATACTAAAAGGTCATGACAGTTATATCTTTATTGTGGTCATTTCCTTAAAGACTCTCCATTCCAGGTAGCCTACTGAATGGGAGAGGAGATTTGCAAATGATATATCTAATAATAGGTTAAATTTCAAAAAAATATTAAGAACTTATAAACTCTGTATCAAAACAAACAAAACCCCAAATAATCTGATTTTAAAATGAGAGGACCTAGACATTTTTCCAAAGAAGATATACAGATGGTCAACAAACAGAAGAAAAAATGCTCAAACTCCTTAATCATCAGGGGGAAGCAAATCAAAACCAAAATGAGATACCACCTCACTTTTTGATGGCTAGTATCAAAAAGACAAGTGTTGGTGAGGATGGGGAGAAAAGTGAAGCCTCAGCACTGTTGGTGGGAAGGTAAACTGGTATAACCACTATAGGAAACGGTATGGAGATTCTCAAAAATTTAGAGATAGAAAATACCATACAGTCCAGTAATTCCACTACTGGATATTTACCCAAAGAAAACAAAAAATTATGGAAGCAACCTGTCTACCAATAGATGAATGGATAAAGATGTAGTATATAAATACAATGAACTACCATTCAGCTATAATTTTATAAAAAGCTATAAAATTGCAATTTGCAATAATGTGGATGGACCTAGAAGGCATTATGCTAAATTAAATAAATCAAATATTATTTTCACTTATATGTGGAATCGAAAAAATGACAAATGAAATCAAACATAGAGAACAAACTTTCCAGAGGGGAAAGGTTGAGGAGATGGCTGAAATAGATGAGATCAAGAGGTACAAACTTCCAGTTATTTGAAAAAAAAAAAAAAAAGTCATGGGGGAAAAATTACAGCATAGGGAATACAATCAATAATATTGTAGTAATATTGTATGGTCACAGATGGTAACTATACAAATTGTGGTGAGCATAGTGTAATGTACAGAACTGTCAAATCACTATGTTCAAAAAAAAATTTTTTTCCATGTAATGTTTCCCCTGAGTTGAATTTTGTAGGGTATGAATTTTGCTAACACTTTAATTTTTGTTTCCTTTGATTTGAGTACACTTTCTCATCTTCCTCGTCACCTTTATATAGTTCCTTTTTAAAGTAGACCTCTTAACATTCTGTATAGGGTTTTAGTTTTGTTTTGTTTTAAATAGATCTGGTGGTCTGCTCTCTTTTGTTTTTTCTCTTAACTGGTCAAGTTTATATTCAAATCATCATAGTCATTTTAACAGATAATTTTGGATTTACTTCTGCCATTTAACTTTGTGACTCATTTGTTTTATCTTTTAATAGGTGTCATGTTATTGTTTTTTCATTTTGCTTTGCTATTTATTCTAGTCCAAAAAACCCTTTTCTTTGACACTTCATAATTTGAGACCTGAAATATTAGTTGCTGTTCTATCTTCTCTTCCCACTAGCATTTTAGTTGGCTCCTTCTAGAATTTTCATGCTAGAACATCATTATCAAAATGTTATTATTTTATAATGTAGCTCTTACTTTAAAAATACAATTACCTTGGGGCACCTGGGTGGCTCAGTGGGTTAAAGCCTCTGCCTTCCGCTCGGGTCATGATCCCGGGGTCCTGGGATCGAGCCCCATATCGGGCTCTCTGCTCAGCAGGAAGCCTGCTTCCTCCTCTCTCTCTGCCTGCCTCTCTGCCTGCTTGTGCTCTCTGTCTGTCAAATAAATAAAATCTTTAAAAAAAAAAAATACAATTACCTTCATCTTGGTAACAAAATTGCTAAATTTAACTGGACATCACTGTAAGACTTTTAAAACTATTTGTATATATAGCACATTTTCTTTCATACCTTGAATTTCTCAATGAGGCTCCCCCCATTTTTTTTTTTAAAGATTTTATTCACCTATTTGACAGACAGAGGTCACAAGTAGACAGAGAGGCAGGCAACAGAGAGAGAGGGGGGAGGAAGCAGGCTCCCTGCTGAGCAGAGAGCCCAATGCAAGGCTCGATCCCAGGACCCCGAGATCACGACCCGAGCCGAAGGCAGAGGCTTAACCCACTGAGCCACCCAGGTGCCCCTCCCCCCCATTTTTTAAACTGTGTAATATATCCTATATATAAGATGAATGATTTTAAGGCACATTTTAATGGAGATGAAAAAAATCTATGTTATTACTTATTTATGCCCAAACCTGATTTTATTCCTTGCCTTTTCTTATAGTTTCTTACAGTTCTGTCACACATAGACATATCTATCTATCTCTCAATCTATATATATATATATATGTAAAATATATATATATAGAGAGAGAGACATGTAAATACACAGACATATATATGCTTTCTTAATACATTATTTCATTTTGTCTGGTTTGGACTCATCATATAATCAATTATATGTATCATTTTAAGACTTTTTTCAAAATTTTGTTTTTGAGATTCATCTACATTGCTGTGTATAGCTGTAGTTTATTAATTTCCACTTAGAGAATTCTACTGTAGAAAGCACAAATCATGTATCCATTTAATTGGAACTGGATGCACAATTTGTACATATGTAAATCTCCTGGTACTAAATATGAGTTTCTCTTTGGCGTATGGTATATATATTTAGTTACTAGTGATTTTTGCTAGTTAGTGACATATAGTCTTATCATCCTTAAACCCAGTAATAATATATCAGTACTCCCATTGCTTTACAATCTTGTCAGCACTTTACTACCATTCCAGAGTGTATGGATTGGTATCTTATAATTTTAATTCTTATTTCCCTTGTAATGTAGAAGTTTGAGAATATGTTCATCTCTCTCTTTGCCATCATCTTTTCTCTCTGGGAAAGACCTATTCAGGTCCCTTTGCTCAGCCATTTTTCTAAATGATCGATAACTGGTTTCTCTATATCTAGGATGGCATGTTAGCTAAATGTATTTAGATCTCTTCCTTGTGCCTTGCCTTTCACTATTATATGGGGTCTTTGGTAAATGTATATTCTTAATTTTAACTAGATGAATTTATTCATTTTTTACTGTACTTTGAATCTCAAGAAATCTTTACTACCACAAGTCATGAAGATATCCTCTTATATTATATTATATTGTGACCCACATTAAAGTTCAGTCTGTGTGGAATTTGTGTGTGTGATGTGAGGTACAGATCCATTTAAATATATTTTTTCCAAAATAATGAGTTTTCCAGGCATTATTTAATTAAATTAATTCTCCATCTTTTCCTTACTTGTCTTCAATGCCAGCTCTGTCATAAATTAAGCTTTCAAGTATGTGAGTATGTTTCAAAGTTCATCATTTTTGCCATTCAATTTGTTTATCTCTACACAGATATTAACTCTCTTCATACTGTATCCTATTTCTGGATATCCAAGATACAAACTCAGAAGATTATTCTTCAGGATTGAAACTTACTTTCAAATAAAATTAAGTTGGGAAATTTTCTTATATTAAAAAAAACTATTGTGATTTTTATTATCATTACTTTGAATTTACAGGTTAATTTGTGAAGAATTAACATTATAAAGATATTGTCTCCATTTATTCAGGTCTTCTTGCATGACTTTTAATGACATTTGATTATTCTTAATACTTTCTATATAAGAGTCACTTAAAGTCTTGTTTTTATTACTAATATAAGTTATATACTTTTAATGTTTTAGTTATCTATTATTATGAAACAAACTACCCCCAAACTTAGTTATTTAGAAACAATGTATTATTTCTCATGATTCTACCTTCTGGGCTGAACCAGGCTGGGTAATTTCTTTGCTCTACATGGTGTCTTCTAGAGCTGGAAAGTCCAGATGGCTCTTTCACCATATGATATTGCTTCTGCTGGGATGTATGGAATTACTGGGGGTTGGATAAACATGTCTCCCTCTATGTGTAGCATGCTTTAGTTTTGCTTGGCAAGATGGCGTCACGGTGGTTGGACTTCTGATGACTGGTTCTCATAAGAAAGAAATAGAAGTCCCCAGACCTCTTAAAGGATACTGGAATTAACACATAATAAATACAGTCCCACTATATTGGACAAATCCCATCACAAAGTTAGCCAAATCTCAATGGAAAGAGAAATGGACTCTACTTCTTGATATGAAGAATGATATGTATATAAGAAAGACAGAATTAATGATGGTTTCATGCCACAATTCATATCCCCTCCACAGCTAAGTATGCCCACCCTCACTCAGGACCCCAACATTTCATTCCATTCTGGGCATCAGACTCCAGTTTTTCATGTAGAATATTTTTATCTAAATATGGTCTATATCCAGAAAAAAGGCTCTTCAGCTAGAATCCTTTAGGTACAGAGACTTGTGAACCAAAAATTGCATAGTATTGGCCTCACAAGTGCCGAACAAATAATGGGGTAAGAACAGGATAATGTCATTAGACACTATTACTCAAAAGTAGAAAAAGATGTGCATATAGGAATTTACCTGTCCCATAGCAATTCTGAAATACACCCAGTCATGTACTTCCAGTTCCCTCTGCTCCAAGAACAAGGAATATTTCTGGTTATGGCCCCAATTCTGATTTCTTGGAATATTTCTCCATGGTTCATGGCTCCGCCCTGAGTCATCGTTCCTTTTCCATAAGAAACATTCCATGTTTGTGGCTGAATGGCTTTCTCACCATATGTGTTGCCTTTGTAAGGATGGGGATCCTAAGACCTCTTTTTATTTTTGTACTTTTGTTGTTGTTGTTCAAATTGGCAGTGCTCTCTTCCATCAGTTTTCTTAGAAGCTTGGTGGGTTTTCTAAGAATTTTATTTCAGTAAACTCCATCAGACAAGAATTGCACCCACAGATATTGTCTAGACAGAGTGTACTCTGCATGCCATGATGCTTTGGAACAGCACACTTCAAGTTCTTAGAAACCTTCTTAACTGACCTAGAAATTCTTTAAGACACTGATTCCCAATCTTTTGGATATTTCTAGAAACATCTCACAGCCATACATTTGATTTGATCTCAACCCTAAAGGTACAAATTTTACTGACATCTCCCTATGTTTGATCTGTACCTTAAGACCATTTTTTATTCAGAAAACATTTGCCAGCTGGAGAAACTTGTATTAAGAAATAGCATAATTTCAAAATGCTCTGGATTGGATTTTTCCCCCCTGAATTCTGGTGTAAACTGAGCAGTTCCTTTTCTATTTTCTCTCTCAGTTTATGTACTTTATCATAGACAGCTTACAAAATTCTGCCCAGAAATCTCCTCAGCCAAATCTACAAGTTTATTAGGTACATTTTCTTTCTTTTATGTACTTACAGACAATGGTGCTGCCAAACATCCCACCACTACATAACACAGGTTGTCTTTTTCACTATCTTCCAACAACAATTCCCTCACTGCCTTTTAGTCTCCCACTCACTGCTTAGTCATAAAGCCAATTTCACATTTTAGCTTTCTGTTTTAGAAGTACCCTACATCTAGATGCCACATTATGTTACAGTTATTTATTGCTGCATAACAAACTACCCCAAACCTTAGTGGTGAAAACACAAATGTATTTTTTCCCTTTAAAAAAAAATGTTTTATGGGGCACCTGAATGGCTCAGTGGTTTAAGCCTCTGCCTTCGGCTCAGGTCATGATCTCAGGGACTTGGGATCGAGCCCCGCATCAGGCTCTCTGCTCGGCGGGGAGCCTGCTTCCCCCTCTCTCTCTACCTGCCTCTCTGCCTGCTTGTGATCTCTGTCTGTCAGGTAAATAATAAAATCTTTAAAAAAATAAAAAATAATAAAAAAATAAAAAAATGTTTTATTTATTATGATTCTCCCATCTAGATTGGGTCCAGCGAGGCAGTTTCTCTACCTTATGTGATGTCCTCCAGACCTAGAACATCCAAGATGGCTAGCTCCTTCTTTCATGTTTGTTCCTCAGATGGGATGAATGGAAGAGCTGGGGTCTGGCTAAACATCTCTATCTCCATATGTCTATATTGTGTTTTCCCAAGCCTGGTGTTAACAGAGCAGTTTGACTTCTTACATGGTGACTGGCTTCTAAGAGAAAGAGAATAAGCTGCCAGCCTTCTTAAATGCTAAGTCTGGAAATGGCATAGCATCACTTTTACCACATTCTACCACGAGTTTCAAAGGAATCTTTGATTCCAGATTCAAAGGAAAAAGAAATAGACTATCTTTTACTGTGAGGAGTAGCAAGCATATTGACAGTGACCACATTTGGAAACTAAGACCATTAAAATTTTCTTATTCTTTAAAAGTTGATACATGAAAATAAAATAACTTTTACTGATACATCAGAAAAAAATATTAGAAATAAAAAGAATTTCTGAAGGTTGTCTACCAATTCCTTTTAACTTTTTGTTAAAATAGATAAGATAATAAAATAAAAAATAAAATAAAATAGATAAGATAATAAAATAAGATAACACTTTCTTGCCATAGTTCAACTCCTTTGTGGGGCTTATATGTTTTTTCATCCTCAGTTTACTAAGGATGTCCATACTCTTTCTAGACACAGGGACTATATTTCCCTGCATGCACTGAACTTAGTTGTGTTCAAATAATCTTAGTTGTGTTCAATAATCTACCTTAATAAGTCTTTTAAAATTTAATTTAGGGGCACCTAAATGGCTCAGTCGGTTAAGCTTCTGCCTTCAGCTCAGGTCATGATTCCAGGGTCCTGGGATCAAGCCCCACATCGTGCTCCCTGCTCAGGGGGGAGCCTGCTTCTCCCTCTCCTCCCTGCTTGTGCTCTCTCTCACTATCTCTGTCTCACTCTCTCAAATAAATGAATACAATCTTTAAAAAATAAAATTTTATTTTAATTCCAGTATAGTTATCAGTGTTATATTAGATTTAGGTATACAATATAGTGATTCAACAATTCCATACAACACCCAGTGCCTGTCACAAGGGCACTCCCTAATCCCTATCACCTATTTCACCCAACCACCACCCGCCCCCCCGCCGCCCAGTCCACCACCCTTCTGGTAACCATCACATTGTTCTCTACAATTAAGAATCTGTTTCTTAGTTTACCTTCATGAATTCTTTTTATTTCTAATAATTTGTCATCAGTTCTTTCCAGTTTTCTGTGTAGACAATAATATCTTATATGGCAAGGACACCCAATACAACATAATCACTGTCTTGGCTTAGATTTTATTATTCACAAAACAATCCAAACTATTCAAGAGCTTCTATCCCAAGTTAACTCTAGAACTTACATTTAAGAAGTCCCTACTAATGTGAGCAAGTCTGGGCCAAACATATTCTTAGCAAAACCATTTTTAAAAAAAGTATCTGCACAATATTTAGAGAAACATATTGCATTCTTAAAAGAATATCTGTACTCAAATATGATTGCTGTAAAAAGACTAAGTAGCAATTCTCATGTTACTCTCTGAGGCAACTGTGTTTGGAACTAACAGAATCTCTGTTTTAATAATGTCCCATTTCAATATGGCATAGTTTGCAAATACAATTACCAAATATTTGGTTTATGTAAACCCTGACTTAAAAAATTAATCCAGAATCTGGGCACCTGAGTCTCTCAACCCTCCTTTTACACCTATCAGCTTTATGACTGGTAAATTTTGCTTAACCTGCAAGATCCTCAGTGTTATCTTTAAAATGGAACTAACAATTACTGCCTTGTCTATAGGAGGCAATTACAATGAATGTGGGATCAAAGACATATCATTTTTAAAGTTATTTCTATATAAGAATCTCAAAATATATAAGATATTTAAAACAACATTTTTGTAACATTTCATACTTAAAGACGGTATATATCCCATAAATATTTGTTCAGTCTCCCATTACTACAATTTTCTGGAGTCCACAGTTCCAGTGCATGAACCTGTGACAGTATTTTCATTGCTGGCCTAGAGTGGTTTTTAGAACCTGAGAATACATTTGGGACATCCAGAAGAGTTGATAAAATCTCTGTTGTCATTGTATTATCCTGCTGTTGTTTGCATTTATTATTTTCTCTATTTCATATTCTACAGTTTTTCTGTGACAGAATTAGATGAGGATTTGTTTTATTTATCCTGCTGAGATGTCCTTGATATATATATATATACATATATTTTAAGCAAAGAGCTCAGATCTTTAATCTATTGGAATTTTTCAGCCATTATCTCTTCTAATGTCTGTCCCTGATTCTCTCTTTTCGTTTTTGTCATTCCTGTTAAACTTCTGTTGGACCATTTCATTAGAGCCTCCATTTTTTTTTTATTACCTCCCTTGATATCTCCCATCTGTTTACCTCATATCTTCCATCTGCTTATCATTCTATAATACATTCTGGTTGATTTCCTCAGATCTATCTTCAGTTTGATTTGGTTCTTTGCGCAAGTTTGTCTTTCTGCTTTATCTTTTCTTATTCTCCCATGGTTTCAGTTTCCCCTTCCCTCTTTAATGATAGTAAAAACACCTTAAATATTTGCTTACACATTTACATAGTGTGGACTATGATTAAAAATACTAATTTTTCTGGTGTTTCTCTTATACCAGATAACACTTTCTTGCCATAGTTCAACTCCTTTGTGGGGCTTATATGTTTTTTCATCCTCAGTTTACTAAGGATGTCCATACTCTTTCTAGACACAGGGACTATATTTCCCTGCATGCACTGAACTTAGTTGTGTTCAAATGGTTCTCATTAGACAGTAAAATGTAAATAGAATTAACTTATCTTGTTAATTTATAGAATTTTTAAAGCAGAACTTTATTCATCATGGTCCCTTGGTTCCTGCCTTGGAAATCATGTGGGACAAGTTGGATCCTCAGTCAGCCTGGGGCCCTGTGAGCACTAGGGGACTATCATAACATAGTTTCCTGCCAATGTGAGTCAGATTAAGCTAGTTTACCTGACCTAATTAGCTTATCTTCATCATGGTTAACACCTCTGTGGGATCCCTTTCTTTCCCAGATTATAAAAAAAAAAAAAGAAAAGAAAAAAAAAGAAAAAATCCTGATTGATATTTAACTTAAATTCAGGTACTTATTCAAACTGTCCTGGTCATTAGCATCCCTATTGCTTTCTAGTGGGAGGAAGCCTTACAATGTTAACTGATTTGACCATGTTGCCAGAACCTAACAATTAAACTGTTGGTCATTCTGTTTAGGATTTTAAATGCATTATTAATAGTCATAATATATACATATTGCATTCAGTCAACTCTTGCCTATCACATTGAACAAAAGGAAAGAACGTGGTACTGAATCCAAAAGAGATGCTAAATCAAACTTCCATAATTATGACTAATTGGGATAGATTGTTTTCAACTTGATAAAAGTTTGAAATTATTGTCTCCTTTTAGAAAAAGGAATGCTTATTACTTTTTTTTAAAGATTTTATCTATTTATTTGAGAGAGAGAATGAGAGGAGAGAGCATGAGAAGGGAGAGGTCAGAGGGAGAAGCAACCCCCCCCCCCCCCCCCCCCCGCACCAGGAGCCCCATGTGGGACTAGATTCTGGGACTCTAGGATCATGACCTGAGCCAAAGGCAGTTGCTTACCAACTGAGCCACCCAGGCGCCCCTTATTACTTTTAAGTACGTATTTTTTTCCAATAATTTAAAATGGATTTTCTAGGGGCGCCTGGGTGGCTCAGTGGGTTAAGCCGCTGCTTTCGGCTCAGGTCATGATCTCGGGGTCCTGGGATCGAGTCCCGCATCGGGCTCTCTGCTCAGTGGGGAGCCTGCTTCCCACTCTCTCTCTCTCTCTCTCTCTCTGCCTGCCTCTCTGCCTACTTGTGATCTCTCTCTGTCAAATAAATAAATAAAATCTTTAAAAAAAAAAGAAAAAGAATTATCCCATTTAAAATGGATTTTCTAAGACGTTACCTGCTGAAATGATTAGCGTCTTATCCTTACAAATAAAAATCTAAAGTTCTCAAAAGCAGTTTATATAAGGTCAAATTAAACTTTAACCAAATTTAAGATTAATTATCAAAACTTTCAAAGAGATTCTACTAGGAATGTTCATATTAGGAATTATCATAATATGGTATCATGAATTATCACCATATTCTTCTACAATCTTCATTCTTCCTCCTCTGATCTGTTCTACCTTTTTCCCCATGACTGGCACACAACAGACACCTAATACATAACATGGAACTGAATTTGTGTCATTTTTGGTTGTTCTTACACTACCAAAAATAGCAACTAAATTCTGAGAAGGTTAAATGAACATTTCAGTGGATTTTGACTAGTGGATCAGAATGAAGACTGGAACACTCTCAGACATGCTCTCTTTTAAACAAGTATTTCTAAAATTACAGTTATAGGATATTTTTTCAGAATCCAACAAGTTATTTATGAGACTTTTAAAATTCTGTCTTCATTTTCATGATAATTTTAAAAGTTATGTGAACATATTCTGAATTTTCTGGAAGACCGCCTTCTAACTGATATTTGCCCATTGATTTGAGAATCAAATATATATCGCATATATCTCATGGTCAAAGTGAGGCCGACCAGTCCATCATTAATTGTCATGAGCCAATGGGACAAGAAGAGAAGCAAATGGCATAAATTATGTATTCACACCAGGGAAGGCCAAACAGCATCACAATGCACTAGTAATCAAAAGAGACATTAGCATTGGCATGCCACACTCTACTAAATTAGTGCATGATTTAGGACCATGATTTTACTGTGAGTTTCCTACTTATTTTTAGCAATCAGCATTTTCTTTTACATTTAATTAATGTTCGTTTACATTTGATTGATTTTGTGGTTTTTGTTTTTAATTTGTTAATTTGTTTTGGTTTTATAGATAGAAAAAGTTACATTCATAAAAAGACTATTGCTAGCTTAATAGACTTAATCAAAACTAAAGGGTCATACAAATTGTGTCTTTTAAATGGAATCTGTGTAGCAAGAACAATCTTGAGCAAGAACAAATCTGGAAATATCACACTACCACATTTTAAGATATACTACCAGAGTGCCTGGGTGGCTCAGTCCCTTAAGCATCTGACTCTTGATTTCAGCTCAGGTCATGCTCTCAGGCTCATGAGATTGAGCTTCATCCCTCTCTCTGAAAATAAATTACATCTTTATTTTTTAATTAAAAAAATTTTTTAAACATTTTATTTATTTGACAGAGCACAAGCAGGGAGAGCAGCAGAGGGAAAGGAAGAAGCAGGCTCCCCACCGAGCAGGGAGCCCAGTGTGGGGCTCCTGGGATCATGACCTAAGCCCAAGGCAGACACATAACTGACTGAGCCACCCAGGTGAACCAGTAAATAAATAAATCTTAAAAAAAAAAAAATATATATATATATATATAATTATAGTAATCAAAATATGATACTAGAACAAAAATAAACACACAGTTCATAGGAACAGAACAGAGACCCCAGAAATATACCCACACTTCTATGGCTATTAGTCTACAACAAAGGAGGCAAGAATATACAATGGGGAAAAGACAGTCTTTTCAACAAGCAGTACAGGGAAAACTAGACAGTTACATGCAAAAGAATGAAAATGGATCACTTTCTTACCCCATAACCAAAAATAAACTTAAAATGGATTAAAGACCTAAATGTGAGGCTTGAAACTATAAAACTTCTAAAAGAAAACATAGTAATCTCTTGGACATTGGCCTTAGTGACATATTTACAGACATGTCTCCTCAGGCAAGAGAAACAAAAGCAAAAATAAGCCATTGGGACTACGACAAAACAACAACCTTTTGCACAACAAAGGAAACCACCAGCAAAATGAAAAGGCCACCTACTGAATGAGGAAGGAGTATTTGCAAGTGATATATCCGATAGGGGGTTAATATCTAAAATATGTAAAGAATTTATATAACTCAACACACACACACACACACACACACACACATAATTTGATTTAAAAAGAGGCAGAGCACCGGAACAGGCATTTCCCTGACAAGATATACACATGGCCAACAGACACGTGGAAACATGTTCAACATCACTAATCAGGGAAATGCAAATCAGAACCACAAAGAGTTGTCACCTCACACCAGTTAGAATGGCTAGTATCAAATAGATAGGAAATAACAAATGGTGGCAAGAGTGTGGAGAAAAGAAAACCCTTGTGCACTGTTGGGGGGGAATGTAAACTGATGCAACCACTGTGGAAAACAGCATAGAAGTATCTTAAAATATTAAAAATAGAAATGCAATATGATCCACTAACTCCACTACTGGATATTTACCCAACGATAACAAAAACATTCCTTCAAAGGATATATGAACCCTTATGGTCATTGCAGCACTGTTTATAATAGTCAAGTTAAAGAAGCCACTTAAGTATTCAGTAGGTGAACAGATAAAGAAGATGTGGTATATATACAAAACAGAATGTTACTCAGCCATATAAAAGGATATCCTGGGGCACCTGGGTGGCTCAGTGGGTTAGGCCTCTGCCTTCCGCTCATGTCATGATCTCAGGGTCCTGGAATCGAGCCCCGCATCAGGCTCTCTGCTCAGCAGGGAGCCTGCTTCCTCCTCTCTCTCTGCCTGCCTCTCTGCCTACTTGTGATCTCTCTCTGTCAAATAAATAAACAAAATCATAAAAAAAAAAATAAAAAAGGATATCCTGTCACTTGTGACAACATGGATGGACCTAGAAGGTATTATAGTAAGTGAAATAAGTCAGAGAAAGATAAATATGATTTCACTTGTACATGAAATCCAATAAACAAATAAAATCATAAATACAGAGTGCAAACAGGTGATTGCCCCAGAGGAGAGGGTTTGAGAGGCATGGACAAAGTAGGTGGAGACTGAGTTACAAACTTCCAATTATAAAGTAAATAAGCCACAGGGAAAGAAAGACAACACAGGGAATCAATAAAATTCCAATAACATTATATAGCGATAGATGGTAACTACACATATCATGGTGAACACAGCATAATGTATAGAATTGTCAAGTCACTACATTGTACATCCAAAACTAATGTAAAATTTTATGTCAAGTATAGTTCAATTAAAAAAAAAACAAGTAATTGGAATCTGGGCAATACTCTTGACAAATATTGTACTATTTAAAATATCAACTCATAACAGCCTACTGTAAAAGTGTTAGAATATTTACATTTATTATCCCAGTTTTAGATCTGATATAAATAAAATCATCAATATACACAAAGAACAAATGCTGATTCTTTCTCTGTACTAAGGATTTCTCAGGTTACGGAGACTAAAAGGGAACTCAAAATATTCCTTTCTTATGAGGTCAGTGAATTCTAATCAGCCAGTTGTCTCTTTCAATACTTTCACTTATACAAGTATTTAATTATTGTTTGTCAACTAAAAGCTTCTTGAGGCTGACTACCATTTAAACAAAAAATCCACCTTGGAAAAAAAGGAAGTGCTTTTTTAAAAAATGTGAAAAATCAAGGGTATTTATCTTTCAGCTAAAGAGAGAAAAGTCCTTTCAAACATAAAAATGATTATTGCCATTTGGTCATTTCAGCACCAAGATAGAGCTGACAATCAAAGATACTGCTAATGGTGAAGACAGCCTCCAGCAGTTAAAGCATCCAGGAGAAGGATTACTTTTTTAGGGTAAATAATACTTCCTGTGACCACAGATTCAGACATCGAAGGCCCCATGCATCAAGTTGATGGCATCATTTACATGAAGTCTCCACTGCGATCAGCTCTCTGACTTACACATGAAAGAAAATGCTTCCAAGGCCCAGTTAAAATTCTGATTAATAGGTTGGTCAGGTAGAGCCAAGATTTGCAACGGGCTGCAGTTGGTGCTTTGTCGGGGACCATGGATCATTTAGGATGAATAGAGCCCTCAGTAATGGAGTTAACAGCATCTCTCAGGCAGCAACTTGAAATGTAGTCTTAGGGTTTGTTTGGCCCTGCAGTTGGCACCGCAGCCAGCAAACACTCCAGCTGGGCAGCAGAACCCCAGCCAGCCCTTCTCACCTGATCTGCCAAGTTTGGCAGGCATTCCCCTTTCACTGTCCAGATTCTGAATGTGTGTGCACTGAAGGGAGTAGATGTGGTCGTGCTTCTTAATGGTGAGGAAGTTGGAAGAGGTTGGTGGCTTTTCCTTTTTTTTTTTTTTTTTTTAATACACTCTTGTTTAAGATAGGTCAGTTTATGAGGGGGAGGAAAAGTCAAGCTTTGAATACAGAAAATAGGGAGAGGCTGCAGCCCTAAGAAAAACAAATCTGCATAGGTGATATATAGCAGCTGAGTTTGTGCAGTACTTTTTCCTAGTGAAAAGGGGTGTGAGGCTTCAGCAATAGAAGGGAACCACAAACATGCAAGACCAGGGATACTCTAACCACTCAGTCTTAGGGATACAGCTGCTGCCTGACGCTGCCTCACAAAGAACCTGGTTGAAAGGCAAAATGGTTTCAGGTTTTCATGCTGTGGTCATTAGACATGTGAGCCGCTCTCTGAGGGTGTGTTGGGCCTGGGAAGCTAGGCACCTGTTGCCGGCAGAAACACAATACACTTATTGATTTGAGAGGGTTGCACGGGGTAACTACAGAGGACATACAAAAATCTAAAATAATAAATGGACCTGTTACCCAATGACGTTGCAAAGGGGCCTCTAGAGGAAAGCCACAGATCCGAATTACTTTGTCTAAGGCGATACAAAGGAGAAAGTATTGTTTATGAAAGTTTGGAGGAAGGGCAGTGAGAGAAGAGTGAGGAGGGAAGCACTGCTTAATAAAAACGGGTGTTGTACTTGAGGCCATCTAAAAGAACCCCTTCTGATTTATCGTCTCCCAAAGCTGCAGCAGCAGCGATTGAAGTGACTATAATAGCCCAGGAGAAATGTTGGTACTATTAGTTGGGTGATTGATGGAAGCGCTGCCAAAACAGCTAGGGAATTTGTCAATGTGTTTTTTGAAGTTTGTAAATGATGACACTGGCAAAGTGTAAACAAACTCAGCTCCAGCAGACACGTTACACAGTCCCCAAAATGACACTTCCAGAGACTCATTTGCTGGATTGTTCCAATTAGCATTCATCAGCTGGAGTAAAGTGCTCTGGTTTCTCAGGCCAGGGCAGATGGGCTTGTGCAACATGCAAGATTTAAAGAAAGTAATCAAAATAACTTGCATTGACTCATCCAAAGGACTGAACTGTCAGTTTGTTGCAGGAAACCTGGCAGACAAAAAGCAAAAAAGTCCAGAAATATTTGTATTCCAAAGACTCAGAGTCCTATAACTCTATGACTGTTGGACGAGTCACATTAATTTTTTTAAGGTCATATTGCAATGACTTAAACTCCCATCAACTCAGTGAAGCAAAGGGACAAGAAAGACCCAAAAAACTGGAGTAGCAAACAAGAAGACTTGAGGGGTAAAGGAGCAGGGTGTCTTTAAGAAAGACAGAGACGTTCAGAAGGAGAATAAGGTCAGTTCATACAGGACTGTTAGACTATGTTAAGGATTTTGGTCTATGTCCGTAGACAAAGCCATTGAAAGATTTCATGCATGGGAATTACGTTCTCAATTTACATTTGGAGAAGACCTCTTTGGTTGGAATGCAGGGAATGCATTGAGAGAAGCAAGTGTGAACAAGGATTGGTAATAAGGTTACTGCCATGTCTAGCTGAGATTTGTTAGATTGGACCAAGAATATGGCAGCAGGAATGGAAGAAAAGGAACAGATTAGAAAAGCATTTGGGGAGTAAAAATCCACAGGTCTTGATAATTGAGTGGATATGGAGAATGAGACAGACGGCGGTGTCCCTCCCACTTGTCAGGTGTTATTGTCAGTGGTATGAATGGAGTAGTTTGTTCATACAGGTAATTTTCCCAGTAAGCTGCAGAAAAGGGTCAAAATAGCATGTCCCTGGCATCATGTTGCTTCATTAATAAGAAACAACACAAAGCAAGAAAATGTAGATATTTTTGAACAATGTCCTGGATGATGGAAGTAGATTGAAATATATATCACCAAGTTTTAAATGTTTTCTTCACAATATCAGCAGTTTGGGACAAAAGGAAAGGAAATATGAGATCTACAGAATTCCCTGGAGACAGAAGGCAGGCCATGTTCACTATAATAATGATTTTTTAAAAGGAACCAGAGGATCAAAAATTATATCCATGAAGGATACATAGGGCACCCCAAAACACAATATGTAATAGAGAATGGCAGTTTTCTATCAAGCAGAACAAAGTTTTTAATATATGTGTTGCTCTGGATTAGACTGTGGAGCCAGGGCTGTTAAACCCAGAGAAACCTAAGAACCCCGAGCTAAGTCCATTCTCAAAACAACACTCTCACTCCCCTATTCAGAAAGTGTTAAGATTAGTCTTGATTTTGTTCCTGTTATATTTTTAAAATATGAGTCTTCAAAAAGAAATAACCTGAAATAAGTTCTATGTTTCCTGACAAGCTAAGTCAAAATGTTTTCCTGTTTTCTTACAAGAATTTTCACAATGCAAGTTTGTAGTTTTAAGAAAAAACATATCTCTATGCACATATACGAGCATAATTTGCTTAAAATCTGCTTTGATGCCAGCACCTGGCTGAAATTCCCCACCTCCAGGCCATCCCATTTCCAAGGGCTCATTCCACAGCCATCAGCTTACTGCTTTCCCAGCACGATCCTGGATTCAGAGCACACCAGTGCCCAAGTGTCCAAGGGATTCAAAAAGAGAGATGAGCTTGTCAAGATATTTTTATTCTCGCTTTGATGCTGCAGGGACTTAGTTGCTTTGCAGTAAGGGACCTCCAGACAGACTTCCAGCAAGGCAGTGACTGGCACTGAAAGTAACTAAGTCTGTCAAAGACTCTTCGTGGAAAAGCAAAAGAAAAACGTGTCCTATTGAAACAAACTGAAAGCATGTCAGAGTGATTGGCAAGCTGACTCTTCAAAAGAAGAAATAATTATTGCTTGATAATGGCAGCTTACGTCAGATGTGCATTTCTGGGCCACCATTTGGGTTATTGCAGGCTGCCTTGACATCACAGGAAGGGTTTTGTGCCTTCCAAAGCAAAACTGTGAAATGGTGTTGGCCCCATGATTTCAACAGTGGCTGCCTCGGCAGCAGTGGCATATCGTATGTACCCCTCCCATGTCTATCCCTCCCTGTTTTAACCATCAGACAAAGCAAGTTAGAAAGAGAGGGACTCATGGATCTGTAGTCATGGCACCTGCTATTTTGGACTAGACTAATCTTTCCAGGCATAGTAGTAGTCAATGTTTGCACAAGCAATCTATTTAGGCCCCCCAAAATAAGTCAGCTTTTCATTTTACTGGTTTCTAAACAATAACATTCCTCTCCCCACCCTCAAAAAAGATGTTGTAGTCCCTGCATGCAAGTTTAGAATCCTTTACTAGCTATATTTTTCATTCCTGGGGGTGACTTTCTTATGGTCTTCCTTTGTGTTTAAATTTTTCTTACATTTTCCCTTGAAGTGCAAAAGAAAAGAAACTTGCATTATTAAGGACTTAGAGGGCATAAACTACCCCATAAATAATTCTTGTTTAAAGGATTGGCATATCAACAGTAACTATTTTGCTCTGTTCATTATTTATCTAAACTTGCACATTTGCTACTCACAGTTGTCAAAGGACATCTCCTTTGACTCCTCCCAATCACACAAGTGTAGATGTATTTGCTCATTCATTTAATTATTCAAGAAAAAATTACTTACCTACTATGTTCTAAGCATGGTCAAGGTATTGAAGGACTTATTTCAAATAGCTATTTCTGAATGTTTCTAGAATACAGGATTGTTGTATATGCTACCTCCTGAGAGAAATAGAGGTCTGTACCAAGAAAGGATTTTGCCCTAGAATATGGGAATCATATTGTTCTTTGAGTCAGACACTACTAATTACCTACCCAATGTCCATTCTCCCCTCCTTCCTACTAATTAAACTGATTTAAAACAGAGTAGAAATGTTCCTAGCTAAAATATCTTATTTCCCAACCTTCCTTGCTACTAACAATAGTCACTTACTCAAGTCTGGTTAATAAATTATTGCCAGAAATCTCAGGTGAAGGCATATTTTTCTTGAATAAAAGGCAGAAAAGCACAGTCTCTATTGTCACTATAGGGTCAGTGCATTAACTTTGGACAACCTAACTTGAGACTTCTCATACATAAGAACAAATTCCTATTTGTTCAAAACGCTATAGGAGAGATTGCTAGTGCTATTTGTCAAAACCATTTTCTCTTCTTCCTGAGAACACAGCTAGATTACTTTTCCCAGCCTCCCTTAAGTTAAATGTGGTTATAGGAATATCGTGAGAGGGACAAGCACTACTACAGACCTGGTCCACATAAATTTCCTTGCGTATGCTTACATGCTACATGCTCTTCCTACTTCTGCTCAAAGCCAATGTCCAAAGCAAACTTGAAAGACATATACTGAAGGTAAATGATAGCAAAGTCTCCATCAGCATAGGTCCCTGACAGACTGTGTGGGTCAGAACCCACCCACACTAGCAGAACAACTACTTTGGATTTCACGTAAGAAAAAATAAATTTAGGATACATTAAGTCAGTGAAATTTGTGACTAATTTGTTACAACAACTAACATTGTTCTAAATACTAACATTATCCTATTTGAACAAAAATCCTGTTAGAACAAAACCCCAAATATTTGGCATTGGGTTAGCACTCTGGTGGTAGATTTCTAGAAGGTTGGAAAATGCTGTTTTGTTGTGGCAAAATGGTTGACAAAAAGGGCTGCCTGCAGCAGTCTAGAAGGGAGACCAGGTATCTACTGAGACTAACAACAGGGAAAGTAGTTGAAAAGACAGGCTATGTTAGTGTGTTTAGGTGTTGTATGCTGTTTATTGCAAGTTATTATGGGGAAGATTGCAGCTAAGGCAAGAAATAACAACTATTGAGTAAAATTCCAGAATTAAAGTCAGTCTAGAAACTTGAAGGCTCACAGGGTTAGAAAAATCAACAGCTTCTGAACTCCCCCCAAAATATGAAATAAATGGGAAAAGGGCATTAAGTGGAAATGAACAAAAGACTGAAATTGTTTCAGATACCTCAAAACAGCCTCTATTAATCTGAGAGAAAGAGGCACTAGGAGGAGGTTGCAATGAAATATAGCACATTTGAGAAATACCCAAGAAAGAACTTTGGTTCATGATTATGGGCACATAAAACCAGCTTTGAAACGCATAGATCTAGTGAGCTTTTTAAAGAGTTGTATTACAAAAAAAAATAAAAAATAAAAATATCATGAACTTGGTTAAAATAAGAAACTAGTTTTTAGTTTATAGTCCTATGACTGTAGAAGTCTTGGCACCCCTAATTTTCACCAGCAGAGAACAGGTTGCAAAAGGTGTGTTGTCTCCAAGAAAGCAAGCCTTACCAGTGAAGACTTCACATCAACAGAAAAGATAATAATCTCAAGTCAAAAAAGACCACCTCCAAGGCAGATCAAGAGCAGCAGAAGAAAATAGTAAAAACGGGAATGAGAGTAAATTCAGGGTCTGCTGAGACATGATGTCCTCCTCTGAGGAGGTGGAAGGTCCTCACAATGCTTGTTTGACAAGAGTCCATTCTTGAAATGGACATGACCACTCAGTGAACTTCTTATTTTTTCCTTTTCTGAGGGGAAACTATCTTGCAACTATCCAGTTCTTGACCAAGTATTGTGTATCTGCTGGCGGGGGGTGGGAGGGCTGGGAGATTTTTTTTCCCTTTTTTATAGAACTCGCTGGAATTCATGGAGACTTATCTGTACCTGATTAGAGGAATTTGTCATTCAGGATTATGGACTTTGGTCTGTGGACAATAAATAGTACTATCAATTTTCTCCTTTGGAAAGGGGCTGAGTATAGATTTTGCATAGAAAACAGAATCAGAATGCTGTTTATCAAAATGTGTCCTGCATTTCTTAGCTTACCATTAAAATGATAAAGAAATAAACTGGATTTGAGATTTATGTTTAAAAAGGAACTTTAAGGATAGTAAATGATACCTGGAACTAACGGAAGCAAACAGGTATTTGTTTATTGTTCTTCCCATACATCTCAGTTTCTGTTTCAGTGAGTTCCATCCAATGGAATGTAAATAGAAGGCCCTGATATTCACTATTTCCCAAATGGATCCAGAAAAATTCCCCACGCAATTTCCTCCATGCTCTTAATTAATTGAAAACACACACGGAAGATGGCAGTCTTGCATGGGTTTGTTAGGGTTTCATGGTTGACATCTTTCAGTAGAGCCTTAGCTCTCAAATTCTTTGACCACTAACACCCACATAGGACTGATAATGAGTGAGAAAGAAATTCTATTATTTTAGTCACTAAAATCTTGGGATTTATTCTAAGGTTAGTGTTTTCTGAATGCTAAATAACATGGGCGCTAACATTACCCTTACTGTGTACACACAGTTCCTAACTGATACTCTATCAATGAATGAAAGCTTTCAAATGTGTTTATATCATAGGTTGTGATGTTTGGAGTGTCTGCATACTCAGGAAAAGCAGAAACCATGAAGCTGTTCTTTTTTTCTCTCCTATTTTATCTGTTTATTTACATGTAGTGTACTATTTTTCCTGTATTCATTTCAACTTTTATCAGCGTATGGGAATTTTCTTTGTGATTTTCCTTTTATATTACAGAAGATGGAAAATAATCTCCAATGCCAGTCAGAGGAGTCTAGGGAGTTCATTGTGACAACTTCTCCAAATCTGAAATTAAGGTCTGAGAAAGAGCAGAAACAGAGAAACCAAACCAAAAAATGGCAGCTGTAGGAACGCAGAATAGGAAAGGAGACATTGAGCAATGGGGAGAGCAATTGGATAGGACAGAAGAGATAAAAATCTATCTAAGCCCTGAAAAGAGGTTTGGAATCAGGTGGTTCCACTTATGACAGAAACTTAAAGATATGCTAAAGGAGTGTCTGAAATTATTATCCCTGAGAATTTGGAGAAAATATATGCAGCTATATGTGAACTCTCTATTAAAAGTAGGTAGCCCAGGGGAATTAAAATGTTTTGTTCCAGAGTTTCTCACATTTAACCCACCAGGAAGAAGTGGAATTGTTAAGGATGGAGAGTTAAGTGCACTGAGCACCTGCCGGGTACTGCACACTAACTACAGATGGATGCATGAATCTAATCCCTTCCTCCAGCTGCCACCACACCAAGTATCACAGTTCCAAATGACACTTACCAGGGGTAATAAAAAACAACAAACATTTTGATTTAATGAAGTTTAAAATAATAGGAAATTGAGTTTTTGTTCTTTTGTTTTTTCCTTATAGTTTAAAAATGTGACATATTTATGGAAAAGTACAGATTGTCCCTATTCCAAACACAGTAGTAGTCTATTCTAAAAATAAATATGGCCAATTATATTTGGGGAAGATTTTCTTTTGTCTTACTTTCAAAAAAAATTTTTTTAATGTTTTAAAAAAGTTCTGAAACTTATAGAACAAAATCCAACACTAAATAGGACCATGGGTATTTTTTCTGGTACAGTAACAGTCTACAGCTCTGTAACTTTTCATCTCTACTCACCAAGTATTTATTGAAAATTATCACTATATCAGGTAAGGGACAATAGAAGGACATTAAAATCTGGCAGGTCTAATTACAGATAAAGGTCTGGCATCCAAGATCTATAAGGAACTTCTCAAACTCAACACCCAAAAAAAAATCCAGTCAAGAAATGGGCAGAAGACATGAACAGACACTTTACCAAAGAAGATATTCAAATGGCTAATGGACACGTGAAAAAATGTTGAACATTGCTAGCCACCGGGGAAATACAAATCAAAACCACAGTGAGATACCACCTTACACCAGTTAGAATGGCACAAATTAACAAGATAGGAAACAACAAATGTTGACAAGGATGTGGAGAAAGGGGAAACCTCTTGCACTGTTGGCAGGAATGCAAGCTGGTAGAGCCACTCTGAAAAACAGTATGGAGGTTCCCCAAGAAGTTAAAAATAGAGTTACCCTATGACCCAGCAATTGTACTACTAGGTATTTACCCCAAAGATACAGACATAGTGAAAAGAAGGTGCACGTGTACCCCAATGTTCATAGCAGCAATGTCCAAAATGGCCAAACCATGGAAGGAGTCAAGATGCCCTTCAACAGATGAATGGATAAAGATGTGGTTCATATATACAATGGAATATTACTCAGCCATCAGAAAGGATAAATATCCACCATTTGCACTGACATGGATGGAACTGGAGGAGATTATACTAAGTGAAATTAGGCAGAGAAAGACCATTATCATATGCTTTCACTCACATGTAGAACATAAGAAATAGCAAGACAACAGAGGAAGGGAGGGAAAACTGAATGGGAAGAAATCAGAGAGGGAGACAAACCATGGAAGACTCTGGAGTCTGGGAACCAAACTGAGGGTTACAGAAGAGGGGGGTGTGGGGAGGTGCCAGGTGATGGTATTAAGGAGGGCACATGTGGTGATGGACACTGGGTGTTATACACAACAACATCCTGGGATGGGGAATGGGGTAACCAGGTGATGGGTATAAAGGAGGGCACGTGTGGTGATGAGCACTGAGTGTTATACACAATCCTTGAACACTACATCAGAAACTAATGATGTACTATATGCTGGCTAATCAAACATAATAAAAATAAGTAAATAAATAACATCTGGCAGGTCTTTAAGAAACATATACTCTAACGGAAGAGAGTGACCATCAATCCATTGATTCTGGAATAGTATAAGATATGCTGGTTTTCAAAGTGAATTGAAACTCTTCACTTTCTATGCAACTAGTAACAACTTGGTTATTTTCATACCTCAATGATGCAGTAAAAATAATAACAATAGCTTCTAATACTTACTGAAGTGTTATGTGCCATATAGACCAATGAATGTTTTCTATGGATTAATACTACCTTTAAAAATTCTATGATGTAGATTAAAAGAAGAAATTTTCACAATTTTTCAAAATACAGCACAAGAAACACCAAAAAGTGTAATAAATCGACCAAGATTGCTTTCTGAAGAGTGGTAAAGCCCAAATTTGAGCTTAGGTGGTTGAAGATCTAGAATCTGTACTGTTTAAGGCATGATCCATTTGAACCAGATCTTGCATAGAAACCTATGTCAGGATAGTTGGACCCCTAGAAATACACTTCATTTGTGAAGTGAACAATTTAGGGCTAAGATGGTCACAGACAGTCCATATCCCAAATGGTGCTAATATCTGACCCACTGATAGAAACACTGTAGGCCTTACTGGGTCTGGTGATTTGAGGAGTCCAATCAATTTCATAATTCCTCCCAAAGTTCTAACTATTTGCAAAGATTTCACGAATGAAAGATAATTGATTAATCTTAAACTTGTAATACTTCCCTTAATCTAAGCACCCTGACTCAGAATCAACTCGTATCTCCAAACTCTGGACACATATATAACCAGCCAATACTGAGAGGAATCTCTCCACCAGGAGCCACTCATTTCAGATGCTTCAACATCTCTTACTTCATTCTTTTATTCACTCAACAATATTCAGTGCCTACTAGAGCCAAGTATTGTATAAGGCAGTGAATTATAGCTGCCACAGTTCTTACCCTTATGGAGAGTATGGGCCACTAGGAAAAACAGTGACAGGTAATTCTGTGGAAATGGAACTTTAGATTTGTAATTTTTGTAAATACTTATTTTAAGTTATTTACATCAATTTGCAGAATGCAAGAAGGGTTCTAGGATAATTTATTTGTGAAATTAGAAAAGCTATACCTGTTCCAGATACATCTGGTAGATAAGCCACTCTAGAGGATTTGTCTAAATGCTTCTAAAAGAAGAGACTGTGGAGATTTTAGAACAAGTTACAGGACTACTCAGAACTACCAGATTAAAATCAGTTAAAGGACTTTAAATTCATATGAAATTAGCAAATCTAGAAAGTGCATTCCAGTAAATATTTCATATTTGTAAAATCTCAGCAAACTGAAGTTTAATTATAAGAGGACTTTGGAACTTCAGATTTACAGCAAAAACGAACTATTCCAAGTGCCTAGTGACATTACCTCCCTCACTCAAGTAATGCTCAAAAGATCCACAGTTGTGATTATGTCCTTGTACTGGAACTGCTGATTGTATTATAGCCTTTTTCAAGAAGAAATAAATCCTGAATCAGATACTGTTTCCAGAAAACAGATACAACACTCTTTATTTCTCTAGAATTCCAGTGCATGGAAAATGAAAGAGAGAAGGTGAAGTAACAATAATAGGTTTCAAGAAGAGGAAACATTTTGCAAAGAATAGTGATTAAAGCTCCCTATCTCCATGGAAGAATGAGAGAAGGCTTCAGATTGCAACAGATGTGACTAAAGGTAGATATCTAGAAGTCACCAGTTGCCTGGGGGCAGGAAAACACTGTGCACCATAAGAAACATTGGTGAATTTCCTTGCCTGGTGATGTCATCTCCATTAGAAAGTTTCACTGCCTGCCACCTTGATGCATTCCAGAGACAGAACAGTGCTCAACTCAGAGGTCCCTTTCAGTCCACGAAGCTATGAGCATGCTGCTTCCTAACCTGTCATTTTATCCTTCTCTAATCTGTGAATACCAAGCATGGACTCTGACCTCAGTATTCCAGATAATACAAACAGGAAGACATTGCCCCTACGATAATGGATTTATGGAGACAGAACTAAGAAGCAATTAAATAAAAGCATATAATAGATCAGTTTAAAATAAAGTGCTAAATGGGGTGATTCCACTTATAGGAAAAGATAAAGATAAAAGCATACTGCTTACATGCCAGGCCCTTTTTATACTTTTCTAAATTAATCCCACAACAGTCTCATAAAATAAATATTGTTTTTCCCCATTTAGTACCTTAGGAAATTGTGGTTTAGAGGGGACATATACAAGATTATAACTAGAAGGAGGAAAAACTAAAAATCACACTTACATCTAACTCCAAAGCTCTTCTCACAAAACCATGATAACATTGTATTTTGGATCCTGTTAGTAACATACTCTCTACAGTGGAAATGAGATGCTTTAGTGCATCAACCCTAATGTCTTCTTCAATCTGAGTATCTTCCCAAAAAGTCAAAATCTTTTAGAACTATTGTTAAGTGAATAAATAAATAAGTACAGATCTTGAGATCTTGAATTTCTATTTTCTTCTCTACAAATCTTTTCTAATCAATTAATAATAGCATTTGCATTTTATTCTTTGTGATTTCAGAAGGACTCCCAGGGAATTAGCTGAATTCAGGGTAGGAAAGCAGTATTAGCACTAGGCATGGAGATGAAAGGATTTAGAGGCAAATAAAAGGATTTAGAGGAAACCAATGGGCTCTCACAGTTCAGTGTTTCAGAATTAGCTTTAAGGACTCAACAAACAAATCAAGAATGAACATTAAAAGCTCAGAGTTGGGCAGGACCTCTTGTTCCTTTTAAAATCCACATTGTGTGTTTTAAGTTCATAATACTATGTCTAATAATGGCATTTTTCAAGAGCTAAAATTTTGAGAGACCATGAAGGATCAAACTGCTAACCTCCACATAAATAGCCACGGCCTACAGATTTTTAAAAATTTTAATTAAGAAGTTCCCTACTCTTCTAGCGCTAGGTACAGTCTGACATGGCCCGTGTGAGCCAACATCTCCTAAACTGCAGTCATTCCCATACTAAACCATGAAAGTTATACTATCTGCACACCAACTGCACTATTAGGTCTTTCATCCTTTTCCTTAAAGTGATTGCTTTTATAAACTAAATAAATCTGTTTTTAAAAAGAATTTTCCAGTGCAATTATAATGACAAATTTACTTAATTTGCCTGAAATTGGAGGTTGCTATAAAAACAATGCATAACTGTTTAAAAATTATATATAAAAGTTTGTTTTGTACCATCTAAAGTCTTCTTGCATGCCACCAGTTGCTTGTGTATCATTCTTCAATAAACTGGATTTTCATCCATGCCTGTCCTTGTTTCCCCAGAACTACCCCCAGCAAACAGGAGAGCACAGATGGACAAGGGAGAGTGTCTTCCCTAATCTCAAGTGAGATCAACATAAAGGATCACTTTTCCCCAAGAGTGAAAGCTTAGGCATGTCTTTCAGATGCTCACCAAGGTGAAAAAGAAAACAGTACTCTGATAGCCCAGAGGAATTGTTCCTCTTTTCCTTTCCTGCTGATACCTGAGCTATCTCGGTTGGTATCTGAGATGCTTTGTAAGAGGCCTGCCTCAGCCACTGGGGGAAAGAGGTGGTACTGAGAGCAGAAGTCAGAACCACCGTGACTCTTCACTGTGGCTGCCGATTGGAAAACAACAGAAAAAGTCAGGCCTGTCATCCCCCAGAGAATCCCTGATGAGCATCAGTTTTTTCCTTTTCTAAGGTTCAATATAGCTTAAGCACATCTACTGCTAACTCCATCTCATCTGCAGTGTGGTAACTGGGTTTCCTAAACAAAATTAATGCAAGTGTCAAGGTGAAATTGAAAGTGAAACTGGCAGCAAAGGGCAAATCTGGAGGCCTTTAATGGATTGGAAAACCAAATGGCAATTTCCAGATAGGTCCCTTGCCTTAGGCTGGGCTAAAACAAGGCAATCACATTTCAGTTTGCTCTTTCAATAATTTTATCAATACATTAAGCACCACAAAGTTTATGCACAAAGACAATCCTATACTTAGTTAGAATAGGTGGTCACCTCTACATGAGGTTTTAGAATACTCCCCAAATGATCCTTCATCCCAAATTTACTCCCCATATGGTCCCCCATGTCCTTGAAAGTCCTGGCTACTTCTTTGGAAGCAAAGCTCTGAAGGTCACTGGTAAAGAGCAAATGCTGATCCAAAAGGGCAGCCCATTAAAGCAGGGTGAGTGCAAAGCAGCAACCACACATTAAATGTTCGAATTAGACATTCAGTCACTTAGAGCTAGGGCTTAAAAGCTAGGGGGTTCAGATGAGTAAATGTGGACAACAGTAAAGTAATAAGGATCATATCAAAATCCCCTACAAATTGTTGTGTTTTTTTGTTTGTTTGTTTTAATATACATGCCCAATACCCAAGCCCAGATATTCTGCCTCCATAGACCTGGGAAGACAGCTAACAGGTTACCACAGTTGGGTCAGAGACCTCTCAGGAGGATGTGGCCAGGAGACCTAAGTGGGAATAAGAGATTTCTGAGGAGAAATTTCCCCTACTTTATACAAACTTGTCTCTATTTGAGGCAATAGTCATGGTAACAGAGAGCAATTTCTAGCTATTATCCATTTTTGAATGAAGAGAATGTTAGAAAATATTATCCTACGGTGTTCTCCGGCATCAGTATATATTTTTCTTGCAGAGAGCATGCAGCAATGGGAAATACTAGCCAGCAGCTGGGGATCATGGGAATGTTCCTGCTTTGGGATGTATTCACCCCACTTAAGAAAGCTAATCCACTCTCCAAGTCTGCTGTGCCCCCTCCTGCTTTTCCTTTATTCTTACAGATATGGGAGCTCAAAGAAGACAATCTGGGAAACTCAGGTTTCAGCAAGCTATGCATATTATAAGGGTGAATTCTCCCTCCCTCCATCCCTCCCTTGCAAAATACTCCCTACTTAAATTGCAAACCTTGGAGCCAACACGTCTGGCTCTAGCTGCCTCATCATTCATAACCTTGTTATGCAAATAAAACAAAGAAATTAGAATTCTAGTCAAACCCTAATAAATCAAAGTAACCCCCCAAAAAGCATTCTTAAATGACGAATGCTATGTTATAATGCATCCCTATGTTGTATTTGCTATCAGTTTTTGAGCAATTCAGCTTAAGAGAAGTAGAAGAGTTAATGTGTGTCTTGATATTTCTGATTTCCATGTATTTGGTGTATGCATTCTTTGTGCGAATTTCCCCAAATGATGAGAGTGGGTCAAGCCACGGCCCTTAAATGACAAAAGCAGAATCAATCAAAGTTGGAAAAGTAGAGATTTAAATGAACCCACAGAGCCTTGAACAATGGAAAAAGTACCTTTCAGAAACTTTATTTATATTATTGCTGGAGGCCTGAGCAGTATCACCTCGGCTATTTCAGAGAATGTGCTGCCACCTCCTCACAGAAAGTCGTGCTGTTCAGCCCTCTTAATCTTATCCAAAGCCTCCACGAAATGTAAATATTTATGACTCACAAGCTGTACTTCCCTCGCCCTGTTCAATATTATTCTCCCACAGAACACTGGGTTTCTTTAAGGTAGTTGCAGGGCCTTGTCTCCGAGGAAAACAAGAATTGTTAAGAATCTTACTGCTACTTGCTCCAAGAGGGCAAATGATTGTTCTGAATTTCCCTCAGGGAAAGACTTATTGAAATGAAAGTCAGAGAGAGACTTACTAGCACATTGGCCAAACAGGCATTTTTCCAGAATCTCTCATTACTAAAACAGGGAATAGAAGTAGGGGGAGATGTAAAATGTCAGGTATGTAGTACATGGAAAAGATTCCACGACCAAAGTCATCACTCCTGTTGGTCTTTTAGAACTTAGACCAAAGTACAGCTTCTAGAGAGCCCTTGCTCAGTTCCCATACATATCTATTAGACTGGGTCTAATAGAAAAGTCTGGGGTAAAAAAGTCAGAAGAGGGGTATTCAAGTCCCAGTTTTACTCAGTTCCTAGTAGTGTTACACTAGAAGGGAACAATGTCTCCAGCCTCCAGCCTCATCTGTAAAATAGAGAATAAGATGTGTTCTGCTTATCTTTGTCAGGGTACTTATGGGAATTCAGTGGGATAATGAGTGTAAGAGTATTTTGAGAACACTAAGAGATTGACAAATATTTTCTAAGGAAAAGTGTGCTAATAAAATCCACCAGTGGAAATAATCTTTCGAAGTTTGGTGATATAAAATTATCATTGTCCCACCCCATAGATGTCATGGGTTTACAACATTATGCTAACCCACATAGTGGAATTTTATGGCATTCACAAAGTTGAACCCCTCTGTTGCCTTCTGTTTTCATCATATCCAAATACCATATATTCCTAAAGAGAGTACAGAATTTACTTGAGAATAAGATGCCTTACATGGATCGTCCTTCGATGCATCTTCAAAAATGGCTTCCTTAAAGATTAGTTTAAGATTTTAGAAACATAGAACATTATAAATGTATAGGTTGAAAATCTTTTTACATAGCTACAACACTGTGACTATAAAATTCCAGAAGATAGAAAGAGTGTGACAATACAGGTGCAGAGCAGAGTCCCAGGCTACTAGATAAATGATTATTTAGCATCTATTTGTGAAGGAAGCTCATGCTCAACATACCTATAAAAAATGAATCAGCAGGTTTTTATGCTATTCAACTGAAATAAAATGGAAAAAGGTACAAGCTATATTCAAATTTGTGTCAATTTAAGGAACATAAGTACTGCTGTTACATCATTAAGTTCTCAGAATTTCCTTTTTAACACAGGCCATACTAACAAGGAAATAAAATGAATGTTTCAGCCAATAGAATGAAAAAGAAATAGTTTAGTGGCTCTCAGAATCCAAAACTGAGTACAAAATATATTTCAGGCTTTAGCTGATGGTCAAGAGTATAAGAGTAAAGAGTAAAAATACCTTGACCTGAACTCTAGGACCACCTATTTATCTTACTTGGTTTGTGCCATGGCAGGCTACCTAAACTTCCTAAGACTCCATTTCATGCCAGGATCGTTTCACAAATTTGTTGAAGATCAAATGAAATGCAAGATCTTAGACTACTGGCTCCAGCCAGGATGCAATAGCTTCTACTGTAATGTCTTAGAGGGACAATTACACAATCCGAATAATATGTAAAACAACCCTTTTTAAGGAGTATTTATCTGAACTCCAAGGTAAGTAGTCAAGGCAGCTGGGACTTGAGGGATCACCTTCTCAGAGAGGAAGAAACACAGGGAGGTGAGTTCCATACTTGTCTGCAGTTTACTTAGGAATTTGCCAGTTCTCAGTGTACTAGGAGTGGAAGCCGAGTGGAATGCAATGGGCTAGAGCTTGCAACAATTTCAAGGAGTTGGGAACACAAAGACTGGAGTTCTGAACATCCAAGTAACCTGAGATTTGAAGGACCAAGATTCAAGAGAAGTGAGCCCAAATTTCTGTGTGTAATTTCTTCTTCATTTTTTTTGCCAATATCATTTTTTTGCCATTTTTTTGCCAGATATTTGCCAATTCCCAAACTGTGCATGTTCCAAGCTGACACACCAAGAAATCAAAAGGAAAGCAACACCTGGGAAACCAAAATGCTGAGCAAATGTGTCAATTGTCTCAAGTTGATATAGGTAGAAGTTCAGATAAATAATCCAGTATTTCTACTGAGACTCCAAAAGCGTTATCTCTGCTCTAGAAATCATAATAACTGCATCCAAGGAGTAAAGGCAAACAAAAACTAGATCAGTTCTAACAAAGTCTAAAACCCAGTATTGACTAAAAGCTTATCTGTTTATACTTTATCTACCTGTCAGGGAAAAAAAAAAAAAAAAAGTAATTTCTTTCTGGAAGCAGGTAACATCATCCAGGGTTTCTACAATATTTCATATACAATCAATACAAACCATCAAATATGCTACAAAACAGGTCCAAAAGGTCAAAGCTAAGATAAAAAATAACCAAAAGATCAACTCATTGGACATTCCAATATTACAATTATCACACAGAGATTTTGAAATAGCTGTAACTAAAAAGAAAATAAGTAAAATACAGGAAACTTCACAGGATAATTAGAATTTATTTTTTTTTAAATGGACATACTGAGGGACTCCTAGATGGCTCAGTCAGTCAAGCACCTGCCTTCTGCTCAGATCATGATCCCCGGTCTTGGGATTGAGCCCCACTTCTCGTCCCTGCTCAATGGGGAGCCTGCTTCTCCCTCTGCCTACTGCTCCCCCTGCTTGTGCACAAGCTTTCTCACTCTGACAAATAAAATCTTAAAAAGAAAAAAAAAAGGTCATACTGAAACTGAAAAATGTGATAACTGAGATTAAGAATTCAATAGTTAGGTTTAATAAAAGAGTACCCAAAGGAAAGAGTAAATGAAAAAATAGGTTATCCCCAATCAAAACCCACCAAGTTATTTTATGGATAACAAATTGATTCTAAAGTTTACATGGAGAAGCAAAAGACCCAGAAAAGCCAATATACAGTATTGAAGGGAAAAAACAAAGTTGGGGGACTGATGCTCCCTTATTTCAAGAATTACTATAAAGCTACACTATTCAAGACAACATTGTATTGGCAAAAGAACAAATAGATCAATGAAACAGAACAGAGAGCCCAGAAATGGACCCACATAAATAGAGTCAACTGATCTTTGCTAAAGGAACAAAGACAATAAAATGGAGCAAAGACAGTCTCTTCAACAAATAGTGTAGGAATAACTAGACATCCGCAAGCAAAAAAAAAAAAAAAATTCAGTCTAGACACAGACCTTACACCCATTACAAAAATTAACTCAGAATGGAAAGTAAAACATGAAACAATAAAACTCCTGGAAGATAACATAGGAGACAATCTAGGTGACCTTGAGTTTAGCAACAACTTTTTAGCTAAAACACCCGAGACAGAATCCATGAAAGAGATTATTTACAAGTTGGACTTGGTTAAAATGAAAAACTGCTATGCAGAAGACATATCAAGAAAATGAGAAGGCAAGCCATAGACCAGGAGGAAATATTTGCAAAAGACACATCTAACAAAAGACTAGTATCCAAAGTATACAAAGAACTCTTAAAACTTAACCAGAAGAAAACAACCTGATTTTAAAGTGGGCCAAAGACCTTAACAGACTCCTTACCAAAGATGATATACAGATGGCAAGTAAGAATACAAAAAGTGCTCCATATTATGTCAACAGTGAACTACAAGTTAAGACAACAGTGAGACATCACTGTACATCTATTAGAATGTGAAAATCTAAACACTGACAACACCCAATGTTGGTGAGGACATAAAGCAACAGAAACTCACATTCATTGCTGATGGAAATGCAAAATGATAAAGCCACTTCAAAAGTTTTTACAAAAATTAGTACATTCTTTTTTTTTAAGATTTTATTTATTCATTTCACAGAGAGAAAGAGTGAGCCCAAGCAGGAGGAGCGGCAGGTAGAGGAAGAGGAAGATTCTGATTCTGATTCGGCCTCTATCTCAGGATCCTGGGATCGTGACCTAAGCCGAAAGCAGACACTGAACTGACTGAACCACCCAGGCACTGCAAAAATAAGCATATTCTTACCACACAACCCAGCAATTGCGCTCTTTAATATTTACCCAAAGGAACTGAAAAGTTACGTCCACACAAACCCTGCGTGTAGATGGGTATAGCAGTTTTATTCATAACTTCCAAAACGTGGAAGAAACCAAAGTGTCCTTCAGTAAGTTATTTGATAAATTGTTGTCATCCAAACAATGTAATATTATTCAATACTAAAAAGAAATGTGCTATCAAACCATGAAAAGATGAAGAAACTTAAATGCATAATATTACTTGAAAGGAGTGAATCTAAGAAAGCCACATATAGTAGGATTCTAAATGCACGACATTCTGAAAAAGGCAAAATTGTGGAGACAGTATAAAGATCAATGGTGGCCAGGGTTAGGGGAGGGAGATGAAAAGACAGAACAGAAAGGATTTTTAGGGCAGTGAAAATACTCAAAGATATTTTAATGATGGATATGAGTCATTGTACATTTGTTCAACCCACAGAACAACACCAAGGGTAAACCCTAAGGTAAGCTATTGACTTCGAATAATTATGGTGTCTATGTAGGTTCATTCTTGGTGAAAAATGTACCACTCTGGTGAATGATACTGATAATGGGGGAAGCATGCATGTGTGTGTGTGTGGGGGGGGGGTGTCAACTGATGGGGAAACCTCTGTACCTTCTTCTCAGTTTTACTGTAAACCTAAAGCTGTTCTCAAGAGATAGTCTTTTAAAAAATAAGTTTTTGGAAAATATCAAAGTTAAAACAAAGAGGGGAAAAACAAAAGGTGAGAAATACAGAAAAGTACATATAGCACATATAAGAAATGTATTTGGGATCTCAGGAAAAGAAAGAAAGAAAGAAAATGGAACAAAAGCAATACTGAATGAAATAATAGCCAAAATTTTCCAAAACTGACCAGCATCAACAAGGCACAGATTCAAGAATCTCCAAGCAGAATCAATATACATGAAATCACACTTTTAGTACATCATAATCAGATTGCTATAAATTAAAGACAGTCAAAGGGGAGAAAATATATATCATCTTCAAAGGAACAACAACTATACAGACAGATGACTTCTCAATAAAAACAATCAGAACACAAAAACATAAAGGCAAAGTTAAGAGCTGGGAAGGGGGATGGGCAGGGAACCAGACAACCTAGAAATTTATGTCAAAAGTGAAGGTAAATAAAATGCAAAATGTTGAAGTACTTAATGAATGCCAAAGTACTGTAGAAAATCACAAGGAGAGGAAAGTTACTAGATGCTGGTTTTTAAAAATCTTCATTTAGAAAAATATAATCATTCTTGAGAGTTATGAATTTAATATGTTCTGGGCTGGCTATATAACTTGTTCTCTTAGGTAAGTGCAGATTGTAACCTTGTTATGGGCCAGCCTTCCCACAAAGAGGTACCTTGAGAAATAAGAGGAACTATTTGGGAAAAATATGTGAATGAATTATCAAAAATCCTTAAACTATAGTTTAAGTTCATTTGAGCTGCTATAACAAAATACCATAGACCGGGTGGTTTAAACTGCAAACATTTGTCTCCCATAGTTCTGGAGGCTGGAAAGTCCAAGACCAAAGCACCAACTGATTTGGTGTCTGGTGAGAGCCTACTTCCTAGTTCATGGGCATCTCCTTATTGTATGCTCACATAGTAGAAAGACCAAGTGAGCTCTCTAGGGTCTAAGAGCACTACTATCATTCATGAGGGCTCTACCTTCCTGAGCCAATCATCTCCCAAATTCTTTACCTCCTAATACTAACACATTGGGAGTTAAGACTTCAACACATGAATTTGGTGAGGTAGCAACTATTGCCATGGAATTTGAGTAAAGATGGTTCAACCAAGATGTATTGCTTTTAGACCCATAAATCTACATTAAAGTGGATTTTTACTCCTTGACTCCATCACATCCTCCACTCCCCAGTTAAAACTGTAACTAGGTCCAATAACCAAACAATATACAAACACAAAAATAAATATTTAAGGTGTTGGTAAAATCCTATAGGGATGACAAAAGCTTTAAAATGCAGATTATAACCATTACCTTTTATTGAGAATCCCTTGTTGCTTTTTTTTTTAACTTCTGAGTTTTCTAAGAAAAGCTGTTGTAGTATAAATATTTTTATTAACAATTACTAAGTATTTGTGTGTATTGACAAAAGTCAGTAAATTGAGGACATGCTGATTCAAGTACACCGAGACAGTGGGCTGAGCACTTCACCTAAAGATGTTATTCCCAATTAAAACTCAGTTTACCAGTGTACTCTATAGATGTGGTCATTTTTTTCTCAAAAACAATCCTATCAAATATTATGATCTCTATTTTTGAAAGATAGAAATTAAAGCAAAGGGAGTAAAATTTTTCAAGCCTGCACAGCTAGAAAGTGAAAAGGTCAACAAAACAGCACAAAAATGTTAAAATTATTTATGGTTCTCAATTAGAAATATTTAAGAAAATCACATGCTTGATATATTTACTAATGGACATGTCAATCTTCAGGTAGAGTAGGCATTTTGAACACAAGGATCTTGGGGCAGAGCTTTAATTTTTCTCAAGTGGAGTGATCCAATAAAAATTTCTGTGAAAATGAAAATTTCCTATAGTCATTCAGCCCAGTACAGTAGCCATAGTCATATGTCACTATTAAGCACTTGATATGTGCAATCATTTTTAAATTTAAATTTGACTGACTGTATAATTTAAATAGCCACATATAGCTAGTGGCTGCCATATTGGGCACTGCTTTTCTAAAGCATTTGGGTACCCTTAAGAAAATTATAACAATATTACTAAAAAGTTCAACATTTTATGGCTTATCAGATATATGTGGACTGGATTTTAGGTTTCAAAATATACCCTCAGAGGCAATTACCAGGGCCCTGTGTGTAACTAATTTTAACAGAAGGAAAAAGACCTTCAGCTTCTGAAAAAAAGAGAACATATCTATACATACAACAGTGTAAACTCTGCTCTGAATCAACTGCTTTGTTATAAATAGAGGTAAATAGTACAAAGTTATTTATAATAACATAATAGATTTATAATAAATGATATTACTACAAACTAATTATCAATTTTACTATATACAATATATAATATTATTTATGATATATAATAAATAGTTATTTCTACTAGTATTAAAAAAAAATAAAGATTTTGAAAGATGACGGTCGGCAATAACATACCAAAAAGAACAAAGTGAAACCATCAATACAAAGAAAAAAAAGTTCCCTGAAAATATTGTATATTTCCCCAATCACTGAGACAAACACTCAACAGGAAACTAATATCCTGAATGACTATAGAGAGATGACCTCTGCTGGGACCTTCAGAGGGAGAAAGCATTCTACTGATGCCCATAGTAAAAAAAAAAAAACAAACAAACAAACATGGATCTTTCTTTTCAACCTACTTCTAACCCTGCTGATTTTTTCCCCCAATCTAGTGAAATGTTCGGAGATTTTTATTCGAGGTCCAGCTCTGAAGAACGCCATGACCCAACCGAGTCACTGTTTCTCTGTCCCAAGTCATTTGCCTAAGAAAAAAAGACTAGTCAAATGATGACTGAGGTTGATTCTGGCTCTGACACTCCAGGTCTTCAATAAATTCTTCCCTTGTTCTTTAAAAACTTATGCCTAACCCAGCTCTTACAAACCAAACTGCTGTACTGTACATATGTAAGAACAAAGTTTGTCTGACCTGGTATGCAAGAGCTAAGTCATGTCTACTCTTGTGTGAAACTTGAAAATCTCTCAAATCAGGTTTTGAGGGCAGGTCTTCACCGAGTATGCATTGTCAAATGTCTGGGTTCTTTTTCAAACCCTTTCCTGGGATGAGGTGGTAGTAGGGGCAGTGTACTCCACAAATGTGACTCATTTACAGTTCATCCTATAAAAGTAAGATGATCCATGTGGTCTCTATAGTCACTGGTTTCAGGGTCACAGCAGTTATGTCTGAAAAAAGTGCCAAGCTTAAAACAGTGAGCTTGCAATGATTTACACATTCCCTTTCATTTCAAAACTCATTAAGTTGTTAAGTATATTGTAAAAGTTCATCAAATATTCTTCCCATACACGTTAAGATCAGTGGAGATTGAACTTTCTCCTCCCTGCCCATGTACACACATAAAAATTAAACCATTTATTACTGTTTGGGGCTGAGATGAAGCAATTCTTGTCCTTGACGTTGCTACCCATTCTTTGGGCAGGCTCTCATATTGACATCTCTCATACAATGGAACAGTGAATTTGAGGCCATGGTTCCCTCAGGACTAATAAATCTTAAAATTCTAGACGTTGACCAAGAGTGTGGCAATACTGCCAATTGGCAAAAATCAAAGAAACCGTATCTCAATTGGTCCAAACACATGTGTCTGGAAGAGACCCTCAAGACCTTCCTTGAACGTAAGCACTCCTAGAAAATTTACAACAGACCTGTCCTCAAGTTGCTTTGTTTTGGAACAGAGTAAGCTTGGAAATAATTACAGTGACGAAGTCAGTTTCCCCTGGACCTGATCCTTGGCACTGCCAGGAAACTTAATGCTGTTTAAAATGTTGCCAAGAACTGTTGGCTAGACTCTACACAGTTCTTCAGGGGGGGGGGGGGGGGGGGAAACCTCTATAGTCATGTAAATCCCTATTGCCTCAAACCCCACAATGGCTAACAATTATTTTACAATTGACAAGATTTTCAGCACAGTGTGCTGGAATGGACCTATCATTTTCAGAGATCTTAGTCTCTTTAAAAGTACTTTGGAGTTCTGCCAGGCAGCAGACTTAAGTCATTATTGCTGGACTGCTGGAAGGAAATGTAAAGATATATTTATCTGCTATTCTGCATTATATAGCCATGGCTACTCAGGGATGGGCAGTACAAATGGGTTTTTCTTTTCATGCTATTAATTATAAATTGGGAAAACCAGAAAACAGATCAATTAAAGCCAAGTTAGCCCTGCTAAAGAAAGTGCTTGGCAATTTCCTTAAGAAAATTGTGCAAATATGAAAATGTCAATAAACCTGAAGAGAAAGAAGCTAAATAATAAAAGATAATTTTATTATTCAATGTCCTTTTTAATGTTTAAATAATTAATAAATTATGCTTAATATTTCTACTGTTGGCTCAACTGTTTTCTTCTGTTAAACCTGCAAGGTGCCAAATGTTTTCTTTTCACAGCTTTGTTAACAACTAAAGGCTAATCTCTAGCAAGATTTGTTTCTATTGGTTTCACAACAAGGTAGCCTTATTGTGTTTCTTCTATATTTGGATCCGTATCACTTTACATTATAGTATCTCTCCAGAATCCATTATCATCAATCACATGTATCAGGATCTGATTTCCTTTTTATTTTATAAATCCAGTTCTTTATGTTTTTTTAAAGACAACAATAAGGCTTATTTTTCCTTCCTAAATATTCAGACTATGATCGGAGATGGAATTTCTAGATAGATCAGCAAGTAGTTCAAGATGCTGCTGAGTGTCGCATTATAAATAATTTACAGCACACGAAATGTTTAATCATGTCTCCTAAGAAAAATGCAAAATGAACTCTGCATGATAATATCCCATCCTTGATTCTAAAATAAATACAGGTATTAATATGGGCATTGGTTAGATAAAGATATCACTTCATGGCATGTTTACCAACCTCAATAATGGGAAATTACACCTACACCAGGAAGAAAATTATCTGCCAACAATAGAATATTTTATTTGAAAAATAGAAATGTAATAATTAGATGTATACCCATATAATAATTAGATGTATGTCTTTCTCAAAAGCATTTCTCACTTCTAAAATATTGATAATAACTTCCATAGACCCACGTAACTTCTGCCCAGCCTTTCTCTCTATACAAATAGGATGAGTAAATTAAAAAAAAAAAAATTATAAACACTTAATAGATACCTTAGAACTGATTACCACTACAAAGTACAGTTTGAATGAGTGAGAAAATAAATTTAATAGAATGTTCATTTCAGAGAAAGAAAATGATCAAAATGCATCTCTAAGTGTTTAAGAATGTTATTTTTTGCCATTTTCATACATTTACTTAAATCCACCCCCATGTGAAGAAAATCTCATGTAAAATAATTTTGAAAAACTTAGTTTGCCATCCCTGGGATCCATTTTCTGAGATAAATCCAGTAAAGTTCCATTAGTGTCAGTAGAAATCTTGTATCTGATACAAGTAATCAGTAATCATTTCAATTTTATTCCTCTTCTGTTATGGTATAAGAGAAAATGTGTGTTAAATAAGAAAAAGCTATTCCCAGCCCCACCATTTACTCAGTAGATGATATATAGCATAAGATTTCATTGTATTCATCATTTATTTGTTCAAGCAAAAAATGACAGAAGCACCCCACTAGAGACTGGAGAAATGTCAGGATGGCTGAGTGGAAATAGGTGGTAGCAATGATTGATATTAATGCTATTGTGGCTATTAATAAGAAACTTCTAAATGTAGGAAACATCTAGAGGCATGCCTTGGAGATATTTCAAGTTCAGTTCCAGATCACTGCAGTAACATGAGTTAAATGAATTTTTGGTTTCCCAAAGAATATAAAAGTTTTATTTACAGTAACAGCTATTAAGTGTGCAATGACACTATGTCTATGTACATACCTTAATTTAAAAAATACTTCCTTGTGAAAGAATGGTAACCATTACCTGAGCTTTCAGTGAGTCATACAATCACTAATCACAGATCACCATACCAAATAATGAAAAAGTGAAATATTGCAAGAATTACCAAAAGGTGACACAGAGACATGAAGTAAGCAAATGCTGTTAGAAAAATGGCACTGTAGATTTGCCTCTTGTAGGGTTGCCATTAACCTTCAAAAAACCTATCTAAAAGCATAATAAAGCCAAGCACAAGAGAACATGGTGTGCCTGTATTTGAAAACTCCATCCATGACAAAATTCAAAGAATAACACTACTCAAGTTTGAGTTCTCGAAAGAATCTAAAAATTGCCACAATATGATGGCGGTTTGCAATAGTCATAGGCAAATTTCACATATGAATTTCTGTATAAGAATCCTAGATAAAGTGATAGCCAGTAATTTTAGGATATATTAAAATGATAATGTAATCAAATTAATAAACTGTTAATAAATGTATTATGATAATAAAATTTAAATAGTAATATACCCGGAATGCAAAGATGGCTTAATATTAGAAGCATAAAAACTCACATTAGAATATATTATAATTACAAATATTAAAATAATGAATATTGCAATTCAATAGATGATTCTAATTAAAAAAATAAACTAAATGCTATGCCCTTCCCTGACAGATATATATATTTTTCAAAAGCATATTTAATTGACATCAATTTGGTCAACTTCTAGGAGTAATAACTGCTCAGGTTTCACTCAAAAAAGAAATTATTGATCATGGATTTGTGAATCCTGGCAGATAGTAGACTACTATTCAATGCATTCATCCCCTTTTGCTCCAACTTGTTAAATGTATACTTGCTAAGTTCTATGTTCCAAAAACTATTTATATTAGTCATAGTGTGCTATAACATAAGTAAATTAGATGCTACCACAATGAAAATTTAAGTGCCAAAAAAGAGTTGTTTCTGAGAAAATTAAGTTAGATTGTTTGGAATGACCCAGAAGTATGAGCCATTAAAAAGTACTTCAGAAAACTATAATGGTTTGGGATGAGGTCATACAGATTTCAAGTATTATGCAATCATATTGCTTCACAAATACCTTAAAATCTCAGGTACTTAAAAAAAAAATCACATACAATGTTTTATAGGTATGGTTTATGATAAAGAAAAGATGTAAATATCCAACTAGTAACCCATATTTAAATAAAAAGCCTTGATTGTATAACAAAAATGAAATAAATGAGTGCTTATGTATAAGTTAAAATACAACCTTTAAGGTATAAACCATTGTTAATGATAATAGACTAATGTAAAAAGTAGTTTAAAATTTACAATCAGATGGATCAAAAAAAGATAATGAGTCATATAGTATGGTAAAACATTAATTATTTCCATTAAAGTTAGTAATAAGACAATAATATCCTTGAAGTTAGTTATCATATTTAAAGAATAAAGTATAGATATTAGAATAGGCAAAATTGTCATTTTTAAATATTAAAATTATATTTATAGAAACACTAGCAAATATACTATGAATACTATTAGAAAATAGAATTTAAGATACTGATTGCAAATATATGTACTTATATACATATATATTATTGTAGATGTGTATATGTATATATATAGAAGTTTTTCTTTGCACAAAAAATAGCCAGGTTGAAATTACAATGGATGAGAGATCACACTAATATCTTTAAAAGATTAAAAAATTAGGAATAAGTTTAACAAAAAATAAACAGGACATATAAAAAGAAAAGTTTGAAATTCTCCAGAGGGAATGACAAATTTCCAGTGAAGTGGCGGTTCATATTTTCAGACTTTCCCAATATTCTAAACACAAAACAACAGTATGTAACATACAAAATTTAAAAATTTAAAAAGAAATAGCCATATATACACATACACACCAACATATAGACACAAAAAAAGTAAGGGTCTCTGTAGAGTAGAAATAAAACAGAAATCCAATGCAATACAAGTATGAAGGCCCTGGTCTCCTGAGCTTGGGTTCTAGAAGCAAGCAGAGACAATTAGGAATTCATTTTTTCCAGCATACTAAGGACTAAAGGTGTCCAATATCAGGTAGGGTATTAGACCCAGGCTACTTTGTGAAAAGAGGAGCTAAAACAAGATTCGCCCACACATGAATGGACATTAAAAGAAAGTAATGGTTTTATCATTGGTCTAGGTCTTATAAGAAGCTGACCACCAAACAGAGCTAAAAGAAACAGACCAGTCTTATAACTATCACCCAACCAAGTGGTCTTCAGCTTTGGTAACTGTATCTGGAATGTCCCCCAATGTCATCATGGGATGGACACTCGGGCCAACAATCTAAGACTGGTTGTAGACTGTTAATCCCAGAACAAAGAGTTGAAATAAATAAAAACCCAATAAATAAGAGGGGTTATGTAGAAGGAAAAAGAAAATAATCTACTCAAAATGAGTTTATAAATAAAAATTACAAAACATACTTATCTGTTCATCTCCAGTATGTCCTCTGCTCAACACCCATCAATGGCTTGCCAGGGTGTTCTGTGAGCATTGCAAACTTTCCCAGATTGTAAGAGAGCTTTTATGATCTCATACCTGCCTGTAATCCTGGGAACATCTTTCATGACTCTCCCCTATTCCCCAAGTTCTAGATGTATTCCACGACGTACGTTATACTTGCCCAAATACAACATCTCTCAGAATTTTATGTCTGTGCATAAGCTTCAGCTTCAGATCTTCATTACCCCTAATCATTCAGGTAACTCCCATTTACACTTTAGCTCAACTACACTCACTTTTACTCAACTACACTCAACTACCCCAGCCCCCAGCTTCTGACTTCTTGCTCCTTCTTCAAAAAGCCTTCACTGTCCACCCTTCTCTAAATTAGCAGCCTGACCACATCACACTGTCTATTTTTTTTTTTTTGCCTGTCTATTTAGTTTTGTGAATTCATGGAGTAATAATTTTGTTTCATTTTTTTGCTTTTCCACATGTTAGTACATCTCCTGGAACATAAATGAATGGATGATTAGAGGATGGGTGGATGGAACTTAGCTATTTATATGGGAATCTTTGCAGTCATTAATGTAATTATTCATCAGAAATTTAAGAAATGACAATATAATGAAAATTTGCTATGTTGGTGGCATACAAGAGAATAGGTAAAAATTATAGAGAGTATAAATTGCGGTAATTGAAATAAGGGATTTCACTCGACTATATTACGACTTAGCCTACATTTTGTGAAACATTTTCTTAAAAATTCCTGTTTACAATAATGTAATAGATTTAAACATTTTAATAATATCTAGGAGTGGATCAGCTTGCTTTCTGGATCCCAAACAATACAGATAAGAGACACTGGGGACTTTCCCCCAAGGGGCAAATAACCTGTTATTTCTTAAATATGACCAATCAGTAATGTGAATAATGGAAAAGAAATTAGAAAAAATATAACCTCCAATGTAGTAAAATATTGCATATACGTCATGTGTTATACATTTGAGCTTAAAAATAAAATGTAATCCATCTAGGCAGGTTTTCACTATAAGTTAGCTAAAAGTTTCTGTTTATCTGTTGTTATCTAAAGACTATATCCTGAAGATCATTAAAATGGAAGGAAGAGTCCAAGAGCTAGTGTCAAATTCTGCTTAGGTGGCAGTCCTTTCTAAGAAATCTGTGCTTTCCAGATACCCATGCTTTTATACCAGTGCTCATTTTACATTATTCAAGCGGTGTGGAGAAGAAGGGAGGAAGGAAAAGGGAAGGAAAGAAGGAAAAGGAGTAAAAAATATGACTGTCGTAACCCAGATGTCTCTTTCTAAAACTGAAACAATTTTGTACTGTTTTGCCACATTTAATCTTTGAAGAATACCAAAATACTCTTAGCCCTCAGAATGGAACATGTGGTGATAACTGTGCCTATCATTTCTGCACCTACTAGACAGAGAAACTGAACATGTAAAGAACATAATCCATACAATCTTCTATGATCTCTCACAATTCATTCATTTTATGGATAGTTGCTTTGTGACATAATGCACTGCCCGCCCCCCCAAACTTCAGGAAATATCTTAGAACTTAACAGAGTCGTGAAACGATCTCTGTCCCTGAGTGGGACCTATTGATGTAGTTTGCACAGATCAGTCTTCCAGGAGAGAGAGTGGAAAAAGATAGAAAGTATATCTGGAAGTCAAACAAAATATCTGGCATGCAATTCAAGTAATAAAACATTTTGTAAAAACAAAACAAAAAAAAAAAAACACAAAAAATGTATAATACGTATAACAAATACCCCGTGTGAAGATGGCACTACGCCCTGAGAATCCGTGGGACACCTGAGCATGCCAAACACCCTCTATGAGTGCATGAAGACTTATCACACTCATTTTTTATTCTACCACCCAGCCCCTCTTGACTTCAACATACATTGAATCTTGAATCATAATTCCCTCTAAATTCAGCTTCTCATTACTGACTATATTCAAGAGCATATTGGTCTATAATCTCTCAGCACCCAGTTTCCCATGGACAGGTCTTAGGAGTAGTAAATGAAGTCTCTCCTAAATTATTCCCAAAAAGCAGGAATTAAGTGCCATAGGAACTCACTCTGTCCCTCACGGGAAAGAACCGAACATAAGCCTTTTACTGACAGTAATATTTTATTTCTTTGCTTTACTCTCCATTTACTAATGAGGAAATCAAAATTTTGAGAAATTAACTTTCCTAGAAGAGTTTCAGGGGTTAAGATATGTAGACTTTCTCATTTATTGATACCCTTGGCATATTATATAAATAATCTAAACAGAAAATTGTGTAATAGTTGAAGTTTAAATGCATATTACCAAGTGAAAGAAGCCAGTCTAAAAAGGCTACATAGTGTATGATTCCAACTATAGGACATCTTGAAAAAGGCAAAACTAAAGGGATGGTAAAGACCAGTGATTCTCAGGGTTATGGGAGAAGGGGAGATGGGATGAGCAGGCAGATTTTCAGAGAATTTTTCAAGCTGTGAAACTCTTCTGTATGCCACTATGATATGTGTCCAGTTCTAGGATGTGGTGGCCTTAACCTCAAAGGCTTCAACATTACACATCAGCATTTTCTGCTCTTCATTTCAACCTGACACCAGTGGATTCTTTATGTTCACTGCTAGGCTTTAATTCTTGCAGGAGAATTGTGATTTTTTCCATTTTTTTCTCAACTGATTTTTACCAGAATTCAAAATTTATAAAAATATTTAAGTATTTTTCCAACAAATGCCCGGAAGCAATTCCTACATGGAATCAATAGCTAAATGATTGTAGTCTCTTTTTTGAAGGGAAAGAAAAAAGGAAGAGAAAGGAAGAGAGACTGAGGGAGAGAGGGAAAGAAAGAGAGAGAAAGAAACATATTGATGGAGAGAGAGAGAGGGAGGGAGGGAGAGAGAGAGACAAATACTAGAGACAGACCAGGGGCTTCAAGGAGGGGGAGACCGAGGGTTGGGGGGCAGAGAGACTGAGGGGGGGTTGAGAGAGAGAGAAAGAGACAGACTGATGGAGACAGAGTGGGGGAGGGAGAGAGAGAGACACACACACAGACCAGAGACAGACTGGGGCTGAGGGAGGGGAAAAGAAAGACTGTGGGGGAGAGGGAGGGAGAGAGAGAGACAGACCAGTGGGGGGGGAGGGGCAGAAAGAGAGAGAGAGAGATGGGTGGAGGGGGGGGAGACAGAGGAGAGAGAGAGAGAGAGAGAAACAAAGTTCCATAAACTTAGCAAGAAGTTTGCTTTTAATTGCATTAAAGCTAACCATTACATGTTGAATGGAAAGAATAGAAGAGAGAAGACAATGAAGAGAGGGAGTATGAGAGCAAGAGACTGATTAATAAGCAGAAATCCGCACTGTGATTCAGTGCACTGTGACAGACCCTGGAGAAATAACAATGAATACAAGACAGTCCTTACCTTCAAGGACATTGCAGTCTAGATATGATAAAAGCAAAAAGTTATGACAAAGTGTGTCAACTATTGTGATACCAGGTTGAGGTCATTTCAATGGAATCAGAGAAGGAAAACAACTAAACATGAAGAAAACAAGAAAATTCTATTAGCTCCTAGAGCTCACTTTGCATTCTTTTCAAAATTAGAGTATCTGGCTTCAGTTGGTTCGTTCTCTCAGCAACACGAGTACACAAATATCACCAACAGTGTTCCCAGGATAGCTCTTGCAAGTCCCTTCAGGGCCAAGATCAAGAGACACAAACATTCAAAACAGCAAGTTTCTCGTTGCCATTTATCCCCCACCTCACACATGGAAACACTGCTTAGCTATATTTGCTCTCTTTCCAGTTTGAAGCTTTTTCCTAACAGAGAAGGAAGCAAGTAAGAGTATTGAACAGCACGTCTGTCACTGCTATCTGGGATGTACCACAAACGGCCCCTAATTCCTTCTTTTGAGAATTATTCTAGGATGGCATCTTTCTCAAGTCTCAGCATATTTTGAGCCCAGTATATTCATAACATTTTCCTACACCTTTGAGCCACAACTTCACATTTACCCTTTATTTGGGATGCCTTCCTTTACTTTCCACATGTGGTCTTTAAAAATATCTGAGCTTCTCTATAAGTGGTCACCCTGGTCCACCTACTCTCTCCACTCACACACCTCCAATGCCATTTCTCTTCTGCAGGGTCTGTGGTAAATGTGAAACCAAAATGTTTTTCTAGAAATAGCATATTCAAAGTGCCTCCAACAGTAATTAGCTTGTAGTAGAAACTCAATTATCCACTGTTATTAGGTGTTTCTACCTTATTTTAGCTTTGGTTCACTTCGAATCCTTGCCTATAGAATTATAACTTGATTCTCCGAGGTTTCTGAAGTAAACCCATTTGAGAAGGCTGGGAATCAGGTCTGGCCAAGTCCACCTCCCCCTTCTTGGCCTATGAAGAGTATCTCTCATGTCTTAGTCACTTCCAATCCAAATTTCCTGACAAATTCTTTAATCAACCCATTTTTTTTATTGATAAGCCCACAATAGAGCTTCCTTTCATGTTTTCATAATTATTAAGTTTATTGTCACCAAGAAAATTAATATGTACCAACTCCCATTTCAATAGACTTCCAACAACGTATGGACATTAATTAAAAATTTACCATGACTCGGGCACCTGGGTGGCTCAGTGGGTTAAGGCCTCTGCCTTCGGCTCAGGTCATGATCCCAGGTCCTGGGATCGAGCCCCACATCGGGCTCTCTGCTCAGCAGGGAGCCTGCTTCCTCCTCTCTCTCTGACTGCTTCTCTGCCTACTTGTGATCTCTGTCAAATAAATAAATAAAATCTTTAAAAAAATTTTTTTTTGCCATGACTTTGTATATTGCCTCTTTACCAATTTTGTAATCTTCATCACAAAAACCTCATTTTCATTCTCTGACCATGCAGCCTTTAAACCATTCCAAAGAAATATCAGGTCTGTTTTTCTCTCTTTATATCCTTTCCCAGATCTCTCCACCATTCATCATACCTTGCTCTATTAAAAATGGATTATTTTACAGAAAGGATTCTGACCATCCAACAATTCCTGTGTGTGCGCATGTGTGCAGAGTGGTGGGGTAAGATGTGTTCCCCACCTCGTCAATCTTCAAGCATGAGTTGTGTATCCCACAACTCAAATCTATTCTGACACTATCTACCAGAGATAGCATCAGAATCCACAGGTTAAGGGCTCAGTCCCACAAGACTGCCCTCCACTTCAGATGACAACTTCAATCTCAGGTTTCACCTGTGCTTCCGACCTAGGCTATAGATTAGAGGTTCCAAGAATGCCCTTCTTAGATTACAGTTAAAGGGCTCAGTCCTGCAAGACTCCCTCCCAACCCATGTATACACCCTTCAGACACCAATTGCAAGTCCAGGTTTTTCTGATGGAATGGCTATAAATTAGCTGTTCCCATGACCCCCTTCTTTGAGTTTGATTAATTTGCTAGAGTGGCTCATGGAACTTGGAAAAATATTTTACTTACTAGATTACCAGTTTATTACAAAAGGGCACAACTCAGGAACAGTGAGATGGAAGAGATGTATAGGGCAAGATATGAAGAAAGGGCACAGAGCTTCCATGCTCTCTCTGAGCACACCATTTTCCCCAAATCTCCATGTATTTACCAACTGGGAAGCTCTCTGAATCCTGGCCTTCTAAGTTTTTATGGATGCTTAATTATATAAGCATGATTAAGTCATTGGCCACTGGGGATTGAACTCAATCTCAAACCCCTCTTCCTTCCCAGGAGGTCCTGGAGGAGAGAGTTTTCAAAGTTTCCACTTTCTAATCACATGGTTGGCTCCACAGGCAATCAGCCCCCTGACACAGATGCAGTCCAAAAGTCACCTCATTAACCTAACAAAAGACACCTTTATGCTCTCTTCACTCAGTAAATTCCAAGGGATTTAGGAGCTCTTCCAGAAATGGGGACAAAGGCCAAATATATATTTATTATAAATCACATTATCACATCCTACTGTGTATGCCCTTACACTCCATGTTGTTTGAATAAGCCATATACTTCTCATTGCCAATATTATATTCCTAAATTTCTACCCATTAAGTCTCAGTACATGAGATACACGAGAGTTTATATTCACCATTCAAAATTAAGTTTTCAAGTTCTGTTTGCCTTTGACCACCTGAGATAATTGCCGGCACTGATCATTCCTTGTCACTAGCACATCTACGATTATTGTTCTTTGACCTATAGACATCCTCCGTATTTTACAGCAGCTAGAACATACAGCTCCTCATTTTTTCCAAGAATTTCTCATCTCTGCAAGTTTCAGCTTATTTTCACCTGAACAGACTATCCAATATCTGCAGTCTTTCCAATTTTCACAATATGCACTTCAACTTTGCCAAGTTATAACCAAAGGAATCCATTCTTTGAGAAAGAAATGCTTGGAATATCATGAAAAAAAAAATCAAAGTTATAAAAATCATAAAATTAATGGAAGGAAATGTTTGAAATAACTCCAGTTTTCTGTGACTTCAGTTTCCTATTTGTAGACTTTTCAGTACTATTTATGGAAACAAGATCTATCTTTGGTTATACAATTGAAACCTACATAAAAGTTATTAGTGGACTTAATTTATGCCAAATTTTTCCATTGTCTTAGATATTTCTCAATAAAATTACCTACCAACTAAGTAAAAGCTATGTTAAAACTTCATGAGAAGAAAACATCAATCCCCACATGTGCTATTCCTCCTGGTTTGGAGGACAGAGTTTTCTGTCTTTCTAATATTTAGAATGGTTCCTCATTGTTTTAGGGATAGTTAGATCCCACTCCAGAATGTCTGGTTTCATACTCAGGACACTATAAAGGATTCATGCTAAGAGGTTACGCACTGTCTTTGTGTTTTGTTTTGTTTTTGTTTTCTGTCTTTGTTGTTGTTTTGGAAACATTCTCCCACTTACCAACATCTTCATAATTTTAAATCTCCAGTTCCCACAGAAACATTTTTCTCTTGTTTCCTTTTTAAATCACCTCTCCTATCTTATTTAAGATAACTTCACCTTTTTTAATAAGCCACAACATACACATATATTCTCTAAATCTTTACCTTCAACTTAAAAGATGGAGATCAGTATATATTCAGAGCTCCTATCTTTGTTTCTGGCTTCAGGAGGAAAAATCTAGGCCAATTGCTCTAAGTGATTATTCCCTTTACCAGTTATCTATGGCTATGTAATCACCTCAAAACTTGGTAGCATAGAATAACCATCTATTACTTCTGACAGTTCTTTGGATTGGCCCAGCAATTCTACCACTCTTACCTCATTCATCCATGGTGTTGCAATCAGATGGGAACTGAAATGTCTAGAAGCAGTCCACCCATGGTACAGGCAATCAGGTCCACTGTTTGTGGAATTTCAAAACAATAAAAATTACTAAGAGTCAGCCTACTTTTGATTATCACCATGTGCCAATATTTCTGAATAGTGTCAGTGATAAATTATTCCTCTCCAGGGGAAAAATAATAGTTGGTCATCTTATTCTATTCCAATTCCTATAACAAACTACCACAGACCAGGTTAGTTATAAACAACAGAAATCGATTTTTCACAGTTCTGGAGGCTAGAAGTCTAGAGACAAAGGCACCAGCATGGTCAGCTTCTGGTGAGAACCTGCTTCCTGGTTCATAGATGGCCATTCTTTTGAGGTATCCTCACACAGCAGAAGGGATTAAGGAGCTCTCTCTGGTCTCTTAATTTTTCTTAAATTTTTTTATTAACATATAATGTATTATTCGTTTCAGGGGTACAGATCTGTGAATCATCAGTCTTACACAATTCACAGCACTCACCATAGCACGTATCCCCCGCAATGTCCATAATCCAGCCACTCTATCCCTCCACTCCCACCCCCCAGCAACCCTCAATTTGCTTCCTGAGATTAAGAGTCTCTTATGGTTTGTCTCCCTTCCCTAGTCCCAACTTGTTTCATTTTTCCCTCCTACCCCCCACAACACCCCCCAACCCTACCTCTCAAATTCCTCATATCAGATCATATGATAATTGTCTTTATTTGATTGCTCAGGTCTCTTTGAGAAGGCCACTACTCTCATTAATGAGGGCTCTACCTCCATGACCTAATCAGCTCCCAAAGACCCCACTTCTTAATACCGTCACCTTGGATATTAGGTTTGAACACATGAATTCTGGAAGGACAGTTTGTAGCACTGTTTGAATTTCTGAACAATGCTGGAGTATTTGAGTTTTAATAATATACACATAAGCTTCAAATTAGTATATTTTATTACATGTCCTTTAATAAAACATTGCGTTCTACTGGGAAGTTAATTTAGAGAATTCACTACAGTTGGTGCCCCAACACACACAGTATCACCTACACATGTTTAAGAATAATTTCATAATGATTTAGAATTGTCCAAACTTTCTTTGTCTGCAGTTTTTACCTCCAACCCTCTGGTACTACATATTCTTTTAAGATTTGAAATTAACAATGATATCGAGTTCTGTTTCCTTGTCTTTACAATCATTGCCCAATGACTCCTCAGAGATTTTATACAAAAGCTTGCTAAAGGTGAGACAAAGTAAGAATTGTCAGGCATAATGTTTTTGTTTGTAAACACTGCTTAATTCATTAATTTAATTAATTTAATTCACAAAATATTTTGCTCTGTTTGAATCTTTCAAATTGATATGTATTCACTATTTTAATTGCCAACTGTTTCTTTTAAAAGTAAAATATCAATAAAATTATAATTATTATTATTGAAAATAATTTTGCCATAGAGGGGAGGAAGGTGTTAAAAAAAAAAATCTACTTTGAGTGTCAAATCTGCAAGGTACATCATTAGCTGAAAAAATCCAAGACACACTCACTCGTAAGTGTGAAGTTGGTGCTGTCCACCGGGATGCCTGGATCTTTTCCACAATGTTGCTCATTGTCCAGTAGTTAGACAGCTTCCTCACAGGATAATCTCAGGGCAGCATTCCTGGAAGGTGAAGGTGGAAGTTGAAAGGTCTCTTAAGACCTACAAGCATAAGTAAACTAATTTCACTTTCCCTGCACTTTATTGGTTAACGTCAGTCATAAGACCAGCTCAGACTCAAGGGATAGGCAAATAAACCCCACCTCCGGATGGGAGGGCCTGTAAGTTTTAAGAAAATATACATCATCTTCCTTCAGGGATCTTTTGTAGTGCAATTTAAACACTCCTTAAGTAAATTACTGTAGAAAACTCATTTATTACCTCTTACCTAGAAACTCTTAGGTTCCTGATGTGGTCGGAGTTTCTGGAAATCCTGCCTTTAAATCTGTCTGGCTGCTCCCCTTGCTCCTTTGGGTAATTACTGCTAATTACCTCTAGGTGTTAGCAATTAATACCGATTGACCTCAGCTGCTTACCCCCAGGCTTTGGCATTGTACACACTCATACCCTTGAAGACCAAATTCTTCAAAATCTCTTGCTTGCCTCTTTGACCTCTTTGGCCATTCTTTTCAGAGCTAAATTCTGGGCAGCTTGGCAGGGCATTTAGAGTCTGTCTGTAAGAGCTCCCATGGGAGAGGATTATTTTTTGCAGCTAATTTAGTTTTCCAGTGACAGTAAAAAAGAGAATAAGAACCTAATTAATAAGGATTTGATGTGATTATAGACCAAATCTGACCAAAGCTAGAAGGAACACTTTTCTGAGCTTTCATTGTCCTTTGTTTTGACCATCTTATGGAAAATTCACTTTTAAGTTTTACTATGCTTACTTGCGCAGTGGCAGTTGTCTCCTGGTCGATTCTGAATGCACTAAAGTTAGGGTTCAGGTTGCCCTCTATCTTGTATCTTTTACAGCATCTTAGTTTGATAACATGATAAGCCTAGTAAATACTTATCAATGAGTAAATGAAAACTTTTTTTGTGTATTGCTATTCTTGATACATCAAAGGAATTCAAAAGTAGAGGTAACCCTTCACCCTCTACACCAGAGGGGTAAATATGACAGAAGATCAACTAATCAGGGGAAGCAATAATTAAATTGGTGGACTTTGATTTTGCATGTGTATAGTCAAGGCCAATTTTTTATCTGCTTAAATTTAAGATCCTCCACAGAAGAAAATCATTATTCCATGTTCCATGAGGTGTAAATGAAAAGACACAAAACACTTTCATTTCCTGAAGGATCCAACAGAAGCAGGAGCATAAAAAAACGCTTCCTCCACAGCCGCCTTCTGGACCCCTGGACCGTGGCAATCCTCATCTTTGTTCTCTTAGCCTTGTCGCCGTTTCATTTCCTTCAGCTGTTGTAAGTCTTCTAGTCTTTTGTCTGCTGCCCAGAGAATTAGTATTATCTTAATGAATAAATGACTGCTTGAGGAAATGAAAGTGTACAATCCATCTTTTTACAAATCCATCTAACAGTTATTTGCAAAAGTAGTGTGGATACTGAAACACTTCTGGTTTTTAAGAACTCCGCAAGAAAAGAAAAATATACCCCAAGATCCAAACTAGTACTGGTTTGACCAAAATGAGTTAATTACATAATTCTGTATTGCTCCACTTAAAATTTGCTTGGTTGTTCAATTGTTACTAGCTTCATCTGTTGATATTACTTAACTTAGTGAATCTCATACTTTAACTAATAACAGAATCACCTGGAGGGCTTGTCAAAACACAGACAGCTAGCCCACCTCCAGATTTTCTGATTTGGTAGGTCTGGGCTGGGGTTCAAAAAATATGAATTTTTAATAATTTCCCAAGTGATACTGATATTTTTCTAGAGACCAGACTTTGAGAACCTTGGGCTTAAACTTTTTGCATGTATGGCTTTCCTAACCACACATTCCTCACTCCAGCTCCTCCTTAGACTAAATGGCAGGCACTTCAATAGATAGAATTAAATTATGCTGTCTGAGCTGACCAAATACCATATAATGTTATTATATATAAGATAGTTTCACCTCAGGGATAGAAGCAGAGAAAGTGTCAGGATCTCTGAAGGAAGACTATCTAGTTCACTAACGTCTGCAATTAGGTTTTCAGGCAATTTCCTAGGTAAGGGTCAGGGACATCATGTGAAGAAGGAAAAAAAAAAACCACAGGGAAAAAAAGTTGCCAGATTAATGCTTTTGCTTATTCAAAGTACTAAAAACAATGAAGTTTCCATGATGGTATAGAAAGTGTGGGCCCCCCATCCACAGTCTTCAGATTTATATCTTCATGTCTGCTCTCCTGCACCTTCCAACTTAGACACTTGCATGGTTCCCCCCCACCCCCATATTCTTCAGGCTACTCTGCTGTATTTTCTTTTCCTTTTCTTCCCTTTCTTGCTTTTGAAAGAGAGAGAGAGAACATGTGTAAACCAACAGGAGTGGGGAATTGTAGGAGTGAGGCAGAGAAAGGGGAGAGCAGGAGAGAGAGAGTCTTAAGCAGGCTCTACTCCCAGCACAGAGTCCTACATGACACTGGATTTCACAACACTGGGATCATGACCTGAGCCAAAATCAAGAGTCTGAGGTTTAACCTACTAAGCTGCCCAGGCAACCCTACTGTATTTTCACTTTCTACCACAATACAAACAGGCCTTTAACAATCATTTATTGAACGAACAAATGAATAAATATATGGTAGAAATAAAGAAAGTTTACAAATCTAGAAGAGGTAGGTAAAATTCTTTGCTCTGGAGTGGAGCAGGTGATGTTTTGGCCAAGGCCACTCTTCACCTTTGTACAGTTAGGAGGTGCCCGCAGGCACATCTGTTGTGTACAGCTGTACAGGGTGTGCACTATTCATGTAGGTTATATGAAGCACCATTCACATAGGTTACAATATGGATGGTGACCCCAAACACTATAGAGAGCACTATCTGCCTTATTGGACACTGAGGCTCTGTAGAGCAGCAGAGATGCTGAGGGCTAAGTCTGGGCTACAGAGGAACTCTACAGTGTGGACATTAAGAGTCAGGACTTTGGGATAAAACAAATTCTGAATTGTTCTTCCTGTATGCTATGTAGATTTAACTTTTCTCAACCACAGCTTACTACGCTGTTGAGGTTAAGTAAGATCCTGCTCGTATTGTCTGCAAAATGCCTGGAAATATACCTTTATCACCTGTTTGACCTCTTCTCTCCATGATCTTAACCTGCTTCTGATTTCTGGCAGCTGTGAGAACACTAACTCCTGTTTATTTCTGGCCCTGGAATTGCCCCCTGTCCAACTAATTCATCTTCTCCCAAACTCTCTCCTGCTGTGACACATGTGACAATTTAGGCCACTTGTGTCACAAAGAAACATATAAGACCAGTACTGTGCTAGTAGGTATTTAACAACCAGCTCTCGGTTGGGGGTTGGGGGAAGGGTAGGCAATGCTTTATAGTGTTTGCCAGTTTCTGTGGTGTAAATACTCTCATAGCGCCAATTACAAGTAACCAACTTGAAATTCACTGAAAACACATTTCAAAAAAACAAAACAAAACAAAACAAGACACAAACCTATAAAAAGCTTTGGTAAGCCCGTGGGAAGCTGCTCAAGCACAGAACCACTAACAATTAGGGGCATCCACCCTTCCTACCACTTACTCCTTTCTCCCGGTTCTGCTCCTGTCCTTGCTTCCCTTCTATGATTGTCTGAACAACTTTTCTTTCCATTTGCCTGACAAATCTTGGTACTTGCCAATGTCCTTTGGGAATTCCATCAGCTTTGCTTAGCCCTGTCTTGCTTCCCCAGGGCTTAAACTTCTGACCTCTACTCTATAGTTAATACACGCAACCGAGAGGGTACCCAAATATTATCACCAAATGGGCTAAGAGTTGACCCTGGGGCCTCACATGAAACTGGCTAAAAGTTAAAACCAGAAAAGCTCTGGCCATTAAATATGTACCTAGGATGAGCCAGTAATTACCATTTCAGTGTCTTCTATGTTCACAAATGGATTACAAATTTTCCATGGACTCCTAAATACTGAGAAAGCAGTAATGGAGAAAAGAGACTTTGATGGCTTTAGTTCTGCAAACCCCAGGCTGTGCTCAGATTTTCGACTTAAAGTTTTATATGAATATTAATCCCTTTGAATTGTGGATGCAATAGAAGCACCTCTTGTGGACAGGATTATCTCCAGAATAAATATTGGGCCATATCGCATTCTGAAAGATCTTTCCTTCCTCCAGATCTAACCTCCCATCAACACACTTCCAAAAGCCTTTGTAATCAGGCCTATTACCCAGAATCTTCTCCCATCTCTACCCAGCTCCAGGCACTGCTGTTAAAAAGAAGAAAAGTGTAACACACGAGTGTATCAAGTTTAAGTGCATCTTTGCCGAAGTGTGGGAGGCAGAGGCCTCTGAGAGTCACACCACATAAAGGGCATTGAGGGATAGGTTCCAATTCAAAGCCTCCTTTCAACTGCTTGAGAATTAATAATCAGGGACATTCAAGAGAGAACAGAGCGATCTGTAGCTGCAGACCAGTAATAATGCTCTTTCAGGAGGATAGTTGAGATGCATTTATAAGTTTTCCTGCCTGGTTTTCAGAGACAGAGAAACATGCTTAGTATGGAGCTCATCTTACTCTTAGATATGAATTGTATAATTCAACTCTCTGGAGTCTAATGCAGAGCAATTGCTTCATATTAGTGCAGCTTCATTATCTGCTCTATACTTTAAATGTTCACCTCTCTGTTTGGGTGCTCTCATCTCGTAATAAGAACACTTCGAAATGGAGGCATCATTGTAAAAACCACCTTGGATTTAAACTTTTGGTTGGATAGTTAGTCAAGGCGTGGAACCATCTCTTTAAAAGCCACTGAAACCTGGGGGAGGTCACATAAAATGTTACTTTCAAACAATTTTGCTTTGTGTAATATATATTCCCTATTTTCCTCACTCTGTTTCCATTATTGAATCTTTTAAAAATTTAATTGGAATTGTCCTATAGACATGTTGCCTGATTAAAGAAATGGAAATAAGATGATCACTTTGCAGGTGCTGCCTGCTTTAAAAATATATGGAATAAGCTACAATCTTACAGAACAATTAGGAAGTAATTATTTGCTTTAGAAAAAGAACTATTGTGTTACAAAAGGCTTCATGCATTTTTTAAAAATACTCTATTTCAAAAGTGCAGTTCAAATGTCATTGATTTACAACAATGGAAGAGAAGAAAAGAATCAAGGGGAGGAAAACTGAAAAACATATGAAAGATAAAAGGAAGCATTTGGAGTTGGGCATTATAAATGTCACTAACAGTTCACTCAAATACCAATAATGGCATTATAGCCAAAAGTTCATCTATTGCTCAGCTACACCTTCTGCCAGAGTCATTCATGCCTTCACCTGTTCCTCAGCCAACACTGAGTGTATCGACAAGGTCAGCCAGGCTGCCACTGAACACTAGGAAAGATTTTCTAGCTTGAGAGCAATGCACAAATGCCTCAGATAAAACATAGGCCTCCTGGCTGGAGTCTAGATATTCTGTCCAGATTCAATTTCACTAACTCCAGACACAGGCCAAGACTCAACCTCTAAAAGATAAATTGCTAAGCTATTTCCTCCATGCTTCTGGTCCTGGCCTCCTGTCATTTTGTCCCAGGTCCCGTGCCACACTGCGCCTTTTCAAGAATGTGGGAAGAAGCTAAGGTGGAAACAGATAAGGAGAGGTAACAATGCAACCTTCGTTGGTGGATCCCCCTTGCTGAATATGCCACTTACCTGTTCTCTTGCATTGCTTACTCTATATCCCCATTTGCAGAAATTTCCTTGATTGATGGTCATTTACGACACAACTCAAACTCTTCTCTCAGCAATTGGAGTTTTTGTGTCAGCTCATATATCTACCAAATATTTTCAATCTTGCTATGAACCAATTTCCTCCTATCTCATACACTTGCTTTCTGTCCTGCCTGCTTTATAACTGTGGGAGCATCTAACAAGCTCATTCTCTAATGCCCACCAAATGATCAGGAGGAGCATGATCACAATACTCAAGACAATCCCACACCCCCCAGACTTGCTCCCTCTTGTTTCTATTTGGTTGTGGTTTCCTATTTCTAATTGTTGGTGTAATCTCGTACTTATAGCTCTACCTATAGTAGACCTATTTTATGGTATGTTTTCAGCTCATCATGATTCCCGCTTCTCTAGGAACCTCCTACCTCTTCACAGGGTCAGAAAGTAAACCCTCAGTAGTCAGCTTTGAACCAAATAGAAGTGGACATGTGATTAAAACAGGCCATATTTTTTTCCTGGTAAACATATTAGAACTTATAGTGTCTTGCTTTATTGTACTTATGACATGTAAACTTAGGAGGTGAGGAAAGCATGACAACACATTTATGTGGCATAGCCAGATAGCAGAGAATATCTGTAGGAAGAAGGAAACAGCAAATATCTAGAAGCTATCCAAGATGAGAGAGAATACTATAGGCTCCCCAAAGTCCTCCATTACTAGAACTGGGGCCCAGCTGACCTTCAGATCTAAGGTGAGACTCTCCTGTATCAAAGTTTAATTTATATTAAACTTTGCAGAGTTTGTTTCTGTTACTTAGTCACAAAGAAGCTTGACTAACTTATCATCCCAAACTCTCTGGCCACCTTTCCAGTTATAAGTTTTAGCTTATTCTACAAGTGTCTAGATTTGAACCACTAATGATCCTCTTTAATAAGGAATAGCAAGATTGAAATTATTTGGTAGAAGTATGAGCTGACACAAAATCTCCAATTGCTGAGAGAGGAACTGTGGGTAAGCGGCTACCTTGGTAATGTGCCCTCTCTGCACAAGACCTTGAGCCTAGTTTCTGACCACTTGCCGGCCAAACAGATCCCTCACAAACCTATCCAATCTTGGGAGGAAAAGGAGTAGCATTGTCCCAGCACCTGGCTTTTACAGGGAACTTTTCATCTATTATTATGAATGACCCAGAGTGACAGAGCAACCATAGACTCTGGGGCCCCTCAAAGATGTCCTGAGTATGGGTTGCAGTAACACATCTTTACAGCCATTCCCATATTATATTACTTTCGGATATAAGTGACTCTACCATTGCTCTGTCATTTATGTCCTGTTCGGCCCTGATCTCTTTCTTCCTTCCCTCTCTATTTTGTAGGTGAGACATGAGCCTTTATAGCTCCTAGAAGCACCAAATACAGAAAACTGCCTAACAGACGTTTTCATTCTCCAACTTCCTTGCTTTCATCATTCAGTCATCTTTTAAATTAAAAACCCATGGAACTTATACCCAGAGGGGCAACATAATGTTTTTGAGTGGACAGATTTTAGCACGTTTCATAATTCTGAACATCAGGATCCTAGCCATAATATCACATCAATTATTGTTAACGCATAACAATCTTTTTTTTTTTAAGATTTTATTTATTTATTTGACAGACAGAGATCACAAGTAGGCAGAGAGTCAGGCAGAGAGAGAGGGGGAAGCAGGCTCCCCGCTGAGCAGAGAGCCCGATGCGGGGCTCGATCCCAGGACCCCAAGATCATGACCTGAGCCGAAGGCAGAGGCCCCAACCCACTGAGCCACCCAGGCGCCCCGACGCATAACAATCTTAATTGACATTTAAATATAGAGCCTTCTGTCTGAAGGATGCAAATAGTACCCTGGACCTCAATACCAAAGAAACAGGAATTCTCTCTGCTTTATAGAAAAAGAGACCCAGTGACAGAGTGAAGACTTTCCAGCTTTATTTCCAGCTCTCCTTTGACACCTACTCTCTCTGAATTCCCCTAGTTTTGGGGTAATGTATGCTGTCCTGATAATGCAAAGCATGCAGTAAACCTTGCACTGTTAACATTACTCAGAATTGGTTTCCTGTGCTTCTAGTGTTAATTCTGAGAGGCAAAGTGATGCAAAAAACAAACAAACAAACAAAAACAACAACAACAACAAAAAACCCACAAAGCCCCAGCTTGAAAAGTTTTCATGCACAGGGAGGCACTAGGGTATGATGGAAAGAGGCAATGGCTTATAGAACTAGTTATTATCTCCACACTACCCCTGGCCCTGTGGGCTTCTATAAGCCATTTAAACTGCCCAAGTGTCTGTTTCCTCATCTATACATTGGAGTTAATAATAAACTCCTATTTGAGGGGCTTTCCACAAGGATCAAATGACAAAATGAGTAGGAAATGATTTGCCTGACATAGAGTTATAGGGAGAGAAACCACCACTGTTCAAGCCTTCCTTAATTTATTCCCTTAGAACTTATTGTTTGACCCCATTAGAAACTTTCTATTTCAGTTTAACTTTGTCATTTGGTTAAACCACTAACCAAAATGTCATTTTCATCTCCTCAACGGGTTGCCTAAAATATGAGTAGAAAAACGAGACCTATCAACTAAAAGCCATAATGTCTGCAAAGAAATGATGAAATGCTAGCACATGAGGTAAGGCTAACACCATCCTAAAAATGGATCAGAGATGAGATAATAAATGCAAAAGAGCTCTGAAAGTATAAAGCATTAAACTACCGTGTGTTGTTACTATTAATGAGGATGAGTTGGGTTTGGGTGACAGTATTTTGTGGCTGGGCCCAAGGTCAGAGTCAGACCTCAGACATTGCATAGATGGTTGCTGTTCTGACTATGGAACAAATGCCCTGTCATCCTCATCCCTGTATGGACCCCAACATTACTCATGCTGCTTTGTCATTCTTGTTTGAAGGCTTTTGTTGATTTCTGAATGGGGTTATATGAAGTTTTCTTTCACATCTACTCAAAAACACTGGAAAACAACATATCCACACCCTTGATGTGTGTCATTTAATCTGTGGAGTTTCTTTAAAATTTTTTCCATTTCATTGAACTTAAACATGAGAGGACTAACTTTTAAGTCAGAAGTCAACTCTACTTAGAAGAAATAAAAGTAGACGATACATTGGTTACTGGACATGACTCAAGTAGCCATGGCCACCAAGCAAGTGGGTGCTGGTGTCTTCTGTACTTCTCTCATAAAATGATTTTAAAGTACCCACAGTGACCCACTCAGGAAAAAGGGATCATATTTGTAACTTCATTTTCTTTTTTCTGGCAATCTTATCACAGAAATGAAACCTTCATGTTCTTTCTCTAGTCTTCTCTGTCTCCTTCCCACCTGTTAAACCTCTACTCCTGAACCAGCATTCTTATCCATAGACTAAAGCCCTAAGACTATGCAAGTTCAAAACAAACTGTTGTAGATGAGTGGTGCACTGAGAACATCTTAATTAATCACCCCACTTCTTGTCTTCATTTATGCTAAAAGCACAAAAATAGAATGTTTGTATGTTTTTAGTTAAATTTACAAAAATGACAACCACTAGTTCTAATGAATCTCTATACTAAGTGTGTTCCCCAGCTTTGAATGTCATACCTGAATAATAAAGGCCCAGATTAAAAGCATCAGGGAATTTGAAGGGACCTGAAAGATCACATTAGCAAGTCTCGACAGTTTACAGATAAAGAAGCTGAGATCCAGGAGAGAGAATACCCTCACTGTTTATGGTCTAATCTTTCTGGTCTACTACTATTTTCATCACAACATGCTGAAGGTTCCCTTGACCCCCAAATTCCAGCCTTACTCCCAGCACTGACGTATCACATCTTTTTTCACCAAGTATTCCAAAGGCAGGGAAACTAATGAAGAATCATCAGTGGAGTTTTAAAAATATGTTATCCTATTCATCTATTCTTACATATACAAGTCCTTTGAACAAGTTGCCTTGAAAATTTTAAGATGTTTTAGATAGAAGGTAGCACAAGGTCATAAGAATTAAAGTATGTATTTACTTAATTATGAAAAATATTCATCATTGATATTAGGCAAATAGCAAAATGAAGTAAAGTATCAAGATTTGGAGAGGGGATCATTACTCCCCCACTGTTAAGTCACAGCATGGTAAATAGACTATTCGGAAACGAACACTCTCATAAATACATATATGCCATCCTGAGTACCCCTCCATTTCAATAACACTAATTGCCCTTTTTTTCCTTGCTGCTCCTAGCCATATTTCTTGGAAAACAACAGCTGTGTTTATTCAAATAGCAGCATACTGATGACTTGATGATAGGGTAATCTGCTGGAATTCCAAGTGTGACGGTCCCAGAGACACTTCTCAGCACACAAGAGAAGTATCCTTTGCATACTACAAATCTTTGGAAATGAATCCCTACTTTGTTAGCACATGGGATTGGGTGTTCTTTATTTCGGCTGGTTACAACATTGAATTTCTTCCAGCAAGTACCATATATTCTGGTTCTTGCAGAATAATCTTCCTGTGCATCATTGTCCAAAAGTAATCTGCAACATGAACATTTTCACTCTAATAGTTTCTAAGCAAAGGGATTAAACCGTACCTTGAATTACAATGAAAACAGCTACAAAATTTAGTTCAAATTCGTGGCAAGAAATTCCATTTGTTGGTATCTCTGAATCAGTGGGTACGTACGGGAGGGGATAATAAAAGCTTCAGAAGCCATTTACCGGGAAAACAATATAAACAAACAAACAACAACAAGAAAAACACAAATATCCCTGAGAATGTAATTAATTGAAGTATAAAATTAATTTCTGAGAGTACCAGGGGTTAAACTTCAAGAAGTTTGTCTTCTTTAATAAAGATCACTTGAGATAACTTTACACTGAATATAAGATTTCTAAAGAGTATTTAGAAATTAGATAAATTCAAGATAGGCTAACCAACATTTTCAAAGTAATGATGGAATTGGCCTCTTTTAATAATAATCTTCAGGAAGTTTTCACTTTGTTCTTGAGATGATATTTATCAAGAACTTAATTATTTTTTGTAGAAGGCATTGTCATATCAACTTAAAAAGACAGACCTGTTGCACTGATGTTTACATACAAAGTAACAGCTAATATACATGTAACACAATTGAGTCTCTTTTATGTGATCAAATACATTAGCTCTTTATATGAAGTGGGTCTTTCATTTTCTTTTCTGATGGGAAACCTGAATCACAGAAATATTGTCACTTGTACAAGGCCATGCAGCTAGGAAGGGATGGAATTGAGATCTCAAATTACACCTCAGGCCATAAAATCCATGTTCTTTATTAGGACACTATACTCCTCTCAAACTAAGCATAACATGCAAGAAAAGCAACATACCAAGTATGAAAGGCAAAATTTTACAGTTACAAATAATCTGTTTAAAGAAACATGTTAAAAGAAAACAAAAAAGAAACATGTTAAAAGACACTAGAAGTGGGGCACCTGGGTGGCTCAGTGGGTTAAAGCCTCCGCCTTTGGCTCAGGTCATGATCCCAGAGTCCTGGGATCGAGCCCCACATCGGACTCTCTGCTCGGCGGGGAGCCTGCTTCTCCCTCTCTCTCTGCCTGCCTCTCTGCCTGCTTGTGATCTCTGTCTGTCAAATAAATGAATAAAATCTTAAAAAAAAAAAAAAGACACTAGAAGTTGGGGGACTTACTAAACCAGAAAAAAAATTTTTTTTTCTAAGATTTTATTTATTTATTTGACAGAGAGAGAGTGAACACAAGTAGGGGGAGCAGCAGACAGAGGAGAAGGAGAAGCAGGCTCCCTGCCCTGCAAAGAGCCTGTTGTGGGGATCATGACCCAAACCAAGGGCAGACACTTTACAACTGAGCCACACAGGCACCCCCAGAAAATTTTTTATGTACAGAAATACCTGATGCAAAAGTGACTCAAAATCGATAGAGGAAGCTTATCTCTAGTGAGAAATTGGACAGTTTTCAAAAAAACAAACTAACAACAACAACAACAACAACAATAAACCTATTCTCTATATTTCCTGAAGAAAGAAAAGGAAATGGTTTCTAAGAGTCCATTTGGGTTAGACTTTCAGAAGATATTTTCTGTTTGCCAAAAGAAGTTTCTAAAAAGATTTACAGAAATCGTCCTTTTAGATACTACGTTTGTATTTAGTTTTGTTGGTTTTGTTTCTTAATGCAGAAAAATGATACAGGACTAAAACACTTTGGTGAGTCCCTTAAAGAAGATTTATTAATGGTCTCCATACCCCATGAAGATAATTCTGTCTTTAGAATAAAATGGGATGAGAACTCAATTCAGCAAACAGTGAAGTCAACTGTTTCTTTATTCATTCTGGATGTTCCTTGGAATATTCTCAACACCACTAAACAAAATCCAAACCTCTTTTGTGTGGACTTTATCTTTACTATAAATTTCAGATGGAAGTTTTTAAAAACGGAATGGCAACTTCAGACTAAAGTGGCCTTTAGCTAGCACTTATGACAGAACCCTTCCTAAATCTGAATGAAAAACCTTAAGAAAGTAGAGAAAATGTAAAACCCTTCTTTCTCAATCTCAGTCCCTCTCTCCCACATAAAAATATACTCACACAAGTTGGCTGTATATCTATATACATATAGACACATAGACATATATGTGTGCTTATATATAAATATGCATACACATATATATATGCATGTGTATAATTATCTGTGTGTTTGTGCTGTGTGTACAAAATGAGAATGATGGTATGCATAGGAAACAAAAAATAGAAACTAACTCTCAGAATTATAGAGGTTCCCAAGGAAGAAAACAAAACAAATGGAATTGAGGCAATAAGTAAAGATATAACTAAAAAAAAAAGTATAGATCTAATAAAAAGTCATACACACACACACATACACACACAGTTCACCATGTTCCAGGAAGGATACCTACCTAGAGAGAAACCCTTAAGAAATATTTACATTTCAAGAATAAATAAATCTCTCATAAACATCTAGGAAAAAATAATATATTCTACACTCAGAGGAGCAAAGTTAAAGTTAGAATCAGACTTCTATTCTATCCAGGGCTGGCAAATGGGAGAAATGGGGAAATACTGGTCAAAAGGTATTAACTTCCACTTATAACATGAATAAGTTCTGGGAATCCAATGTACAGTATGGTGACTCTAGTTAACAATACTGCAGTAAGGGGTGCCTGAGTGGCTCCAGTGGGTTGGGCCTCTGCCTTCAGCTCAGGTCATGATCTCAGGGTCCTGGGATTGAGACCTGCATCGGGCTCTCTGCTTAGCGGGGAACCTGCTTCCACCTCTCTCTCTGCCTGCTGCTTTGCCTACTTGTGATCTTTCTCTCTCTGTCAAATAAATAAATAAAATCTTGAAAAAAATACTGCATTGTACGCTTCAAAGTTGCTAAGAGAATAATGTTTACAGCACACACACACACACACACACACACACAATGTGGTAGTATGTGAGGTGATAGATATGTTAAAAAACCTCATTATGGTAACCATTTCACAATATATACATATATCAAATTATCACATTGTACACCTTAAACTTATACAATGTTACATGTCAATTATATCTTAATAAAGCTGGAGTAAATCAATTTCTATGTACTAGCAATAAACACACATGGACACAGAAAACTAAAAACATAATACAAATTACAATCATCCAAAACAAGATACTTAGGTATAATTATAACAGAACATGTACAGGACTCCTATGTGGCAAACTATACAATGCTGATGAAAGAAATCAAAGACCTATAGAAATGAAGAAATATGCTGTGTTTATGCAGTGGAATATTTTACATAATGAAGATATTAATTTTCCCCAAACTGATAAAAAGTATAATACAAAAAGTATAATGCAACTCCTATCAAAGTCTCAGAAAGATTGTTTATAGATACAGACAAGACTATTCAAAAATTTATATGGGAAGACAAAGGAACTGGAACAGTTAAAATACGTTTGAAAAAGAATAAGTAAGGAATGAGTACCCAATTTCAATTTATATAACCATAGTAAAGACTGTGTGGTACTGGTAGGGCAAGAGACACATAGATCAGTAAGAACAGATTACAGAAATCAGAAAGAGACTAACACAAATGTAATCCACTGATTTTTGACAAAAAGGCAAAAACAATACAATGGAGGAGGGAAAGACTTTTCAAAAAATGTGCTGGAATAATTGGACATCCAAATTAGGCAAAAACAACATAAAATAAAATAAAACAAAAAACCTCTGACCTAAACCTCATACAGTACATAAAAATTTACTTAAAATGGATCACAGACTTAAATATAATAACGAATTAAAAAATTTTTGGAAAAATTATGAGAGACAATCTTTGGGACTTGACATAAGAGTATGATCCATAAAAGGAAAACTTAATAAATTAGACTTCTTTGAAATGAAAAACTTGCTCTGAGAGTGACCTTATTAAAGAGAATGAAAAACAAGCTCCTCACTGGAATAAAATATTTGTAAATGACACATGTGATAAAGGACTAGTATCTAGAATATACAAAGAACTCTCAAAATTCAACAGTAAATAATAATAATAATAACAATAATAATAATAATATCATTAAGAAAACAGGCAAACATGTATGACAGATCACCAAAAAGGATATATAGACAATAAATAAACCTATGAAATAATGTTCAATACAATTAACCATTAGAGAAAAAAGAATTAAATTAAAACAAATAAGATCTTACTACACACCTCTCAAAATGATTAGCACTAAAAAAAAAGTGATTAGCATTAGATGCTGTAAAGGATGATGAAAACTGGATCACTCCTACATTAATGATGGGGATGTAAAATAGTAATTCAATCACTCTGGAAAACACTTTGACAGTTTCTTTAAGAAAAAAACTAGACATACGGGGACACCTGGGTATCTCAGTTAAGCACCCAACTCTTGGTTTTGGCTCAGGTCATGATCTCCTGGGTTGTGACATCGAGCCCCATGTCAGTTCCATGCTCAGCAGGCGTATGCTTGAACCTTCCCTCCACTCTCTCTCTAAAATAAATTTCCTCCAAAGATACAGGTACAGTGAAATGAAGGGGCACCTACACCTCAGTGTTCATAGCCACAATGTCCACAATAACCAAACTGTGGAAGGTGCTGAGATATCCAATGACAGATGAATGGATATAGAAAATGGTACATATGTGTGTGTGTGTGTGTGTGTGTGTATATATACATATACACACACATATATATACATACATATTTATATATATATAAATAATGGAATATCACTCAGCCATCAGAAAGGATGGATACTTACCATTTACATCAATGTGGATGGAACTGAAGGGTATTATACTAAGTGAAATAAGTCAATCAGAGAAAGACAATTATCATATGGCTTCACTCATATGTAGAATAGAAGAAACAGTCCAGAGGACCATAAGGGAAGGAAGGGAAAACTGAGTGGGAAGAAACAAAAAGGGAGACAAACCATGAAAGATTCTTAACAATGGGAAACAAACTGAGGGTTGCTGAAAGGGAGATAGGTGAGGGGATAGGGTAACTGGGTAATGGGCATTAAGGAGGGCACATGATGTGATGAGCACTGGGTGTTATACACAACTGACGAATTTTCAAAACTTATCTGGAACTAATGATGTACTCTGTGTTGCCTAATTGAATTTAAATTAAAAAATAATATTAAATAAATAAATATAATTTTTTTAAAACAAACAAAAAAAAACTAAACATGTATCTATCATACAACCTAGGAATTACAATCCTGGGTATTTATCCCCCAGACAAATGAAAATTTATGTTCATACAAAAACCTATATATGAATGCTCATAGTAGTTTATCCGTAATAACCAAAAACTAGAAACAACCTAAATGTCCTTCAGTGGAAATACAGTTAAGAAAACTGTGGTACATCCATACCACTGACTGCTACTAGTAATAAAAAGGAACATATGGCCGATAAACCAATATGGATCTTCAGAGATTTACCTGAGTGAAAAGCCAGTCTTAAAAATTTCTATGTTGCATGATTCCATTTATGCAATATTCTTAAAACAATTAAGTAACAGAGAAGGAGAACAGATTAATTGTTGCCCCAAGTTAAGGAGGGAGTAAACACAGGAGGAAAGTGGGTATGGTTTTAAAAATGAAACATTCCTGCTATTGATGGAAATGTTTTTGATTTTGACTATATCATAGCCAATATACTGGCTATTATACTGTAGTATAGTTTTACAAGATGTCAACCTTAAGGAAACTGGATAACTAGTACATGGGACTCACTGCATGTGAATATACAATTATATTAAAATAAAATTAAAAGTTTAATTAAAAAATATGTATTTGTAAGACTCTCCATAATAAAACCCTGATAACCACATCTAACAACCAACATTGAATTGTGGAATTATAAACCAATATTGTTTGTGAATATTTATGCAAAAGTCTAGGTAAAAATACTATCAAATATAATTCAAAGAATATTAAGGTAATAATTTCTTATCTTAGCATAGTATTTATTTGATGACTACAGAGAGTTTGATATGAGAATATTTATTAAGCAAGTTCATAACATCAACAGGCTAAAAAAATTATCCCAATAGTTTCCAAATAGGCATTTATAATGGTTAATTTTATGTGTCAACTTGACTGGGCTAAGGGATGGCCAGATGGCTGGTAAAACACTATTTCTGCGTGTTGTCTGTGAGGGTATTTTTGGAAAAGATTAGCATTTGATTCAGTAGACAGAGCAAAATGTGGGTATCACATTCAATCTGGTGAGGACCCAAATGGAAAAAAATGCAAAGGCAGGGTGAATTCCCTCTCTCTCTCTTTGCTTGAGCTGGGTCATGTATCTTCTCCTGTCCTTGGACAATGAAGCTCCTGATTCTTGGGCCTTTAAGACACTGGGACTTACACACATGGCCTCCAGGTTGTCAAGCCTTCAGATTTAGGCTGACTTATACCACTAGATTTCCCAGTTTTTCAACTCACAGATGGCAGACTGTGGGACTTCTTGGCTTTTATAACCATGTGAGCCAATCCTACAATCTCCTTTTGTATATCCCTATATCCTATTGATTCTCTTTCTCTATACAACCCAGACAAATGCAGCATTCAACAAAACCCAACATACTTTACTTATTAAAAAATATACAACAGTATGGCAGAGATTTGTTATTTATTGGGTATTTATATAACCTTTCTCAGTTCCTTTGATTCTAAGGGAGTGTAAGTCTATGACTAATTCTCAAGAGTCTAAATAGAAGAAGGAAGATAAGAACCATTATGCCCTCTTCAGAGTCAATCTCATTTAAAAGGCTGGAAGTAAAAACTTGCAGCTGGTAGTTAGAATTTAGAAGCAGTTCAGGTCTGAGACACTATTTGGAAAATAAACATATAGGAGCCAGACCTATTATATACTATACAAATAAGGGGTAAATCTTTGTTGTGTTAAACTGTAGAGATTATAGGATTATTTGTTATTGCAGCATAGCCTTGTGTTACATAACTAATATAAGTGGAACAGCCCTCAATTACCATGATAAAGAATATCTATTTTGGACATTTTGGTCAAGATGGCAGAGAAGTAGTAGGCTGAGACTACATCAGGTAGCAGGAGATCAGCTAGATAGCTTACCAAACCATTGCAAACACCTACAAATCCAACAGGAGATGGAAGAGAAGAAGAACAGCAATTCTAGAAACAGAAAATCGACCACTTTCTGAAAGGTAGGACCGGCGGAGAAGTGAATCCAAAGTGACGGGAAGATAGACTGCAGGGGGAGGGGCGGGCTCCCGGCAAGCGGCAGAGCAATGGAGCTCTAAATCAGGACTTTTAAAAGTCTGCTCCACTGAAGGACATCGCTCCAGAGGCTAAACCGGGGTGAAGCCCACACAGGGCCAGCGTGGTCCCAGGTCCCGCAGGGTCACAGAAGGATCGGGCATGTCTGAGTATCGCAGAGCTCTCAGGTATTAGAGCAGGGAAGCCGGCTACAGAGACAGAGCTGAGGAGTGAGCTCTCAGCTCGGGATTACCTTGAATGGGTCGCAGGCTGGGTGAGCTCGGAGCATGGCTGGAGGCCAGGGAGACAGGAGTGATTGGGCTCTTTTCTCTGAGGGCGCACTGAGGAGTGGGGCCCTGAGCTCTCGGCTCCTCCGGGCTGGAGACTAGGAGGCTGCCATTTTCATTCCCATCCTCCAGAACTCTACGGAAAGTGTTCAGGGGACAAAAGCTCCTGAAAGCGAACCACGGCAGATTACTTAGCCCGGCCCCTGGTAAAGGCGGTGCAATTCCGCCTCAGGCAAAGACACTTGAGAATCACTACAACAGGCCCCTCCCCAAGAAGATCAACAAGAAATCCAGCCAAGACCAAGTTCACCTACCAAGGACAGCAGCAGAATTCCAGAGGAAGAGAAAGCAAAGCATGGAACTCATGGCTTTCTCCCCATGATCCTTTAGTCTTGCGGTTAATTTAAATTTTTTTTTAATTTTTTTTTCTTTTGTTAAATTTTTTTTTAATTTTTACCCTTTTCTTTTTTAACGTTTTTTAACTAGTTTATCTAATATATATATATTTTTTTCTTTTTTATATTTTTTATTTATTTGTTTTCTTTTTTACCTTTTTGTTTTTTTCTGAACTTCCTTTTAACCCCTTTCTCCCCGCCACGATTTGGGGTCTCTTCTGAGTTGCTTAAAGTGCATTTTCCTGGGGTCTTTGCCACCCTTTCAGTATTTTATTTGCTCCTTCATATACTCTTATCTGGACAAAATGACAAGACGAAAAAACTCACCACAAAAAAAAGAACCAGAGGCAGTACCAAAGGCTGGGGACCTAATCAATACAGACATTGGTAATATGTCAGATCTAGAGTTCAGAATGATGATTCTCAAGGTTCTAGCCGGGCTTCAAAAAGGCATGGAAGATATTAGAGAAACATTCTCTGGAGAGATAAAAGCCCTTTCTGAAGAAATAAAAGAACTAAAATCTAACCAAGTTGAAATCAAAAAAGCTATTAATGAGGTGCAATCAAAAATGGAAGCTCTTACTGCTAGGATAAATGACGCAGAAGAAAGAATTAGTGATATAGAAGACCAAATGGCAGAGAATAAAGAAGCTGAGCAAAAGAGGGACAAACAGCTACTGGACCACGAGGGGAGAATTTGAGAGATAAGCAACACCATAAGATGACACAACATTAGAATAATTGGGATTCTAGAAGAAGAAGAAAGAGAGAGAGGAGCAGAAGGTATATTGGAGAGAATTTCCCTAATATGGCAAAGGGAACAAGCATCAAAATCCAGGAGGTGCAGAGAACCCCCCTCAAAGTCAACAAGAATAGGTCCACACCCCGTCACCTAATAGTAAAATTTACAAGTCTTAGCGACAAAAAGAAAATCCTGAAAGCAGCCCAGGAAAAGAAGTCTGTAACATACAATGGTAAAAATATTAGATTGGCAGTGGACTTATCCACAGAGACCTGGCAGGCCAGAAAGAACTGGCATGATATATTCAGAGCACTAAATGAGAAAAACATGCAGCCAAGAATACTATATCCAGCTAGGCTATCATTGAATATAGAAAGAGAGATAAAAATCTTCCAGGACAAACCAAAACTGAAAGAATTTGCAAACACCAAACCAGCTCTACAGGAAATATTGAAAGGGGTCCTCTAAGCAAAGAGAGAACCTAAAAGTAGTAGATCAGAAAGGAACAGAGACAATATACAGGAACAGTCACCTTACAGACAATACAATGGCACTAAATTCATATCTCTCAATAGTTACCCTGAATGTTAATGGACTAAATGCCCCAATCAAAAGACACACGGTATCAGAGTGGATAAAAAAAACAAAACCCATCAATATGTTGCCTACAAGAAACTCATTTTAGACCTGAAGACACCTCCAGATTTAAAGTGAGGGGGTGGAAAACAATTTACCATGTTAATGGACATCAGAAGAAAGCTGGGGTGGCAATCCTTATATCAGATCAATTAGATTTTAAGCCAAAGACTATAATAAGAGATGAGGAAGGACACTATATCAAACTCAAAGCATCTGTCCGACAAGAAGATCTAACAATCTTAAATATCTATGCCCCTAACATGGGAGCAGCGAACGATATAAACCAATTAATAACAAAATCAAAGAAACACATCAACAATAATACAATAATAGTAGGGGACTTTAACACTCCCCTCACTGAAATAGATCATCCAAGCAAAAGATCAACAAGGAAATAAAGGCCTTAAATGACACACTGGATCACAGGGACGTCACAGATATATTCAGAACATTTCATCCCAAAGCAACTTAATACACATTCTTCTCTAGTGCACATGGAACATTCTCCAGAATAGACCACATCCTGGGTCATAAATCAGGTCTCAACCGGTATCAAAAGATTGGGATCATTCCCTGCATATTTACAGACCACAATGCTCTGAAGCTAGAACTCAATCACAAGAGGAAATTTGGAAAGAACACAAATACATGGAGACTAAACAGCATCCTTCTAAAAAATGAATGGGTCAACCAGGAAATTAAAGAAGAATTGAAAAAATTCATGGAAATAAATGATAATGAAAACACAACGGTTCAAAATCTGTGGGACACAACAAAGGCAGTCCTGAGAGGAAAATATATAGTGGTGCAAGCCTTTCTCAAGAAACAAGAAAGGTCTCAAATACACAACCTAACCCTACACCTAAAGGAGCTGGAGAGAGAACAACAAAGAAAGCCTAAACTGAGCAGGAGAAGAGAAATAATAAAGATCAGAGCGGAAATCAATGAAATAGAAACCAAAAAACAATAGAACAAATCAACGAAACTAGGAGCTGGTTCTTTGAAAGAATTAATAAGATTGATAAACCCCTGGGCAGACTTATCAAAAAGAAAAGAGAAAGGACACAAAAAAATAAAATCATGAATGAAAGAGGAGAGAACACAACCAACACCAAAGAAATACAAACAATTATAAGAACATACTACGAGCAACTCCATGCCAACAAATTTGACAATCTGGAAGAAATGGATACATTTCTAGAGACATATAAACTACCACAACTGAACCAGGAAGAAATAGATAACCTGAACAGACCCATAACCAGTAAGGAGATTGAAACAGTCATCAAAAATCTCCCAAAACACAAAAGTCCGGGACCAGACGGCTTCCCAGGAGAATTCTACCAAACATTTAAAGAAGAATTTATTCCTATTCTCCTGAAACTGTTCCAAAAAATAGAAATGGAAGGAAAACTTCCAAACTCATTCTATGAGGCCAGCATCACCTTGATCCCAAAACCAGACAAGGATCCCATCAAAAAAGAGAATTAGAGACCAATATCCTTGATGAACACAGATGCAAAAATTCTCACCAAAATACTGGTCAATAGGATCCAACAGTCCATTAAAAGGATTATTCACCATGACCAAGTGGGATTTATTCCAGGGCTGCAAGGTTGGTTCAACATCCGCAAATCCATCAATGTGATACAATACATTAATAAAAGAAAGAATAAGAACCATATGATACTGTCAATAGATGCTGAAAAAGCGTTTGACAAAGTGCAGCATCCCTTCCTGATTAAAAGTCTTCAAAGTGTAGGGATAGAGGGCCCATACCTCAATATTATCAAAGCCATCTATGAAAAACCCACCGCAAATATCATTCTCAATGGAGAAAAACTGAAAGCTTTTCTGCTAAGGTCAGGAACACGGCAAGGATGTCCGTTATCACCACTGCTATTCAACATAGTACTAGAAGTCCTAGCCTCAGCAATCAGACAACAAAAAGAAATTAAAGGCATCCAAATCGGCAAAGAAGTCAAACTATCACTCTTCGCAGATGATATGATACTATATGTGGAAAGCCCAAAAGGCTCCACTCCAAAACTGCTAGAACTTGTACAGGAATTCAGTAAAGTGTCAGGTATAAAGTCAATGCACAGAAATCAGTCGCATTTCTTTACACTAACAACAAGACAGAAGAAAGAGAAATTGAGGAGTCTGTCCCATTTACAATTGCACCCAAAACCATAAGATACCTAGGAATAAATCTAACCAAAGAGGCAAAGAATCTGTACTCATGAAAGAAATTGAGGAAGACACAAAGAAATGGAAAAATGTTCCATGCTCCTGGATTTGAAGAACAAATATTGTGAAACTGTCTATTCTACCTAAAGCAATCTACACATTTAATGCAATCCCTATCAAAATCCCACCCATTTTTTTTAAAGAAATAGAACAAATAATCCTAAAATTTATATGGAACCAGAAAAGACCTCGAATAGCCAAAGGAATATTGAAAAAGAAAGCCAAAGTCGGTGGCATCACAATTCCAGACTTCAAGCTCTATTACAAAGCTGTCATCATCAAGACAGTATGGTACTGGCACAAAAACAGACATATAGACCAATGGAACAGAATAGAGAGCCCAGAAATAGACCCTCAACTCTATGGTCAACTAATCTTCGACAAAGCAGGAAGGAATGTCCAATGGAAAAAAGGCAGCCTCTTCAACAAATGGTGCTGGGAAAATTGGACAGCCACATGCAGAAAAATGAAATTGGACCATTTCCTTACACCACACACAAAAATAGACTCAAAATGGATGAAGGACCTCAATGTAAGGAAGGAATCCATCAAAATCCTTGAGGAGAATGCAGGCAGCAACCTCTTTGACCTTAACCACAGCAACTTCTTCCTAGGAACATCGCCAAAGGCAACAGAGGCAAGGGCAAAAATGAACTATTGGGAATTTCATCAAGATCAAAAGCTTTTGCACAGCAAAGGAAACAGTGAACAAAACCAAAAGACAACTGACAAAATGGGAGAAGATATTTGCAAATGACATATCAGATAAAGGGCTAGTATCCAAAATCTATAAAGAGCTTATCAAACTCAGCACCCAAAGAACAAATAATCCAATCAAGAAATGGGCAGAGGACATGAACAGACATTTCTGCAAAGAAGACATCCAGATGGCCAATAGACACATGAAAAAGTGCTCCACATCACTCGGCATCAGGGAAATACAAATCAAAACCACAATGAGATACCACCTCACACCAGTCAGAATGGCTAAAATTAACAAGTCAAGAAATGACAGATGCTGGCGAGGATGCGGAGAGAGGGGAATCCTCCTACACTGTTGGTGGGAATGCAAGCTGGTGCAACCACTCTGGAAAACAGTGTGGAGGTTCCTCAAAAAACTGAAAATAGAGCTACCCTATGACCCAGCAATTGCACTACTGGGTATATATCCTAAAGATACAAACGTGGTGCTCCGAAGGGGCACATGCACCTGAATGTTTTTAGCAGCAATGTCTACAATAGCCAAACTATGGAAAGAGCCTAGATGTTCATCAACAGATGAATGGATAAAGAAGAAGTGGTATATATACACAATGGAATACTATGCAGCCATCAAAAGTCATGAAATCTTGCCATTTGCGACAACGTGGATGGAACTAGAGGGTATTATGCTTAGCAAAATAAGTCAATCAGAGAAAGACAACTATCATATGATCTCTTTGATATGAGGAAGTGGAGATGCAATGTGGGGGGGTTGGGGGGAGTTTAGGAAAAGAAAAAAATGAAAGAAGGTGGGATTGGGAGGAAGACAAACCATAAAAGACTCAATCTCAAAAAACAGACTGAGGGTTGCTGGGGGGAGGGGGGACGGGAGAGGGTGGTGGGGATACGGACATTGGGGAGGGTATGTGCTATGATGAGTGCTGTGAAATGTGTAAACCTGGCGATCCACAGACCTGTACCCCTGGGGATAAAAATACATTATATGTTTATTAAAATAAATTAATTAATTAAAAAAAAATAAAAGGCAACCTATGGAAAGGGAGAAGACATTTGCAAATAACATACCAGACAAAGGGCTAGTATCCAAGATCTATAAAGACTTTATCAAACTCAACATCCAAAGAACAAATAATCCAGTCAAGAAATGGGCAAAAGACATGAACAGACACTTCTCCAAAGAAGGCATACACATGGCTGGCACATGAAAAAAATGTTCAACATCACTAGCCATCAGGGAATTAAAAATTAAAAGCACAGTGGAATACCACTTCACACCAGTCAGAATGGCTAAAATTAACAAGTCAGGAAACAACAAGTGTTGGTGAGGATGATGAGAAAGGGGAACAGTTTTACACTATTGGTGGGAATGCAAGCTGGTGCATCCACTCTGGAAAACAGTATGGAGGTTCCTCAAGAAGTTAAAAATAGAGTTACCCTATGATCCAGCTATTGCACTACCAGATATTTACCCAAAATATACAAATGTAAAGATCCAAAGGGGCACATGCACCCCAATGTTCATAGCAGCAATGTCCACAATAGCCAAACTGTGAAAGAAACTGATATTTCTATCGACAGATAAAGATGTGAGATACACACACACACACACACACACACACACACACAGAGGAATATTACTCAGCTATCAGAAAGGATGAATACTTACCATTTACATCAACATGGATGGAACTGGAGGGTATTATGCTGAGCGAAATAAGTCAATCAGAGAAAGACAATTATCATATGCTTTCACTCATAATAAACAGTGCAGAGGATCATAGGATAAGGGAGGGAAAACTGAATGGGATGTAATCAGAGAAGGAGATAAACCATAAGAGACTCTTAACTATGGGAAAGAAACTGAGGGTTGCTAGAGAGGAGGTCGGTGTGGGGATGGTAAAATTAGGTGATGAGCATTAAAGAAGGCACATGATGTGATGAGCACTGGTTGTTATACGCAGCTGATGAATTATTAAATTCTACATCTGAAACTAATCTATGTTGGCAAATTAAATTTAAATTTTAGGGGTGCCTGGGTGGCTCAGTGGGTTAAAGGCTCTGCCTTCGGCTCAGGTCATGATCTCAGGGTCCTGGGATCGACCCCCACATCGGGCTCTCTGCTCAGCAGGGAGCCTGCTTCCTCCTCTCTCTCTGCCTGCCTGCCTCTCTGCCTACTTGTGATCTCTCTCTATCAAAATAAAAAAATTAAAAATTTTAAAAAAATCTAAATTTAAAAAAATTTCCTTGTGATCTTTGGAAAAATGGTTGAGGAAAAATACCTGATCTCTCTCTTAGTAATTCAAAGTGCATGTTTGCATATTAAAGATTGAGAAGTCCTATACAAAAGAAACCTCTATACCTTATTGAACTCAATATCTCACATACTTACTTGACAACAGAAATCTTTTAATTAGTGGTACATTTATTCACCAATGTATTTTTATTTTACAGAATAGGTTGAAGAAAATAAGACTATAGAAGAATTTCCATGAGATTCAGAAAATACACAAGAATGTCCACTGTTTTTGCTGGGCTAAGATTTATGCATAAGGACTCTTATCATATCTCTATTTATACTATATAACAAATAATACATAAATGTATATATCTGAACAGAGATATATTCAATCAATAACTATATATGCAATAAATATAAAATAAATTAATAACATTTCAAACAGCACTGAAAGGCTGAAAAATACCACGAATTGCTAGATTAAGAAAGCAGGATACAAAGCTGTATGTATAGTATGGACCAATTTAATATGCAAACACACAGACACACACACACAAATACTAAAATATTAATGGTAATTATTTCTAGAAGTTGGAATCATGGGCAATTTTTTACTTTCTTCTTCATACTTTTCAATATTATAATCAGAAATAATAAACATTATTTTTAGAAAAAGAAATAGAACATTTCCTACCTTACAAAGTTTCTGCTTTGTCCTTCAGCTGGCACATTATTATTAATAATAATGCTTATTGAGCAGGAATAATCTCTTTTCAGCATGAAACATCCCGTATTCATGCAAAAATAATCTTAATACTTATTATTTTTAATGAGAAAAATGTGCTCAGGTTGAATAATTCTTATCAAATACTTGATATGACTATGTAAAGGAGAACTTGACTTTGTAAAAAACTATGCTATACGCCAAAATGTTGCAACTGCCAATAAGCTATGGAGAGGAAGAGAGAGGTTGATAGCTAGCAGCAAAAAAAGTGGCCTAAAGATCTAGAGAGTCCATCCCAGTGAGTGTGACCTAGAAGTAAGTCCTAATGCCAATAGATTCCTAGTGTCACTACTGCCACCACCAACACACATGTACACACACATTCATATTTCACACCGCAAGTTTCTTATAGGGCCTCCTCCTTTTTTCTGTCCCATAACTTCTTCAAAGTCTGCAGCTGCCCATTTTCAACTTCCATTATCATCTTCATCTAAAATTCTTCTGCTAAAATAAATACTTGAGAACATTTTCACTGCAGTATTTCCAGGACAATTTTATGGCCAACTGTAACTTTGCTAGAAGCTAACTCACATTGGATTCAACTTCAGGGCATATTTCAATATTAAAAGCCCCTTGGTGGATATATGTTGTCTCTTTAAGTAACATTTCCACCATAGCCTCCAGATTATTGGAGTGGAATATTATATATTTTTTTGTTTCTCTTTTGTTTTCTTCAATTCTGCCTTAATTTTTATTTGAACTTTGAAACTCTGATATGAAACATCATAAATTGTGTTGGGATATATAGTCCCTCAAAGACCTTATGAACAATGAAATTGTTATCTCCTCGTAGAATTAGACAGCTCAATGAAATAAGCTTATAGCATTCCCCTATTTTGCTCCTTTTCACATATATTCAGTTTTCAAAGTGTTATAAAGTGGTGTTTTCAAGAATTAATATTGTGCCCTCTTTTAGTGATCTTTCTGTTTCAGGTTCTAAAAGAAAGAAAAAACAGATCCATTATAGCATGCACTTACATTTCAATCTTTTCTGTAGGTTTTCTGTAATAAATACATGGAGAACAGCCTTTGTCTATTCATTGGATCACAGTATAATGTAGAAGAAAAAATACAGCCTTGGAGTCAGATCCAGGTTCCAGCCTCAGTTCTGCTGAATACGTTTAATGATTCTCTGTTATATCTTTTACTCTCTCTAAGCCTCCATTTATTTTTCTGCAATGAAAGTATAAAACTGCCTGCCTTATAACTTTTAATGGTGAATAAATAACATTGATTAAATATGTTACACAGCTATGCATCATTGTTAATAATTAAATTTTTTCCAAATTTAATTATTTTCATGCTAGTTTGATCTATTATCACTAAAAAAACTATTCCCATTGTGCCTAACAGATTCCAATGGAAACTCACATAGCATAAGAGAAAGAAACACTTGCCACTTTGGAAAAGTTGTATAAAATATAGTTGGTATTTAATTTTAAATTGCCCACTGACCTTTCTAAATCCTAGACTGAAGGCAACTGTTTTTAAAGGTTGTTTACGACATTGTCAGTATGAGATTTTAAAATATTTTCTTAATCCCATCTTTAATAACGTCCATAACAAAGTTAGCTAGGAAGATCTACCATAGGAAATATACACACACACACACACACACACACACACACACACACATACACACATATATATATACATATACACACACACACACATCCTATATATATATATATACACACACACACACACACACACACACATATTGGCACATACACATACAGGTAGGTTGGATTCATATATAGAGACACGTGCATATATGTGTGGATGGATGGATAAATTAAGCATCATAGATTCTTCCCCTTCTTTGTTATTACTTGCTAGAAGTATATTCTGCATAATTATACATACCCATGCATTGAACACTTTATGAATTACTGACAGTGAATTTTTTAACCATTTAACTTTAGATAGGTACTAAGGATAGATAAATAAAGTTTATTATTATAGTGGATAATAAATAGACAAACAAAATAGACAAAAAAAGACAAACAGATTATAGAAAATCACAAAATGTACTCTAAAGCACCAAATCTTGCATGTATATTATCCACTTTTTTTTTAAGATTTTATTTATTTATTTGACAGATAGCAATCACAAGTAGACAGAGAGGCAGACAGAGAGAGAAGAGGAAGCAGGCTCCCTGCTGAGCAGAGAGCCCGATGTGGGGCTCAATCCCAGGACCCCGGGATCATGACCCGAGCCGAAGGCAGAGGCTTTAACCCACTGAGCCACCCAGGCACCCCTATTATCCACTTTTTAACAAATTTTCTATTATTATTTATTAACGTAATACGTTGATAGTTTTCTGGGAAATAAAGCTCCATTTTCCTCTATCAGACTTTCATGTTGACAGTTTTGATCTACCATTATTGTAGCAAGATAGCAGACTTCACTTTGAAGCTAAGAAAAAGCAAATTGAGATAGAGTGAGAAGCTGCTTTAAATGACCATGAGTAGTTTCCATAGTTTGCTGTGGGGAGGAAATGGAGGCAATTGCACCTATTACAATGTCAGCAGGCATACTACTAAGATTAATCTATTTTGACCTTTGTTCACATTCCATCTGCGCTCATGACTAGGGTGAGTTCACAGGTTCAGGATGAGTCATGCTTCATTTACATTCTCAGAAACATTTCCAGTTTGGAATACTTGACAGTAACATACCCCAATGTGGAAACCCAGAGTGAGTGAAGGATTTTCTAAAGATGTTTCTGTGACTTTATGTAATGTGATGGAGGTAATATAGTGGAGTTCCTGCTGAAAAGACCTCAGTGTTCTGAAGTAGCCCCAGATCCAACCATGTCGTCATTGAATTGACCCCTGGCCAAACCATGACACATTCCCAACGAAGATGAAATCAATTAAAATAAATATCAGAAGCAATCTTGTAAAGGTGATAAACTATAAAACTCTCCCCTCTAAGCAGAAGTGCATGCTGCAGGAGAAAAGCAGGGTCACTCCCTTGCTTTAAGGATGAAGTTTAAATCCAAGAAGGCACATCTTGTAGAGATAGAACGAGAACCAGATTTCCAGGCTGACATCTACATATGAAAATCTGTCTTTGGGATGAAAGGTAGAAGCACTCCATTCTCTTCTATCACTTTCCAGTCATATGAACCATCCAAAGCAGAATGAGAAAAACTGCCCCTACACTAGAAATGACTAATCAATCAGGGATTATTATATATATACACCAAGTAATCACCTCTCACTAGGTGCTTCACCTCAGTCTCTTTAGCAAGTTCTCCACATTTTTTTTTTTTTATTTCTAAGCAGTGGAGAACTCAGTCTTTAAAATCTCTTCACAATCTATACTTAATGGATGCTTTATCCAATCCAGAATTTTTAATATTATCTATCCACAGGAAAAAATGTCCAAATCTTATCTCTAGCCCTGGGAGCTTAACTATAAACCTATCTACTTGACATCTCCATTTAGATATCCAATAGGCATCTTATCCTTATCATAGACAAAACTCATTGTTTGACTTTCTCTTCCCACCTGTCTTGCAGTTTTCTTTTATTTCAGTAACTGACACTTTTATCCTACAACTTACTTAGGCCAAAATCCTTGTAGTCATCTTTGATTCCCCTCTTCTTATCAATAAATCCTTCAGCAACAGTGTCAGCACTTCCCTTGTATTATGTCCAGATCCAACCACCTCTCAATGCTTCCACTGCCACCACCTGGGTTCAGGGCATCAACATCTCTTGCTTGAAGAGTTGTACTAGTCTCCTAACCATCTCACTAATTCCACACTTGCCTCCTTATGAAAAATTCTATAGATGTAGAAACAGGAAGACACCTTTAAAATATAAGTCTAACCATCTTACTCCTCTATCTACAACCCATCAGAGGCTCCTCATGTCACCTGAAGTAAAATCCCACATGTGTGCCAGGGCATACAAAGCCCTGGTTATCCTAGATGTATGCTAGGGCATTGTCCTCCAATCCTACTTCATATCAGTTCACTCTGACCCATCCATCCTGCTCTCCTTGTTCTTCCTCAAACACTGTCAGCACACTCTTACTTTGGGTCCCTCTGTATAGAAGGCTCCTCCACCAAGCACCTCACTGCCTTCAGATCTCTACCCAAAAGTCACCTCCCTAAAGAGACTTTTGGGGATTAGTATGTGCCTTTCTCCTCTTGCTTTATTTCTTATAAGAATACTTAACCACCATCAGACATATTTTGTGTTATTTGTTTATATTTTTATCATTTTTCTCCCTTCACTAGAATATGAGCTCTTTGAAGACAGGAATTTTGTTCATTATAATCACCACATTGTGCTCAGAACTTACACAATGCCTGGCACAGAAAAAATACCCAATCCACACTTTAAATGAAAAAGCATATCGATATAGTTCCTGTCCTCAAGAAATTCACTAGCCAGTAGGGGAAATCAAGATATACACAGATAACTATAATGCAAGCCACTGTGATTAAACAAATGACAGGATATCACCTGGGAAACAAAATTAACTGTAGCTTGGGTTAGGGAAGGAACAAAGTTTTCTCACCCATGCAGACATTTGGACATAAACATAGTATTTAAGTTTTTAAGTATTTAAGACTTTTTAAGTATTTTAAATTAAGTATTTTAAGTGTGTGTATATATGTGTATATATATACATATATATAAAAATACTAAATTAATATATATACTAAATTTATATATATATATAAATACTAAATTAAGAATTCTAAGTATTTAAGACTATTTAAGTACTTAAGCCTGAAACAGTTAAGTGAGATTTCAACAAGAAGAGACATGGAGACTAGCATGGGCATAGAGCAAGAACTTGAACACTCAGAAGTACTCAGCATATTCAAGGAACAGCAAATGGTCCTAGTGGATGCCACCGAAGAGTTGAGCTGAGTACAAGTGGTAGGAGATGGAGCTGGGAAAGTAGAGCAAGCCAGATTTTGAGGGGTCTTAAATACAGTGGAAGGACATTGTTTTATGCAGTCAAAGAGAATGTTAAGCTACTATGGGCCAGATTCGATGCTGAGTGCTAGGAAAGAAATGACATCTCCTATTCCTGTGTTCAGGAAATTTACCGTGGAGCAGAGGATATGCAAATGTGCAGAAAAATGAGTGTCACAGATTGTTGCGAGTGTTAGAACAGCCATCTGAGGGGCAACACAATGATGTAGTGAGGTTTCTATGGTGTGAAAAAGGATATTTCCAGGAAGATATTATGGAGGAGACCAGAAGTCTAGGACTTTTGAGTTGGAGAGTAAAATGGAGAGATGTGAGTTTTAGAAAAATTTGTCAAGTTAGGGTAGGCAATTTATTGGAAGGCAGAGAGCCAAGTCAAAGAGGGAATTCTCTTCAGGTAAAGATTAAGGAAAACCTAATCAAATTACTTCAGACTTGGAAAGACATCTCAATTCTATCCTCTGTCCTGGTGAGTACTTACTGCTTCAGAAATTTCCTAACATTAAACTAGTTTCACATGGGTAGAAGAAAAGGCAATCAGAATCTTCTTACCAGATAATATATTACAACATTTAAAACAGTTAAGAAATGTAGAAAAAAGCCATTCAAAAAATTCTCAAGATGAGTGTGGAGGAAGAACAGATGAACTAGGTCAAGGGTAGTACTGTGTAGAATGCTCTTTAATAAGGGTTAGTTACGTCTCAGTCCTGGCTTTTATTAGGCACATTACTAGTGTATTTTCAATAGTTCAACAGAAACAAAATAAAAAAGAACTTGTAAAGTACTCTACTCTTACCCTTCTGCAAACCCTCTTAATGATTTCAAGACGTAAGTTCTGACAAGTTCAAATCATAATCATGTAATTAGTATTTGACACTTACAGTCTCTTTACTAACAGTACATGTTGTTCATTAGTCAACATATAGTCATAGTATAGAATAAAGTTATCATATATAAGGACCATATTTTGAGTCATTTAGGAATATTTTGATAAGTTAAACATACTGAAGGGTGCTTCCACTGCTGATTATATTTCCCTTTGAGCTATTCTACTTTGTTAGGATGTAATTTTATAAGTTATACTAATTTTCAAATTCCTGAATTCGAATTTGTTAGGTTGAGTCCCTCACAGAAATGGAGGCATAAATTGGCTTGCTGAGTTCACAAATTTTTAAATGAATTAATGTAATCCCCACACATGACTATATGAACATATTACCTGTCATTTTGGGTCATGACAAGTGCATGGAAAAGCGTGTAACATTTTTCCATGTTATATTTAGTATAAATTTTTCTCCTTTAAAAAGTAAAGCCCAATGAAATTTTTATTCAAATGCATATTTTCTCATGGAAATTCAAAGCCAGTGCATTATTCTCTGCTTTCTTGCAGTAATTATTTTGACATAGGATTGTTTAAAAAGATTTCTTCTCTAAAAAGGCATGAATATTGCCTTAGATAGTTGGGGTCAGCTTCAAGTGTGAATGGTGTCTGCATTCATTATCTAATTGAGATGAAATACAAGTGTGAGATATAATAATGACAGCCATTTTTTTAAAAAGTCATTTTTCATCACAAATTAATTTTAGAATACTTAAAATTTGTCATGACCTTGTAAGCTAACTTTAGGGGTATAACCACTTTGATGCCCATTTATTAGAAACTGTGAATCTCACTCAGTTTACCTCCCAACGCCAGAACTTGCCACCCTTACTCCTGGGTAGAAAGCCAAATTCCTAGGCTTTAGTGGCTCCTGGATAAGTTGACCCCATCTGGCCAGGCACTCTCCCAAGAGAGCCTGCAAACACCTGCTTGTAGCCGCTTGGCAGCTAAAAAAATCAGGTAGAAACAATGTAATGTGTACAGAAACAATCCTAGAGTTCTGGGATTTTACAAGGCAATTTGATAGAGCTGGTCAAAATAAACTGTGAAAGTAAATAAAGACTAAGTTAAACTCTTGGAGTAATGGCATTATAGTTTATTCATGAAAAATAATTCTCCTTGAAGCCAATTCCCAGGGCTTTTTTGCCCCAGAATTATGTGATACATTATTATAGTCTGTAGAGATGTGCGTAAAGAGTATTAAGGTAAAAATTTAGTGAAAAGAGTCTGAGCCTGTGAGAAACTTCAACTGAATTGAAATACACGGAGGGATTAGGTCAGTGAAAGATAAATGTATCTTTAAGCAGTGTGTGCCTGAGAAATTACGTATGATCAAAAGTCTTCCCACAGCCCCACTTATAAGTAAATATCCTTAGCATGAAGAAAATTACAAACAGGTACATTGCTGTATTGGAAATGGAAATGAATAGTTCTCTGTGTTTCTTTGCCTTCTTACACTTGTACAGTCCTTTATAGTGTAAAAAAGAACTTCTGCAAACATTATTTCCTTTGATCATTACAATAAGCTGGTATGGTCATTAAAAGATTTTTTTAAAACAGCAAAAAACAAAACCCCCCAAAAACAACAACAAAAAACACAGAGACTCAGGAAGCCAGGTTGTAGATTTACTTAAAAAACAATGTCTTTGACTCTACTCACGACCCTAGTCCCAGGCTGCTGTCAACAGAATGGAATTGGGTAAAGTACATTGTCAGAACAGAGGTGCAAGATGTGCATGTGTGAGTTGAGCATGTGTGCGTGTGTTTGTGGACACATAAATCCACATGCATCTATGTCTGATTGCATATTTTTTGCCTTCCTAAATAAACTCAAGAAATTCCTGAATTAATATCAAAATACCGGTAACTATTTATTTTCCTTTTAAATAAGAAGAAAAAATATATAAACATCTGAAGAGCGTGGCATGAAAGCTTAGACAGGAAAATGTGAGGGAAAAGAATAGAGTTGGAAGATGTGTAGAACACATCCCAGCAATACTACATTGCTCGAAGGATCCTAGGGACCTGTAAACCAATTGGAAGAAACACATGAAGAAAAGCCCTCTGCATTAGGCCTGTTTTTATCAAACAACTGTTTTCCAAGGTCATGCTCCTCTTTAGGAATATTTCATTATTAAAACCCTGATTTCTCTATTATTTATAATAGTCATGGGCATTGAGTGAGAATCAATGTAGAAGCAACACAGCAGAGAGCCGTTTATTACAAACTTTACAGGTACCTATATTTGCCACTAGACGGATCTACCTCAGTGTCCTCAAGAGCATTTATAATCCAATCATTTAAAATTAATCTCATGGAGCGCCTGGGTGGCTCAGTGGGTTAAGCCTCCCCTTCAGCTCAGGTCATGATCTCAGGGTCCTGGGATCGAGCCCCACATCGGGCTCTTTGCTCAGCAGGGAGCCTGCTACCCCCCTCACCCCGCTTGCCTCTCTGCCTACTTGTGATCTCTCTCTCTGTCAAATAAATGAATAAAATCTTTAAAAAAAAAAATGAAATGAATCTCACTGCTTTCTCCTCAAACTGAATTCTATTGCATCCTCTCATTCAACAAATGATATAAATGGTCAAACCATTATGCAACCTCCCAAGTTATCAACCTTGTTCCCTGCTCCTCACTCTCATCCATGCTTCCCTTAGTCCTGTTGATTTTATTTCCATGATATCCCACCAATAAATGCCCTTTGCTCTCATCTCACTGCTGTTATTTGTGTTCATGTGAAAGGTAATGAGGGTCTAGAATTCTCACAGGATCTTTCTTACTGCCCACAGGATAAAGTCCTAGCTCCTGAGCCTGGCATGCAAGGCTTTTGTCTTACAATCTAGCCCCTGCCTCGTTTTCTAAACCAGGCCATTGAAAACTTAATGCCAGCCACACTGAACTTCTTGCAGTATTGTCTCTTCATACTTTCACTCTTTTTGTTCATTCTGCATAAAATACACTTGCCCCAATCTTGGCTGTCTCCCTCTAAGTATGTTTCAAAATTCAGCTCCTCTGTGAAACCTCCTCCCTTCTTACACAGTTAGTTGGCTTTCTATGTGTCCGTTACTCTTGCCGCCATCATCATTACCATCATCATCATCATCATCATCATCATCATCATCAATTTTTGTTTAACTTTCTTCCCCATTCACTAGTTTAGAAATTATGCACTCTATACATATTATTCACTTTATTCACCTCTATCCCAAGCACTTAGCATATATGGCAAACAATAAGTATTTCTTAAATGAAAGAATGGTGAATAAATTTTAAAATCTCCAGGAAACTTAAAAAATATATTTACAATGGCCTACTACTAACTTAATTGTTATTGTCCAAAAGCTCTAATATAAAATTATGTTTTTCTAAATATGGACATAAAAGGAAAACTAAAACTAATCAGTACCTACAGGCAATAATTATTATATTAAACTGCATCCCACATAACTTGGGCAGGAATAGATTGAGACAGATCTTAAATTAAGAGCCCACATAGACAATAAACAAAAGATGATTTATTACAAGGACAATAAAAGTTTCAATCCATCCCATTCATCTTCTAATTTATGCTATCACTATTGGGCAATGGAACACCTGGTTTAAAGACTGTACTGAAATCATAGTCATCACCACCTCTGTACCAGTCTGGAGTGCTGCCTCCAGTAAGCTCTGTAAGAATCAGCCCTGGGGTTTGTCCTAGCAAGTTGCCTAAATGACCTCTGAACCAAGGAGCTAATAAAGTTCTATTCACAAAGCATATGTTGGGGGGAGTAAGATTCAAAATCACCTTTACTAGATGAGAAATGTCCTACAAAAACAGAAAAAAAAAATGTACCAATGACAGTCTCTGAAGGAATAAAAGTAAAAAAAGTAGCTGTAAAATATCAAGATAATGTAGAAACAGGCAGAATCCACTTTTAAAGAATGAGAAAAAAGTAAAGTTGAATGTGAGAGTTTTTTGTTTATTTGTTTGTTTTAGCAGTCCAGAAGCCTTTACGTTATGATGTCTAGTTTAAATTATCGGGCTCACTCTCAAAGACTGTGGAGATAGAAGTTTCAGAGAAAAATTACAAATACTTAATATAATGGAAGGTTAGAGAATTTTAAGGTGGAAAGAAATATCAAAACCATAGCAAGGGAATGACCAAATTTCAGATGTATTTGAAAATAAATATAAATGACACACAAATTCTCCATATCTGTCTGTGATGAACCAAAAAGTAGAGAATATTGTCAAAATCAAAGAGGAAGAGATTGGGCTTAGGAAAAGAATTGCTTGGCTTTGTGAGTGATAAATCTAAATGAGTACTGAGTGAGATTATGAAAACTTCCAGGAAGGACTGAGAGTTGTCTTTTTTAAAAGGTTTAAGCATTCAGTTTTCTTCCGGAAGGAAGATGCATATAATTCTTTGAGAATATTTCCAGTTTCATGAATTAATCACATTATCTTACATTCATTACTTATTTATATAATATCCTGTAAAACACCATACACTCTATGTTTACTTAACACTCTAAAGTTTCTCCTCTGGAGTAAAGCATCACAGCAAGCTTAAACTTTCCTCGCAGAAGGTAGGCCTGTGACTATTACTGTGTCCGCCAGTCAGATCCTCCTCAATTTCTATGCAACTTCTAATAAATATGGAACACCAAAAAAATACACAAGTCTTCAATAAGTGCTCAGGAAAGGCCAAGTCAAAATAGGCAGATTACTCCATGACTTCTGCATGTCATACATCTATTAATACATATGAGGATCATGTTCACACTTTTAATAACAGCACTAGGCTGCTGACTCACATTCCAGCATGGTTTTACTTCCTTCGTTCCTACATAATTATTCCCTTTCTTGTATCACCCGAGTATGTTTTTTCCCCTAATCTCATCCTGTTTAACTTGGCCACTTTTCTCAATTTTCAAGGGTCTGTTGAATTGTTGTCCTGGCTTCCATTTATCAGTAGCACTACCTAAATGAGGACTTTCTTCTCTAACTTTTAAATAATCAAAGGATAAGGAAGTTCAGAGGAAGCTCAATATTTCTTTTCAATTATGGGCAAGGCTCTCTGCTAGGTGTTGGGGGTAAGACAAACATGGTTTCTGCTTCCTGATAGATTACAGTCTATGAGAGATAGAGATAAGTAAGCAGAAAACTACAACCCTCTCTGATAAGTGCCATGCTAGGAAGGATAGACAGCAACAGGACAGAGGAAGACTTTGAGACAGGAAGAATTATGGGTCTAGGTGCTATGGCTGCCTGCATGGTACAATACGACCTGAACCCCAAAGAGAAGGATGCAGGACAGGGAAAGGTTAATGGCTGAGAATTTGCACAAATATATCAGTTAGCTCCTTTAATCCTTCCCACAACCCTTCAGGGCAAGTATTATTATCCCAGTTTGACAGATGAAGAAATTCAGCATTTAATGGGGTGGGTACTTATCCGAAGGTCACACACCTCTAGTTACTAGTTAATAAGTAACAGAGCTGGATTTTCAATCCTGGTCTATATGATTCCAAAGTACATGTATAACACCATGCTTCCTTTCAAACATTCTCCATGTTTCTGATTTATTAACAGAAATGCCATATGTGAAGAAATCTAAAATTTCAGAAGTCCAGATAATGTCTATTGCCTCTACATTATGTGGCATTTATTCAAGGCATGACATCAAACTAATTAGACACAAGCTCATCCCAAACTTCTCTGGTAACTTCCTGACACTCTGAATTCAGATGCCAACTACCTAATGATTGGCAAGTTATGTATTCAGGGTCCAAAGATATAATAATCCGTCCATAACTTCAAGGGCTTATATTTCTTCTGGTTTAAAAAAACTATCATATTTTTCCATCTTTGGGCATTCTTGTCTTTTGCAGAAAATGTTCTGCAGTTAATAATAGTGCAAAGCACTCAACAATTTCAGAAGTTGCTTGAGTGTCTATTTAGATGGTTCAAAGATAGTTGCTTCCTGTCATAAGCAGGTAGCTAATATTTAATATGTATTCAAATAGGAAAAGGAAACAATCCAGGAAATCAACCCAGCACATAAAATTGTTTAACAAATGATATCTGAAATTCTATGTTCCATTCCTATTACTGTCATTCCTCCAATAAGTACAATGTTAAAACTAATTCTTGCAATAGGTTACCCCGAAAAGGTCTTCAACATCTTGAGAGTCAATGAGAGCAACAGTTCATCCCCATTCTGTACCTCACAGAGCACCCATTCTCCATCTGTCCAGTTTTATAACTCCCCTTGGCTCCGAGAATGATCCAGTTACTATTAACACAACCAGGGGCACCTGGATGGCTCAGTTGGTTAAGCATCTGCCTTCACCTCGGGTCATGATCCTGGGATCCTGGGATGGAGCCCTACATTGGGCTCCCTGCTTAACAGGGGATCTGCTACTTCCTTTCCCCATGCTTATGCTATCATTCTCTCTCTCTCTCTCTCTCTCTCTCTCTCAAATAAATAAAATCTGAAACACACACACACACACACACACACACACACAACCATAACTGGTCCCCAGGATTGCCCTGATAAGGTCATAGTCTGACAGATTCCTAGAAACACCTACTCCCTCTCCTCAAAACCTACCAATATGGAGTGTAAATTGGTGCAACCACATTAGAAGAACCAATATTTACTAAAGCTTAACTTATATGTACCCCTATGAACCAGCAACAAAAATGCTTGCATATGTTCACACAAAGACATGCACCAGAATGTTTATAGTAGTGCAATTTGTAATGTCCAAAAGTGGAAACTATCCAAATGTCCAGCTTCAGTGAATGAATAAATTGTTCTGTATTCATACAATGGAATACTTTACAGCAAAGGGAATGAATACCTACAGCTATATGCAATGATAGGGATGGGTCTCACAAACTTACTGATGAATGAAAGAAGCCAGACACAAAAACATACTGTTTGATTCTATATATGTGAAGAACAAAAGAGGTAAAATTAATTTATTCTGTTGGAAATCTAGATAATTTTTACCCTTAAGGAGGGGTGCTAACAGTAAGACGAAATGAGTTGGGCTTCTAAGATGCTGGTAATAGTCTCTTTCTTAACTGGGATGTTCGTTAATTGAGTGTGTGCAATTTTGTGAAAATTAATTGCCTTATTTTTCTATCTATGTACTACACTTCAATAAAAAACTTCTTAAAGCCTTCGAAGGCTTGAAATTTTAAATAACTAATTTTTTATTAAATAACTAATAACTAATAAAAACTAATTTATTTAATTTTAAATAACTAAATTTTAAATAACTAATTTAATTTAGGTATTCATTCCCTTTGCTGTAAAGTATTCCATTGTATGGACTGTATAAAATATGACCTGTGAGGTAGAAACAGTTTTGAGTAAGGATCTACATTCTAAATAATATAGACCCAAATGGCTATTCCAAGATAGACCTGGGTTCCTTGCTCCTATAGCTCATGAGATTCTCACGCCTCCCTACACAGGGCCTCTAGTCTTCATTCTGGCTATAGCTCCCCAGTCTGCTTTCTCTAATTATAAATAATATTTCACCTCTGCTCAAAGACTTCCCTCACTCTTCAAGTACATGCCCTGGCTGATGGGCCTTAAAAGCAAGGCATTTTCCAGCTTCCAATATTCTTCTCCTGGCCTCTAACCACCCTGCACTGATCACTGATCATGCAGTCACCTTTTTCTCTCTCCAGGGTACCCTGGGGAATCATTCTCACAATGGCTTCTCTCTCTGACATCTTTAATTTGCCTCCTGTGGCTACTGAGAGTAGGGAAGCTGAGCTGTTTCACATACTGTGTTAAATTCACCCAAATGTCCACTCGACCTTGATGGCAGAAAATACTTTGTCTTTGTTTTCCTCATTCCCCAGGAGAGTCACCTCCTGCTTGCAACTCATTTACGCAGCTGACTTGATTGGCACACTGGGCCCCCAAAATGGCCAAATGACAACTGCTTCAGATTGCTGGCCCCTTCCACATCACTCAGAAGCCCCTCCACAGGCTGCTTGTCCAGGGTGATAAAATGATAATTTTATAATATTAAAAATGATTTAAATATAACTTAGGAGAAGCCAACATAACTCTCACATGACTCTCAAGGCATGAATCTGACTTTTAGCAAGCACCTACTATGTGCAGGACTTTATGCTTGGAACTTTCCCATATATTATTATCTTTAGTATTTACACAACCTTGTTACACAGATATTATAATCTCCCTTTTTCAGATGAAATATTAGAGGCTTGGAGTTTAAATATATTGCCCCAAACCACACAACACAAAAGATGCAGGGCAAGCCATTAAACCAGACATCAGCAAATGTTTTCTATAAAGACACAACAAATATTTTAGGCTTTGTAAGTCATGTAAGGTCTCTGTCACATATTTTTCTTTGTTTCTTTGTTGGTTGGTTTGTTTTTACAACCCTTTAAAAACATAAAAACTATTTTTAACTCCTTGGCTGGATTTGGTCCAAAGATGGTAATTTGCAGACACTTGTTTTAAGAAGTTGGGGGGAAATATGTGATAAAATATGTGCTCTGGACTTTGGTCTAAGTTTAAATCCTAATTCCATCACTTGCTAGCTAACATTTACAAAGAGTTTACAAGGCACTAGGAAACATTCTAGGTGTTTTACATGTAATTATTTATTTAATTCTCACAACTCTGTAAGACAATAGGTCCTACTACTCCCCCATTCTACCAATAAGGAAACTAAAGATCACAGTGTTTAATAACCTGCCCCAGGGGCGCCTGGGTGGCTCAGTGGGTTAAAGCCTCCGCCTTCGTTCGGCTCAGGTCATGATCCCAGGGTCCTGGGATGGAGCCCCAAATCAGGCTCTCTGCTTGGTGGGGAGCCTGCTTCCCCTCCCCTTTTCTGCCTGCCTTTCTGCCTACTTGTGATCTCTGTCTGTCAAATAAATAAATAAAATCTTAAAAAAAATAAAATAAAATAAATAGATAAATAAATAAATAAATAAATAACCTGCCCCAGTCTACATACAGGAAATAAGTGGTATAGTCCAGGCCATCCAGCTACAAAGCTCGTGTTTTTCATTACTATGTTAATATGATTGAAGTCCATAATAAACTACCTGATCAGGATAAGTAATTGAACTGCATTTGTATGTAAAAGGAAACTTAATTTTCAATAATCTTTTTAGTCTTGCAAGAAAAGAACTCAAGGCTATTGTAACTGGGATTGAAGCATTTAGACTAGAGAAGGTGCCATTATGTCAGATTCTACAGGTTCATAAGTGTGTAAAGCAGAACCCAGACAGCGTGATTTTTCCAAGGCAAAGGATAAACTGGAGTCCTATTAACCAAGGTCAGAGGAGCCCAAAGTGCAAGTCGAGACTCAAAGTTTGACAGGTGAGAACCAGGCAGGAAAGAACTGGTAGGCACACAAATGGGTAGGCAGTTGGTATCAGAACCTGAAGCTAAGACATCAGGGTCCTGGTTCAGGGGGCTAAGCCCTGGGAAATTTGAGATCTTGTGTCCACTCTGAGTGAGCAGCAGGACAGACTCAGTGCTGAGCTACAGAATCTTTATATGAGTAGGGGTGGCTCTTTGCCCTACTTCTGCACTGTGCTGAGGGATAAAAGGTAGGGCTCACCCTAAAAGTCAAGGTCATTTAAGTCCTCTTACTAGAGTTAAAGAGCTACAGAGACAGGGACCCAAGAAAATCTTTCAGATACATAAATCTTAAATATAGTTCTTTAAAATCCGAAATAACATTGCTATTTATGTTATTGCAATTAACCTGTTATCAACCACAGATAAGTAATACAAAGTTAAAAAAAGAAAGAAAGAAAGAAATTTGGAAAGGACACTGTAGTCCAGGATGGTATGTAGCATTTGCCTACAATAGTCTGCTGTGATCTGTTCCTGAAAGATCTCTCAGCCTGAAACCCCTTGCTGGCCACCAACCCCTTTGCAGGCTTCATTACGGAGCTTACATTTTCCATACTTTATCTTATTTTTTGCTTTGTCACACTCATCATACTTTTTAATTTTACTTTTTTAGAGTGCTGTGTGTTGTCTGTTTCCTAAGTGGACTGTAATCTCCATGAAAGCAGAGACCATATCTGTTTAGTTCATCACAGTATCTCTACCTGGTGCCTAGTTTAATAAATTTGCCCTTGATAATTATCCATTATGAATAAACTTCTGTTGGCAGGTCATTGAAATGCCTAAATATTATTTCTCTTTAGAGAGAGAACAAAAACTTCCTGAAGCTGAGAAATATGTACTACAAATACAAATTATCTGTCAGTCTTATGTAACAATACCAGGAAAATCAGAAGACATGGAATAAATAGAGAATCATCATGTTATTTATACCAAAATGTGCTCACAAGGTCCCTGGGACAGAGAAGGGACTATATAAATAACAAAAAGATTCTGCTGGTAAACAAATAGCAAGAATATTTCTGCCTTTCACACAGTAAACATTATGCTTCTTTCTTTTGCTCACTGATGAAAAAATTTACCAAAGCAATCAGTCCTGTTTTTCCCCCTTCAATGTCTTGACTTGAAATGGCTATAATTTACTAAGTAAACTACCTGGCATCCTTGGAGTACTCAAAGTCCATGCTGTCTATCACCACTCAAATAGCAAGGGCATCTTTCACATTCCGAATGCATATAAATTAATCAATACAGAAAAGAACAAATTAATCGAAAGTTATGTAATCTTATACTCTGAAAGGAACCTGATTAAATCTCCATCCTTTGTAGCTATTGCTAATCTAGGATAGTGCTGGTGTTTACAGTCTTTTGTGATTTGACCTCAGGTGACCCAGGGATAGTTTTAATTGCTTATCAAATGTAACTTTATGAATGAGATAAAGATATTGTGAATGTATATAAAACACCTTTGAAATACAGAGAACCTTTCAAGATGGGATATTTAGTTTGCCTGCTATTCTTTCTTTAGAGTCTAATTGATTTTCTTGACATCTCTTTAACCTGGCAAACTGCCTACCTAAGTACTTTATCTGACCTTCGGGCTGTTTGCCAAGTATTGATCCAATACCTCCAATGGCTGTGTCGTACCAGCTCTTCCAACTTTGATAAGAGCTAATGTACTAGCGCCAGGCAGACAGGAAGTCAATGGTCTCAAAATTTCTCTCATCCTCTTCTAACTGTATCTTCCTCTCTTCTTATGCAAGAATTTCAAGTTCTATCAAAATCAGATCTGAAGCAAATCAGATGGACATCTGGGCCTAATTTATCTTCTAAGAATTTTTTAAAAACACATTGTTCTCTGGGGGCAATACATGAAAATGTTTAGAAAAAATAAGATTTCTTGTTGAAGTTAAAGTAATGTTATTAGTTGATCGGTCTCCTTTTTAAAGAAAAGTAAAACTAAATATGACTTATGGACATGTTTAGGGTGAATTTAGAAAAACTACATTGCATATAATAAAAAGAAACCAGCTAGTAAAGGGTCTTGAAATACTGTCATAAATGAAACAATGAAAGAAAATGGGATTTCAGTTAACCTAAAGACTAGCTTAATTGGGGAGAGAAATGTGATAACTCTATGGGATTAATATCTAGACGTTAATGTGACTATAAATATTAGTTTATAGATATATCTCATGTTTTTCAAGTTTGCCTTGACAATTTTAGGAAGGCATTTTCATTAGACAAATGGCCCTGAGTAGGCTAGGGAGATCTCTTCAACAGAACACCTTAATTACTCAGCCCAGGATAGAATCTTTAGAGATGGTGAAAACAAAGGACCTGAACTTAGAATCACTGAAATAAGCCCTTTGGGAAACAGAGAACTTCACTGAGAATATATTTTGTGTCTTAAGATAATTTGGGATAGGTAAAATTGACTGCTTCCCCTGTACAGATCTACTACCTATATGCTTTGCCCTCTGTCAACTAACTTCAAAAAAACAGTTGGGAAAATCTAGAGAACTCATAATACCTTTGCGTGGAGAAAAAATGGTGTTAACTGGTGCCTAGTTTATCTGATCTATGTCCTTTTGTAGCTTAAAATAGAGGAAAAGCCATGATAAATGTACTTTTAAGTTGCCAACCTGAGGGAAGCAATTAATACTTAGAATAAACAAAAAATGCACATTCATCATCATATGCCACTTCAGGCAATCTACATTCCAAAAAAATCATTCTAAGCAGTTGAGTACAGTCTTGAGTTGATGACTGGCCATGGTGGGAAAAGGGCAGAGAGTCCCACAGAACTGACTTAGGTGAGAAACTGCAGAGGGTTCTGCAGGGGTGTGTGTGGGCGGAAGACTTCCCACAAAGCAGGCATGGGTGGGAGAAAAGCACAAGATCCCAAAGTCTGGCTAGAAGTGGAAGTGGTATGGAGGATTTCTCAGAGCTAATGTACATATACCCAATGAAGCTGTCCTGAAAAAGGAGCTACCTGGATTATTTTAATCTCCACCCATACTCATCAAGAGCCACTGAAAATTTAGAGTCATCCCTTTCTTTCATCTGTTAGGTCCATCGGCCCAAATGTTACTGCAGACAGACATGAAGAATAGACTTTTCAGTTGGTCCTAAAAACATGGGAGGTTTTGGATCTTAAATACTGAAATGCTGGGACACACGACCATCACATCAGTTCACTTGGAGAGGCAAGGAGAATGCCTGAGAGGTGGAAGCAGCAGTGGGGCGAGCAGCGTGACGGCCCAGAAACGCCTTTGGAGATCTGCACACTCTATGTTGGCAGAGGCTGCAGATATTGACAGTTTGAAACAAGAAAACGTTCGCCAAATCCATGTCTTCTGCAGAGGAAATGTTGAACAGAGAAGTCATGAATGAGAGGTGATGATTACTCCAGGTTGTTTGGTCAGTTATCAGTTAAATCAGTCCTGCTATTGTGATTATAATGGTGTTTGTCTCCAGCAGCTGGAAGCAAAAGACCTTGAAAACAAGGAGAGGAAATCAACTGAAATTTGGCATGAAAAAAAAAAAAAAAACAGTTCAGAAAAATACACCTGGGGAATAAATATTATGAAGTGGTGGAAGCTCTGAAAAATGCACTGTAGCCCGGAGGGCCAGGAAAGGTGGCCAGTGGGACAGGAATGTGTGCATGGCCAAGCAACAAAATGTTGCTTCAAGCCATGAGGCTTATGGGCATGAGGCAAAAACCTCATTTACCTTCTCTAGGAATGGTCTGTGGGATCAGATCTAAGTTACTATTTATGGATTTATATTTTAAAAAAAAAAAAAGATAGGAAAAATGGAGAAGTAGAAGTTCAGTAAATGACAATCCAAAAAATGAAAAAAAAAATGTCAAATCTCAGAAAAGGAGAAAGGGAAAGAAAAGTGGGGTTCAAAAGCTAAATAAAAATGGGAAAAGAAGTTAAAATGTTGTATTTATAAAGCTGCCTCTTAAGGAAGTGCAAAAATCACTTTACCTCTTTGGGATTCAAGTTTCCTCAATTGTACAGGGAGGGTCATGAATGACATGATTGCTAAGGCCTCTGTCTAGTGCCAAATATCTATGCCTCAAAGCAGGTTTTAAAATTTAGCTTCTACTAAATGTGGCTCTAACCTCACTTTGGGGAATTCTCTGAAATATAACCTGTTTCACTCAGTTGGCCCCATTCCTCACATCCCCAAAAGGTCATCTACCTATGCTACTGGCTTGTGAATAGCACATTTGCCTTGTTTTTAACTGAGGGCATGAAGATGGCAGAGAGTAAGCTGGAAATAAGGAGCCCTGGCTTCTGGTTCTGGTTCTTCTTGCACTGATGCGGGATGTTGCTCTCACTCTAAAAAAATGGATGATACTAAGTTATCACTGAGGTTTTCTCCAGCTCTCCTCATCTGTCTCTCTCTACTTGTCCAGGCTTTGAATGAGTTCTCATTACTTAGACGTCTCTTCACAAGGAGAGGTCAACCACCAACTAGAAAAAGGACCAGATCTGCTGCATTGCAATTCTCCACTTAATCCATTCACATAAACTACAACTAAGATATCACATTTAGAGGTCAGTAAGTGTATGACGCAAAAGAAAATAGTAATGAAATACTAAAAGGCAAAGAACTTCCTAGAGAACTGACTCACTCTGTTAGAAACCAGTCTCCAGAGGAACCTGGAGGAAGAGTCACTCCTCTCAGAGACACTTGTAATGAGACTTGAAAGAAGTATGAGAGAATAGTCAATGATTTATCATACACCCCCAGTGCTCAGAGCAGCTGACCCCACACATTTCTCATGTCTGATGTCCACAGGAGTCATTTCTGACTAGTGGTGACTTAGAAAGTTCTCCAGTTTTCCATTTCCCCCATGTCAGCCTGCAGCCTACAGGCCACTCGACACCCGGCAATCCTGTCAGGTGTCCTGTCAGGCAAAACTGGTTTATTCGAGGTCACGCTGGCAGCTGAGCCCAAGAGCCTGCTGCCTATGCTGTTAACCTTGCCAAGTTGAGCTGCATCTATTTTTTTTTTCTTCAATCATTCCTAGAAATATCAATTCTGGAAAACTCTGTTTTCCCACAGAAGGTTTTGGCAGCCAGTCTTCAACAATTACCTCATTCTCTGCTCTGCTGCCATCTGAGACGGTGTACCAGGAAAAACTGTGCACCTGTAGGGAGAACAAATGCACAGAGAGTGAAGGATTGGATCTCCTCTTCCTCCTGATATAGTTGCATGGGAAAGGTCTTTGTGGAGTTATAGCATATTCTTGCTGCAAGATGCCTGAAATTCCATCTACCCCAAATCTATCATTTCACACACAAGGAGACTGAGGCTGAGCAGAGGTATTATAACTAAAATATTTGGAAGCATATAGATAAATAGACGAATGAATGAATGAATGGATGGATGGATGAATGAATGAATGAGAGAGGGAGAAATTAAGAAATTGGAGAAGGAGAACAAAACATATATGGCAAGGCACAATATAAGGCCAGAGGAAGAAGAAGAAATAAGAGATCTCTGTCACTAAGTATCTTAGTTTGTTTGAGCTGCTCTAACAGAGTACATTAGACTGGGCAGCTTATAAACAACAGAGTGAGCTCTGTGGGGTCTCTAGTATAAGGGCACTAATTCCACTCATGAGGGCTCTACCTTTATGACCTAATACATCCCAAAGGCCCTACTTCCTAATACAATCACATTAGGGGTTAGGATTTCAATGTATGAATGTTTTGGGGGACACAAACACTCAGTCCATAACACCAAGTAAGCATTCTGTCCACTCCTCTCCTGTACCAACCAGGTCAAAATGTAGCCATGAGTCATCATACCTTAGTTTTGATCCAGGGAACATCTTGTAGAAGGAAGCTGTACATGCTCTTCTATAATATGGACAATTAATCATTAAGTGAAAGCGAGAGAGAGGCTTGGGAAGCATATCCTTACGTTTTAGAGATGAGAGAGTAAGACTTGAAAAAAGTAAAATATCTTTCTCAGAATATCCAACGCCCATGGGATAGTCACAAAAAGAAAAGAAATACAGACAGACCTGGATCTAATTGTCCTTGAACATTTTTTTTCCTACTGAATTAAGTCCAAGACATGTGCGTGCACACATGCATACCTGTGCCTCCATACCTACTGCAGGTATAAAGAGTTACTAAATATACTACCTCAACAGCTGGGATTTTACAAGTTGACTTTTCACAAGGTGTTTATGGCTTCTTAAAATGTGTTTGGCTCTCTTTTTTCTTCTTTCCGAATTTTAAAAAATTTAACATAGAACTTAAACATAAGCCTAACTTGGTCAAGACAGTTACCACAGGGTTCCTTTATACTGCCGAATCCAAATCATGGGGAGTGAATTCAAGCTTGGCTTAGTGTGATGCCAAATCACCACACTTTGACCAATAGCATTCAAATAAGTTCATCAGAAGCCAAAGTGGCCACCCTGATTTCCAGCTGAAGTTGCGGGTAGGTGTCTATCTCAGCACCTGATTAAAGAGAATTCCCTCTGAATTCTATGAGAACTAAGAACTGAGGCCAGCTAAAGGAAAAGAAGAACTAGATTCTGCTAGGGGATCTAGAAGTTGGTAAAGCAGCACCCCTCTTACTGTTATTTATTGGGCCTTGACCCATGCTGAGTTACTAACCATGTACGTGGCTCAGAGAGTCCAAGATGCACACACCCACCCTGTGGAATGAATGAGCTCGTCTAGGAAACCAGACACCCACTGAGAAGACTGACGAGTGGCCTGGAAGAGTTCAAAGGACCTGAAACAGGGGCTCCATTTCCTGCAATCCCTCAGTCATCTTCTTCCTCTGGTATCCCCTCAGTTCATCTTCAATTCAAACACTCACTGCATAGGAATGTGTTAGAAACTGAGTTGGACACTCTGCTGGAGACCTCCCTCAAGGGGCTGACAATCTGATGAGAACCAAGACTTGTACACAAAAAGCTAAATAATAACACAGCTAGAATAACCAGAGTGCCAATTAAGTAAGTAAAGCAATGATAATTAGGGAATTAGAGAAGGTCAAAGTGATAAATTAAAATTGAGTAATTTTGGAGAGATTTACATCCTTTTCCACATTTGATTCTTAAGTTGCATTATTTAAGGCAGGTTTAAGGTCTACCCTCATTATAGTGAAAAAGGAAGAAGTAGAAGAATCTAACACAAAGAGTAGGAATTTGAATTCAAAAGCTTGAGTTGAGTACCTACTACGTGGCAAGCACATAAACAGAGAAATGAAATATAATACATGGTGAAGTAACTGAACTTCACCCTAAGAGTTAAGTTACAGTTAAAAGGCAAGTATGTATGACTCATATGGGATCCTTGGATGGTTCCCAAGGATGCCATAAGGCAGACTTGAGCAGGTGGAGACCCGTGAGGAGAACAGTGAGAAAGAACGTGGCTACCCCTAGAGAAGTAGAACAGAGACTTGTAATAAGATATTATAAATTGTAGGGGCTAGAGATGTAGGGAGATCAGAGTAGACAACTAAGACTAAGAAGGGCATAAATGATGGTTGGGTTGAGATGTCATCTAAGAGCTGTTATCTAAGGAATTCAGAGGGGTTATACAAGGATGAGAAAGATGTAAATGAAATGGGACCAGGAAAGAAGAAGGAGATAGGCTCTTTCCCAGACCAGACACCACAGTGTCAGACCAGGCCTCCATAAAATCTTTCTTTTATCTTCATTTGTTCTCCATATGGTGGGGACAGCATCTCCTTCCCAAGGGGAAAAATAGGTGCAGGAATCTGACACCAAGCCACAAAGGAGACTTGGGAGTAAATTATCTAACAGCTTGTGCCCCAGAATTTCCCTCTGTGACCTGAAGGTAAACTTGATAAACAGAGTCAACTCTCAGAAATCCTGCTCATGGAGGCCAACAGTATGAGTGTACGTAAGTGTACATAACTCCAATAATTGCTTCTCAGTAAGTTCCATTTATTCAAAATGAATAAGAACAGAATTTAAATTTTATATTAAAATGGTATTTATTTACAAAAAAGGAAACATTTATTTCCATAGTCAGATCTTGAAAGAAGATTTAGCAATAACAGGGCAATGAATTGTAGAGCTAACATATCATGCCTAGGAATTGTGATAGCTCAGTCCCCATGAGTCTCAATTAGCTAAAAGATTAGTCCTTGCTCAGCATGTATAGATGATTCATTTTTATTTAACAATAACTAACTGTATCTCTGGGTTATGCAGTTTATCAAAATGAATATACTCTAAGCAAAAAGACGAAAAGCAAAAAAAATATTAAAGGAGTTTCTGGGTATAATGTTTTCATGTTTCCTTTCACCCTTAAACCAAAATGTTTCTTGGAAAAGTGTGCTATCCGTTGTTCAATGATGCAAAATATCCCCCTTCCCTTTAGCCCATTGTTTGCATATTTAGGCCCTAGAGGCAACACATAAAGGAATGAAGCTGGATCTGCAGCTAGCCAGCCCTTTAGTCAAATCCTGGCTATATCACTTAGTTGTAAGCATTAATGTTAATAATTACCGAGTTCCTATAAAATCCTAGTCCTGGGCAAATTGCTTTACATGTATTGTGTCATAACTCCATGAGATAATTACTATTCTTTTGCCCATTTTATAGATGAGAAAACTGAGACATAGAAAGTTTAGTAACTTGGCCAAAGTCTCAATAAGTGGTAGAGCTAAGATTTGGACCTATACTTGTGTTATGTCTCTTCACCTTTATACTACCTTTCCTTCTTGGAGTTAGCTTCTGGGCAACTTAACTTCTCTGGGACTCAGTTTCTTCATCAATAATACGGAGAACATTCTACCTTGCAAATTGATGAAAAAATTAAATGAAATGATGATGTAAAAAGTTAATGTGGGTCCTGGCCCAAAATAGGTAGTCATTAAATAGCAGCTATTACTATGTTTGATAGATGGTTGTTTTTAAAATCTCTAAGATTTCCCTGATAAAATGGTTACTTCTTAAATTGTATAGCTACATTTTCATGAATGAGAATAAATTTATTAGTAGTAGCCTTTCACTAATAGAAGAATCGTAATTCCCATTAATTTCTTTTACCTATGTATTTTGAGAACAAAGTCCAATGCTTAAGAGAGCACTAATCAGGACTAGATTTCAGGCAGAGACTGCAAAAAAAAAAAAAAAAAAAAAAAAGCCAAAAGTATGTTAAATGAAACTTGACCTCAACCTTCAATCATTTAAATAACCAAAAATAGTGGTTTATATTGACCCTGAAACACCATTTTGCTCACTAGTAATATGAGCAAGTAACCCCTCACACATGTGAATTGGCTGGTTATTAGACTAACTTTCCTGTAAAAGACACTGCTGTTGCCTACTCAACAGTAGTTGGCAAACCCCCACACCCTGCCCTTTTCTCCTTTCCTTCTTCCTTGCTAACAGAATCCAGATTTTATTCCAGTAATGGAAGGTCATAGGCTCCAAAGAGGTGATGACCCTCCCAACTTGAGGTGGTGACTCATGACTAAACTAATGGTGGTATTTCCATCCCCCTTGCTAGTGATTGGTTTAACAATGGGACTTGTGCTAGGATGCTGGATAGGAAGTCTAATGGGGGCACTCTGGGAATAGGATTTTAGTTTTGGAAATAAACTTTCGAGTAGAAATTTTCCTCTTTGCACTTGTATGTGACAGTTGGAACTACAGTGGCTAGTTGAGATCTTAAGGGGAACCAAGCTAGAGGATAAGGAAATATGCTAAGAATGTTAGAGCAGAAGGATGGAGAGAACATGAGTCCATGATGAGCAAACAAATATATCAATTAACCTTGATGTGGCCTAAAGGAATCCCTCCAGACTTCTTGTTAGAGAATACTTACTCTACTCATTGTTTAAACCATTTTGAGTTGGGTCTTCTGTTGTTCAAACCTGAATGTATTTTTGATATCCAAACCCAGAAAACTAGGTCTTGTTTAGCCTAGAAACTTCAAAATAACAGAGATAGTCCAACATTCATTCTTGATTCTTTTTTTTTTTTTTAAAGATTTTCTTTATCTATTTGACAGAGAGAGCACAAGCAGGGGGGAGCGGTGTGCAGAGGGAGAAGAAGAGGCAGGCTCCCTGCTGAGCAGAGAGCCCAATGTGGTGCTTGATCCCAGGACCCTGGGATCATGACCTGAGCAGAAGGCAGATGCTGAACAGACTGAGCCACCCAGGAGCCCCTCATTCTTGATTCTGATTCTTACCAAAGGCATTTGATTATAGGGAGAAGGAGAAATAGCAAAAGTAATATTAAAATAAGCAAACAAAATGGGAAGACATGAGAAACTGGGAGATCCTCAGGCCCTGACCATTTTCCAGATACTGACCATTCCTTTCCAAGCTCATTCCACTTCTTTTGACTAGCTACTAGTCCACATCAATTTGCTTATTTTAAGTCTCCTTGTAGGTGTCCCCAGAATGTTGTAAAAGGACCTCTGATTCTTTTACAATCCTGGGAAAAGTTACCTCCAAACTAGAAAACTATGTCCTTGTTGAAATGTGCCTTCTCTCACCCGATACACAAACACACAGTGCCACTTCCGACTGGCTATCATTGAGCTTTTACAGGACTGGAGACATCTGGAAAGTAAAGCAGTCTGATTGGAATAGGGCTGGATGAGCCCACAAACCACTGTCTCTTTGACCATGTTGACCATCAGCAATAGAAACTATTTTCTGAGTGGGCACAGCCATGGAGAGTGAGGTACAGGAGCTTCTTAGAGCCACTAAATAAAAAGCAGAGACTGCCAGTAACAGCTTCCTCTTATCAGGGGCGATTGGATGGTTGTCATGAGCAGCTGTTCTCTTCCACTACTGACAGGCAGCGGGATTATATCTGGGAACAAAATTCCCCACAGTACAGTTTGGGAGAATAAAAGCAGCTATGGAAGGACATTATAAAAATATTCCCTGGAGCCTTTACATTGTTTTCTCATCAAACTCTTAATATGAAATGAAGATGTACACACACACGCACGCGCACATACACATAGAGAGTTTGAGAGAAAGAACAAGAGATTGATTTTACATACATGTAAAACGAAGGGGTGATACTTAAATACAGTCCTGCAGTGGAGACAAATTATTCTTCAGTGCTATTAATCTGTGATACGCCATATCCTGAGGGCACATTCCACCCCCACCTCACCAGTGATTATTGTCATCATGAATTATTCTTGCACACTGGCTAGTCAATCCCTCTCTTCGCAGCCCTGACTAAAGAACTCTCCCAGCAATTTCAGCTGCACGTCTTCCTCACCACGGCATCTCATATCCTCTTTGTTTCCCTGGGTCTCCGATTTCATCCTTTCCACTCTCTTCTTAATCCATCATTCTTTGTGAGGTACTGCTGGTTGAGCACTGCACAATAGGCCTGGTCTTACCCTATTTACCATGCCCATTAAATCTATTAGTCTCAGTACACCATCAGCTTTTAAAAGTGCCCCTTTCACAGGCCTCCCTCTTACCTGTTCTAATGACATTGTTCCCTCTCCCACTGCCCTTTGAACACTCATGTCATTAAGCTCCAATTTCACTTTGCTTTTGATAATGACAAGATGGCTTCGCTCTATAATCTTACTCTGGAGCCTACCACAGAGTACCTTTACAGCAGCAGCTGCAAGAGATACCTATGGAGCGTTCTTCTTGCCTCTCCTTCCCACAGGGTCCCAGGGCTGCTGTTAGTGTTTGTCCAGTTGAAGCTAGCTCACAAAGACAGTTTTAACTGATCATTCTCATTGACACAGGAACATGGGTATTGTGAATGACTTAGAGCCCTTTCCCTCTTCCCCTTTCCTCCTAAGCATCCTGGTGAGATATTCATTCAGCTTCCGTTCATTCCTTCAAATATGTACTTAGCACCATGTATTTCTACTTCCAGGCTCTGGACTAGGTGTTAGGGAGACAAGAAAAGTGAGATCCAGCCCCTTCTGCAAGGAGATTTCCATCTGGGTAAAGGGGAGGGGCCAACTAACGAGGACAGTACAATGGGCTGATTGCTTTATCCAGGCCAGAGGGAATCCAATCACACCTGCTTCTGTTTTGTTGCTCTACTAAAAATAAGGGGAGTCTGCAGGGCAGAGTCAAAGTGGACTGCATCAAAATAAAATGGACCTTCGTTCATAATCTGGTTCAGACACAAATTTGGATAGCCTGAGGTAATCACATGCGGCTACAACAGACCCTCAGAGTCTTCAGCGCCACCGGTGAAAAACGGTAGCACCTACCCCCCCAGGGACTACTGTAAGGATGAAACAGAACAGCACCTGCGGAGTTTGCCTGCCTAGCACCAGATACTCCAAAAATGTTGACTGGGGTGTTCACACGTTTTCTATTTCCCAGAAACCCTCTGATTTCTGACCCAGTATCCCTCCCTGTTACCTCTGGTGCCCTACAACTGGTGATTTTTCTCATGAGTTTGTTTAAATAAATGTATGAGCCAGATCAACTTCAACTCCACCTGGGTTGAGGCAGCTCTGTTAATTTTCCATCAGCACCTTACCTTCAGAGCACCTTACCTTCAGAGCACATGTTACCCATGAAACTTTAGGCACAGGGAATTTAGTGCAGAGGCGCTTCTGGGAATTTATTCATGTCATAAAGTGGAGCAGGATTTATTACTAGTGTTAGTCTTTACTCAAGGGAAGCAAAGGACCTGATCAGCAAGGTGTATGGGGTGAGAGTTGGGCAGGTCCTGGTCAGGATAAAGCCTTACTTAGAGGCTTTCTATGTAGTGTCTCCTTTGGGCTACCTGAGCAGAAATGGCCTTAAACCCACCCCCTGCTGCATTGTAATGTGACAGAAGACCTTTATCCCAAGGAAAGGCGCTCCTGTAAGAATCCGCCACATATTACCACCCCAATGATTACATACTATCAACTTAAGGGCAGTGAAAAATGATTATTGAGCCATGTACTGACCATCCCAGCATTTTTAGTTATAGATCATACAAGAAAAATATAACTTTTTTGTTTTGTCTGTATTCAAGATAATCTTATCAGGATTGTCAGGAAAGACTAATACTGCAGTCAAAGAATATTCAGTGCCCCTTCAGGCATTTTTCAGAATTCAGAGTGTTGGCACATATTTAAAAACCAAATACAGAAGAAATGCATAACTTAGAGAGCTCAGGTGCTAAATTAGCAGAGGCTAAGGAAAAGAATGAGTCAGGGAAATAGGGCAACGCTTACCCACAATGCAACCCAGCCTTTGGCCCCAACTTTTCCAACTTTTGTCAATGCGCTGAAGTCTGGTGTTGATGCTCAAATCATCTGACAACGTGTAACTCAACCATAAGCAGTTAGACATAAGCTACAAGTGTCTATTTTTAAACACCAGCAGCAATTCCCTCAGGAAACCCAGCCTTCCTTTCAAGCCTGCTCTTCTGTCATCCCGAGAACCATTTCCTCCTATGGATGTTCCATTCTCTCGTTGGATGCCTTTAGAGAAAGTTGCCTTCCAGTTCCTAATTACCTCAAGCAGCTGCCTAATGCAGCTTCCAGGCACAAACCACTGCGGAGTATCCATTTTAACACTCAGCACTATCACTGACTGGTGTTGAGAGAGAGGGATTGCTTCTGTGCCTGTCAGGAAAACAACAGTTGTTGTATTCATTGGCCTCCCAGGAAACTGGGATGCCTTGCCATTGTGCTCGGGATTTTCCCCCAGGGGCTCTGGCTGATGAGCCATCAGGCAAACCAAAGAGGAATGGCTTTATTCTGCCCTCTGCTCTCCTTGGCAGGGGTTACATCATTTGCTCAAGTACCATCATAAACGTGCCTATACATACACTGCCTACAGAAAACATTTTATAAGCCAAAAGCAGTTATGACAAACCCCATTAAGACAATGTTCTATAGGCAACACAACACAGTGCCCAACTCCCAGGCCATAGCTTACTTATTTCAGGAATGATTCCAATTATAAAAAGCAGTCAGTAAAGACTTGTGAATTAATTGATTCCTTAATTGGTCTAGAATCCATCTATTAAATACTCTGAAACCTGCATTTTGATATAAGAGGGTGGGATTTTCAAAGCAGTGGCATTTGCTGCCAGGGCATTAGCCTGCCCACATTTTATAAAAAGGAAGGTAGTATCACTGAGGCTCCTTTGTTTCTTCACAAGCAATAGGAAAGCTGGGAAAGGGGCACCTGGGTGGCTCAGTGGGTTAAAGCCTCTGCCTTCCACTCAGGTCATGATGCCAGGGTCCTGGGATGGAGCCCCGCATCGGGCTCTCTGCTCAGCAGGGAACCTGCTTCCCCCACCCCACCCCCACCTGCTTCTCTGCCTACTTGTGATCTCTGTCTGTTAAATAAATATATAAAATCTTAAGAAAGAAAGAAAAGAAAAGAAAGAAAGAAAAAGAAAAGCTGGGAAGAAGGAGGAGGGAAAAGGAGGGGGAAAGGAATAGGAGGAGGAGAAGAAGGAGGAGGAGGCAGGGAGGAGGAAAAGGAGAAGGAAGGAAGGAAGGAAGGAGAGGGGAAGTGGGGAGGGAGGGAGGACAGAAGGAAGGAAGGGAAAAGAAAGAAATTAAAACAGGAAAGGGAAGATGTTCTTATGGGATTTGGTTTTTATTATTAAAGAAAAACAACACTTTGTCTGTATTGTTGGTGGCAGTTTATACCTGAGTGCTATTTAATTTGAGACTTGTCTTCACAGTGGCCAACAATTAATTGCTAGTGTTTCAACCTCACTATTCAACCATCTCTTCCTTTCTTTTCACAAATAGTTTCAGTAAACAATTCAGGGTCAGGAGAAAGTGTTGAAAGAGCAGGGGTCTTTAATGAGAATAAACATGCAAAATGGGTTCCCAATTTGAGAAGATTCGTCTGTTGGATACTACTACCCTTTCTCCCTTAAGGCATCTGTTGGGACCAACCTTCCAACATTGAGTTCCCCCAACACTGAGTCCACTTTGTCTGGTAATTGGGGTAACTTCCATGTTGTGACATTTTCCAGAAAAGGAAGAGACCCAGAGAGTCCTGCCTTCCCTGGGAAGCACCACATTGACTTGACATCACAAAATAGATAGATTTGCTTTGGGACAAACTGGCCACCACTTGATTCCCTGACACTCATCTTTTGCATGAGTTTCTTAGGATGGCACGAACATCAAGCTGAGTTTGTTACCAAGGAATTTGTTACATCAGAGAGGTAGAAGGCATATTGAACACGGTGATGCAGAATCTGAGTTTGAGGCCTGGTACCACTATTTAAGATGCTTAATCTTCCTCAGGGTTCTTGTCTATAAAATTAAGGACAGAAACTAGCATGCCCCACATCCCCTTCAGTGCTTCTCTCTGAATCCTCACTAAGATACCACAGATGATGTGGCCAGGGAGGGAGGTGGAGAGTATAAGAAGGGGGTAAAAGTGCATGTAATGCCACAGTTACTGAGCACCTTCCGGAACGTCATATTTTTTTTTTCTTCATTGATCTTTTGTGTGATTTTCACCAAGGCAGTGGAATGATTCATGGAAAATAGGGTTCTACATACTTTAATATGTAGTAGGAGACAAGTTATTTGAACTGAGGAGCCCAACTGTGTTTTTGTGAGGCCCCCAGCCATAATAGGACTAGCTCTCCTTTTTGTGGAAGGATGGAATTACCCACCGATACCTCTAAAATGCATACTTTGGGTGTTCATCCCAGAGTGCTGATGGATTTCTGATAGTCTTCTGCCATGACCAATGATGTGTATCTGAGAAATACCTGTCCAGGGCTAGGGAAGACTGCTACAGCCCAAGTACAACTACATGCTGCAGCATTAGCTGAGGCCCCATTAGCAGTGAACCCTCCCCAAGGCAGAGGACCCTGAAAATTAAAAAGACAAAGGGGAGAGGATGGAGGGAAGAGATAAGGAGAGAGAAGAGGAAGAGATAAAGACAGATACAGGAGGGAGAAAGAAAAACTGGGGGGCATGGGGTGGGGAGAGCAGGTCATTTTACTTCGTAAAGAAGAAGGATTAAGGAAGTGCCTTCCTTATACGTTTATCTATTAAATTCTATTTTTGCTTGTAGATTTGTTGAGGCAATGGTAAATAGCGTCTTAGCATTTTCACTGTTGTTTGTAATAGATACTAAGGCTTTTCACCAATATTTGAGATTTTCTATTAGACCCAGAATGAGACTGCCCTTCCTTGCCCCCTTGAAATTGGGCAGAGACGTGAGCCAATACAATGTGTATTGCTCTAGGGCAAAACCACTAAGAAGCAGGTATTTTTCAGGCTTCCACCGACGAAACCACCAAATCTCTAATCTTTGGAGGTTCCACCCACCTGGCTCCAGATGCAGGAAACCTGAAACAGAGTGCCCGGCTGCCCACAGTGGACATGTGTTGTAAGCAAGAAATGGAACGTTGTTGTTTTGAGTCACTAAGACTTGGAGGTTCTTATTGCAACGTAACCTAATCTAACCTCACTGATGCGTTGTTATTCCTGTGTGTGATTAGTTTAAGTCTGTCAGCTACTATTGTTTATAGTGCAATTTTGCAAGACGCAAAATTTCTAACATTTAAATAAATAGATGATAGATAGATAGATAGATGATAGATAGGTTTCTCCAGGACTGGGCTCTGTTCACAAGGAGTTTTTAGAATCTTTTGCTGAGTGTGGAATTCACCAGTTGCAATTTTATCTAAACAGAATTTTCCATATATTTATAGCACACTAGGTCTGAGAGGAAATGTTGATTGGAAAAAATAGAGAAATACTTTTGCCATCATCATAGACATTTTTCAGAGATTACTATTAGTGAATAATTTTATGAGTATATAACAGCTGTAAACTTGTCAGAAATAGACAGTAGAAAAATAAAATTATTGTTGTCATGATTATTTTATCATCTCCAATATCCTGCAGCTAAGTTCTCAATGATTTTTAACACCAAATAAAATTCAGCCAGTTCAAAACAGGTTTATAAACGTAATAATCCTGTGAAGTTGAATCTGTAATGACTAGATTGATCTGAAAACATTTTTTAGATGAGCGTTTTTAGCTAAAAGAATTAAATATTAGAGAATGTAGACATAAATAAACGTTACCTAGCCTTTCCTGAACAAAGCCTCACCCAGCTGTTGACACCTTTAATACAGAAACCTAACCGATAAAGTCACTAGTTTATGACAACAGTTTGCATAGTCTGGAAATCATGGCTTTTCTCTACACTCTCAACCAGTAACAGCTAAATACGAGAGCAGTATCTTCACAAAGTGGGGAACAGATTAGCCTCTTCGATTTCCAGTCCATCTCCCATGTTCTAGAAACACCCTGGCAGAGGTAATATAATTGTAGGTCCTCACTCTGACAGAAATGCTCTCTTAAACTTGAAGTTCTGATAAACCCAAAGAAGAAAGCCCAAGAACAGAAATATTGTCATTCTTCAATGCAGATTAGTAGACAACAGAGAACCTGGATTAGAAATAGCCTGTAAAAAGCAAAAGAACTTGACAAAGATAGATCTGAGCAGAGAAAGGAGCATTATGTTCATTTCTTTCCACGTCCAGAAGGATTGGGGGTGATGAACTAAATAGAAGTTTCCCCAGACCTACATCAAACCATATCAGTAAGCACACCCCACTTTGAACAGGCTCTAAAGTTAAGACTGCCAAGTGACACGTTAATTCCATTATAAAGTAAAATTCATATGCATTTTATCTTAATAAATCATTTTTCCTTTATTTACAATAAAGAATCAAAGGACTCCTTTTCTTTATCATTTTTTTCTACTTTTTTATAGGTATAAATCATTTGTCATAAAAAGCAGCTGTCCCCAAAAAATTCTTTTCCATTTCATCATAATCACAACTTAAAGATTCAAAAATATCTTTAGTAAACAGGCATATACAGTAATGTATGTTATAAGGAATAAACATAAAATGAACACTTAATGATCTCATCTCATGTCAATAATCAAAAATAAGCATAGGACCAACAACAAGAGAAAAGAGCTCAGTCAATTATGTCAACATTGCTTAGTATTTCTCGGTCTTTATCTGTAGAGAAAAAATTTTTTAAATGTTTTTGTCTGCTATTTTCTGTATTAGATTTTTGGAAATTATTAAAATATGCACTAAAAAATACAGTACCTTCACCATAGTCTTTCTGGTTGTAAAATACTACAACAAATGCACTGAACCTGTATGATAATTTAATAAGGTCATTGGAAGATGGTGTATTTTAGCTTCTTTTCAATCTCAAATAATAAACCCTCAATTTATCAGAAGACCATAATGTACTCTTATTTAAAGCTAGTTAACTCACTTTTTCTGGTGATTTTGAATAGAATCAAATTTTCCTTACTGTTTCAAGCCTCATTATGAAAAAATTTCCCCATATTTTTAAAATTTTTATAAATTTTATAAGATGAATTAGTATTTTCCTATTGTTGTAAATCCATGTTTTTAGACATAAGTGGTCATTCCTTTTAAAATGCAGGATCTTTCAGGACATAAAAATCCACATCAATAGAGGTGATACAGATATAGCAAAGATTTAGGACAGCTGTTCTCAGTAGGGGTAAATGTATAAAAATCACCAGGAAGATTTTTCTTTTTCAAACTACATATGTCCATCCCCACTTGAGAGTCTGGAATATGTGTGGTCTAGAAAAAAATCCTCTGGTGATCCTGAGGTTCGTTGCTTAGGAGATTGGTTAACTCCTTGAATATAGCACAGAAGTGTTGTTCGTTTGTTTTTACTAAATTTGCATATTGCAATATTTTCTTCTTTCTTAAAAATTATGTGCAGGGGAAAAAACCTCAAATTAATTTAGAGAACTGATCCACTGAGTTTTTAGTTAAGGTCTTAAATGTATGGCTAGCTCTGCTTGTCTATCTATATTAACAAATATGTCGTCTTTGTCTTTGACCAAATTGGTAACGTTTGCTTAGAAAACTGAATCTGAAGAGTGGACTATCACCACCAAACACCTCTGCTTGTAGTTAACGGGCTTTGCTGTAGCCTGCAGGGAGCAAACAGTAGCCAATGGGCCAAGTCTAAAACACAGAAAGTGAAATGGTTCTATTAAAGAAAGCAATTCCAGCATTGGGCTTTGCAAACTAGGCTAAAGCTCTAAACTGCAAAATTATCTTGATGCATGTGATTGGGAAGGACTAATTAGAAGAGAGGATGACATTTTATTTTCTAACCAGCCCTCTCTGATCTGAAGCCACGACACCCCCTCACTTGTTACCTAGCAACCCTTTTTTGTATATGTAAGGTTACTCTATTCCTGCTTTGTTATTCAATTTACTTGCCATTTTAAGTGTCCTGATTCTCTTTAGGACTATCCCACCCTGTAGGATTGGCCTTAGGCTCTAAAATATTAAAGGGACACCAATTAAGTGGATCCCAATGTCATTGTACAGCCCACTGCCATCCGTAGATCAGTGCTAAACAGATGCTGCAGATATCTCCCCTTGGTCTTTGTGATTTTACCAGAGCCCCTCCCTGTCTGCGCCCCAGCCAACAACCCTCCGCCTAACCCAGAAATTGCTGTCATTGCTTTTATCTTGATTGAAAGAACATAAGCAGGACTGGCTCCTTTTAACTCAGTGGAAAAATGACTATCAATTTAAACATTAACTGGTGTCCAATCTAATCATGAAGCTAAAAACAGAATTTGCTCCCGCACGTTGCTGTTTCTCAGAAAATCACCACCTAGCTAAACTTCACAATTCCACCTAAACCCTAGCAATATGTAAATAGGTAATCAGCCACATTTGGAAACGTATTTTTTAATCAGGTAGTTTAGATGCATAATCACCTTCAAATCAAACCACCATTAGAGGCCATTAACTCTTGAAGGAAGGAAACTCAGCTGGCAGTCAGAGCTCTATCAGAGATAGAGATCCCGTTCCACCTTCAGTTTTTGCACAGCCCTGGGCTTACACTCATCTTTCAGTTGCCTTTTTTTTTTTCCTCCTTAAAGAGAATTGTGATTCTTTCTTAATGCTGGATAAGAATTAGGAGGCTTAACAAAACAATCAGCCTATAGCACTTGAGTGCTTAGAAAAGGTCTATTGCCTCTTTACTGTTCTATTTTCCTCTCAATCAGTCACTTGAGAATGGCTCCTAACACCAAAAATCTAAGTATCTCCAGAACACCAAACCCTGGTACATTCTAATACACAGTATCTCATATACAGTCTAATGTTCATTCTAATGATATAATTTGCTCAAGGTAGTAGCACAATATTGCTTTTCCTAAAATAACCCTTTAAAAGAACCTGTACTCCCCTTCACAGTAGTACCCAAATAATTCTAAAACCTTCACTGCAATTCTTTTGGGGTTTTATACAGAAAAGGAATTTGAAAGCATTTGTTGTCACTCTCCTACTGTGCTGGTTAGGGGATAAAGGCAACAGGTGGACCTAAGTCCTAGGATATGAGACAGTGGGGTGTATGGCCTGCCAAATTTAGATAACTCAATTAAAACAACCCTATTCACCCACTCCCAAGAAAAAAGCTGGGGGCTGGAGGAGGGGGAGATGGCCAGCATGGGTGACAACTGCAGATTTTCTTCTCTGGGGTCATTAACTATGTTTGTATATCTATAGCATAACTGTGTTATAAACTAGCATGGTTATTTTTGCCATTGCCTCATCACTCAGTGCAAAAGGGCAGAGGTGATTGCTTATAAATTCACACAGCTGCTGGCTGAGAGAAGGCATTTGGAAAATAATTCAGTAACATGGGCCTTTATTTCACTGAAAGACTTGTTCTTTGAGGAACATTCTACTCACCACCACCACCCCCAAACCAAGAGAGCACCAATCCTCCTGCAAAACCTTCCCAGGTTAAAGCAAAGCACAATTTCCAGTCCTTGTGCCAGCGGAGGTATGCAAAGATTTTCTCAGCAGGAAGTCACTCATAGACATCACATGAATATTTAAACAATGGGAAGCCAGCAAAAGATTCTTTCACGCTGCAGGATGATAGTGACTTCTGAAATTATCACAATTATCATTCCATTATTGCAAAACAAATGACCTGATTTATTATGCTCTGCCTCTGCTCATCTCTGGATCTCTTCCTGATATATTACACAACCGGTTACTTAGGCATTCTACACAAACAGCATTTGTATCGACTACTTCATTAATATTTTGATTATTATAAATCTCAGGAACTCAATCCACATCTTAGGCTAGAGTCACCTCTCTCCCATCCTTTCTCTCTGAAGATGATCAGAAAATTTTAGAGTGGGATACGGTGATGAAGCCTATAGAATTCTACAAAACAAGGTAGCTGACCACATAATTCTCCCTTCATTGCAGAAACACTCCTCACTTACGTCGCACAGCAGCAAAGTCAACAGTTCTTGAATCAGCAGGAAAAAAGCTTGCATTCGGGAAATCTAGGCAGAAGTGCTATTCCCTAACATGATTCCAGGGTGTCACAGCTCGTCTCTAAAAAAAAAAAAAAAAATCCTGGTTGTTTTCCCTTTAAGGAGTGAAGGTAAGAAAAAAAAAAAATCATGGAGGAATTACAACAGTTAAGTCATCAATAAAGTAACAGAGACAATACTAAAAGCCAGGTCTTCCAATCCTAGTCTCTCTTAAATCCTTCAGCTGCATGAGGCAGCTCCATGTGCCCTGTTTACCGACCCAGAACAAGTTTGTTTACCCTCTTAGCAAAACTCAGCAAAGAGTAGTTATATCCCACCAGTGACACAGCAGGGCAAAAACAGGAATTTGGGGACCAAAAAATCAAACAACACACTTGCCAAAAGCAGATCATGGCAACATGCATGTTGTAATGAGGTAATCAATGAGCCGTGAGTCAAATTCCTACTTCTTCCACTGGAACATTATCACAGTTTAAAGTGCTTGAAAAAGAGCATGTCTGCAATACACTAATGACTTTAAATGGGCTCATGTGTCAGCCTGTAGGTTGAAAAGAAAACTGAAAGCATTTTTCATGTGCTGTGAAATGACTCTGCAAATGATTTTAAGCTTTACCTGTCCAGCAACAATCAGCCCTTTCCTCATCTGGGTCTAATATGTGCTCAGGAGGCACATATTACCATCTGCTCTCAAGGTGAATCTAAAATAGGTAGTGCCAGGCAAACTACCAATGAAACCTTTGGATGAACTCTCCCGGCAACAACCCTCCCACTTCTTTCATTATACTTCCCTTCCACCCCCTATTGTACTTCCCCACCCCATCCCCCGCAAAAAAAAAAAAAAAAAAAAAAAAATCAAAAGCAAGTATAGAATTGCCAGAACTCCAAAAACAACTGACCTTGTGGAAACTTGTGAAGTTTCTACTACAATAAATACATCTTGAACATTATATAAGATATTATACAAATATGAACATGACACAGTCCATCATCAAGGAAATGAGAATATTGGAGAAATACAGAAATAAAAAAGAATCAAGATAATTCATTTGAAACAGGTCACTATATACAGGCAATTTAATATGAATTTGTTGATTGTTTATTAGAGAACTTCATTAGAACTGTATCCAGTAGACAAGAAGAAAGGAACTAAGGTAATCTTATTTTGTGGTTCGGGGAGAAAATCAGACTATCACTCAAGAGCCATTTCAATAAAGATTAGAAAGATAGTAATAACTCCTAATCCTCTTCCAGCTTCAATCTCAGAAATTAACATTGAAGAAATAACCAGAAAATGGGGAAATTTGACAGGTTGGTGTGTTCTTATCTCTGTAGATCATAATAGTTGGAGTAGGATGCTAAGGAAATAGTTGTTTGCTCCCAGACAGAGGCATGAAGGAAGACCATGTCTTGGATACAATATTTTTCTAGAACCGAGAGTTTATCTGCTTTGATCTGGAGAGAATCATGGCCTGACATTTTATTTCCATCCTCTACATGGGAGTGACCATCCTCATCTCACATAAATAATGCTAAAAAATATTATAAAATATCCATAACCCTCCCTTTATTCAAACAGACATACTCTCTGAAATGAATGATGTCTAAGAGAAGTGTGTTTATTTCCCTTTGCATTGGGAAGGGTGCACAAATAAGGCCATGCAGTAACAAAAGACAAAACTGAATCTTTTGAAGTACGGCAATATTTTTTGGTAAAACAAATATTATTTGTGCCCATTTTCTAGCTAGCATCAAAACCTTTTCTGTGTTCTATTCCCTATCAGTCATGAGTGATAAAACCTGGAATTTATAAGACATTTTGTAGCCCAGCAAGGGAACGAGAGAGAGAGAGAAACAGAGAGAGAAGTGAAAGAAACAATGGCTGCACTGTATACATGTGCAAGTTTAAACCTTGGAGGAAAGTGTTCTGTTGCATTATGAATACCTTGAAAGAGTGCTCTTTTTTTCTACTATAAATTCTCAGTATTCTGTTATAATCTTCTATTGTCTAAATCAGACACATCTCTTACCACGAAACAAGTTGTAATTGGCCTTTGGCACCACAACTGGAATAATGCAGGAGAGGTTTTGGCAGACATCATTTAATGTTCTTCCGCTATACTTTCCAGGATGTTTGTTTTATTTTATTTCCTTCGATCCAAATGAATTTTTAAAAATTAAGGGGTAAATATGTTTTCCTGTGTATCCTGAATTTCTTTGGTCCACTTGCAAAGGCATAATGATGCTAAAGGAGTATTTCCACCATTTTGAATCTAAGTTATAACTTAAAAACAAAAGAGATAACCCTCCATTACTGTGGATTAAGGTCTCTAGCTGTATAAACTCTAGTCTGAAAATGTCAGTAAATCAAAATTAATAGACATGTTTTCAAAGAGCTTGCAAAATCTAAAGTATGGTAATCATGTAACCAAATATGTGAGAAATGTCAGTGTTTGCATTGATATGGTATTATTAAGTTGATATTACATGGATTAATTGCTCTTTACCTTAGTATTTGTTCCATTGATTTTGAATATCCAAGGAGGTATTTTTAAAAAGGAAAGAAAAAAATAAACAAAAGAGCCCTGGCCTCACTCCAGCTTTACCGAATTAGAATTTCACAGAGTTGTGAGTGCTTGGGAAATTTTTTAAGCCCCACAAGTGATTCTGATGCTTAGACAAGGCTGAGAACCACAGGTCTATTCTAGCCTTCAGGAAGTGGGTTTCCTACAAGATGAGAAGCAAATGGGTTTCCATCTTTCCAAGGTTCCAAGCAGAATGATGGCAACAGTTTTAAGTTCTCATGGCAAAATGTTATCTATACCTTCAAGAGACGGCACAACACAGGTGGTCTAAACAGTTCTGCAATATCACCACAAAAATCGTCCAAATATTGTAACCAGTTTTCTCTCTTTTGTTTTTAAATAGGAGCTCCCAATGTCCTCTTCAACCTTGACCATTCATATGACTCAACAGAATACACTCACTCCAGGCACATCATCTATTTTATAGAGAGCAGTGCTTTGGGTAGACAATTTGTTCAAGAATTTCACCTTGCAGATAGGTTAACTGGCAGAGAATAGAAGAACAGAAGAATATAAAACTGTCAAATGGAATCACATTAAATTGATGAGTTCCCAGAACAGAAAGCCTACTGCACCCCTAACAATTTCCCAATCATACTAAACTTTGAAGCAGAAAAATCTAGAAATAAAGTAATCAAATTCCCCAAATATATGGCCATAGGCTAATACCAGCTTATGCTGTAAATAGACAAGAATAGGGTAACAATTATACACACACACACACACACACACACACACACAATACTCTGACATGACCAATGTGGTAGTATGTCAATTCTCTAGCTAATTTGACAACAGGGAACAAAATATATAAGACAAAGTAATCTCCTTGCTTATTTAACAATGTAAGAGTATCTTCTATGTCCTGGGCACTGGGCAAAACATTCAGTCAGTATTAGTTCATTTGATTAATGCTCACAGCAACTCTATGATATACTTACTATTACTATCCCTACTTTACAGATGATGAAAATGAGGCATTGGAAAAGTTTAGTAACTTACAAAGACCATGTAATTAGTAAACAGAAGAGAAAGGGTACAAGTAAGCCAGTCTGCCTCAGGGTCCATGAAGTTAACTTCCATAGTCTATAGTCTGTCATCTGTTACCCACAAACCATATGGCAGAGAAAGTCTATCTATGTACTCTCCCAACAGGTCATTTCATTCCTTCCTTCTGTCAAGTTAGGACATTTTCTTACCTCCCCTTTCACCTACCAAAGCTTATGCATATGATATTTAATTTCCTCAAGGTCTTGATATCTGCTAGTTCATAGACTCCACATCAGAGGTCAACACATAAAAATGGCTTAACATGTCATCTCTTAAAGATAATAGCTTTCCACCTCATCATGGGCTCTTAATGCTTAACTCAAAGCACAATTTACTATGGAATTCTGGCCACTGATGCCGATAGATAGTGTCTTTGGGGTAGAATCTATATCTCATTCATATGTGTACTGTAAGCAACCAGCACAGTGCCTGAACAGAACTCAATCCTAACGTAAGTTTATTGGACTATTAAAAGCAGACCAGGATGCTCCTGCAATCGTCCCACACAGGCCAACTTCTTCCACAAAAGGACTAGTTGGCCTATCTAATGTGAGCTCTCGTAGCTCCTTTGGGCTCAAACTACTAAAATACCTCCAAAATGGGACATGTTGGTTAAGAATCTCCTTTTTCTTCTCATAAAAGTAGGCCACATATGTTACATAGGAGGATTTCTATAGGCAGCCACATTCCAGCCATTCATAAGGAAGAGAGAATGGACCTTGGGCCCTGAGTGCCAAGAAAAGGTGAGTTTTGATGAAAGGATACCTAGAAGAAAGAACCTGATCATGGGTCACTCTTTAGGTGTCACAAGTTGTAGGCTTCTGACAACATGGAATCCTGGCTTCCCAGGGGAAACTACAAGTTAAGAAAAGCTTGCTGAAAACAAACAGACATCTAAAATGGGAAATGAGAAAATTACTTTGGAGCTTCACAGATTTGCCTAGGGATATGCCTATAGAAATGTCCCTAGTGAGACAGATATTTCCCAAGGTAGCCCTACACAAACTCTCATTCCACATGTTCTTTTGTCCACATGACATTGACACACCCCCCATTAAAAGATGAGCCATATCCACATATCCACCCCACCCCCCAACACACACACTTAAATATGGGCAGGTCTGAGACTACAACAGAAGTGACTATGTCACTTCCAATGATAGGTTATAAAGGGTAATACAACTTCTGCCTCGTTTTCCTGGGACACTTACTCTTGGAACTAGACTATTAAGTAGCCAAGGAGCCATATGGAAATGGTACATAGGGGTTCCAGCTGACAGCCAGCATTAACCACCAGACATGTGAATAAGGAAGCCTTCAAGGTGGCTCCAGCTCCAGCCACCATCTGACTCCAATCACATGAGTCACTCTAAGAAAGAACCAACTAAATAAGCCCAATCAACCCTCAGAAGCATGAGAGATAATAATAAAATTATTGTTATTTTTAGGTCATTAGGTTTTGGGGTTATTTGTTATACAGCACTAGTACCTGAAACACCCAGCCTGGAAACAGGATCAGGAACCACTTTCTGCAAACACAAGGATTAAAGCTCAAAGAAGGGTTGGGTTTTCCTAACAGCACATGAGAGAGCTAAAGAAGTTCAGAAATTTGATGGGACTGGTTGAGTCACAGCAGCCAGAAAAACTCCTTTTCCCTTTCTATAAGTTCAGAAGCTATAAAACCTCCCTGAGAGCGTGCTGAGTCTGCCCAGAGAGAAGCCACCTCACAGATGATTAGAATGTAAGTGGATAACGAGCCATTTGAATTATCTGCTCTAGTTCAAACACATGCTGTTGCCAATATGCTGTGGCAGCCAGCTAACATCTGAGCATCTTTAATTTAAATTGCATATACTTAACTTGAAATGGCATCTATACTCTCAAACTAAGAATTTACTGTACCATCATCAGATCATAGGAGAAATCATCTTTTCAGGAATTTCCTAAATTTGCCTTTTTACTGCGCTCTAATGTGGTAACAGCTTAATGCCTGATGGCACCCAAGTCAAATGTTTCAGAGTATGAGATATAACTCCTATTCCAATCAGTTTGTTAATACACATGCTGTTTCCTGTCTACATATGTGAATGGAATAATTCTCAGCAGCTTGGGTCTCATTCCCTCATAAACACAAAATTGTATCTGTAACCTTAAACAATAGACACATTCATAAAGCCAGCATTTAACTTCTCAAGGTTTATCAGAAACAAAACTTTCAAGGCAAAAACTACAAAGGAAGCTTAAAAAAAGAAAAAATCTTATGACAGAAATTTCAGATTCTACTCAAAATAAAAATAATAAAATTTTAATATAGCGTCTGTGGGCCTCAAATTTTAGGTTCAGGATAAAGACAAAAAGCAAATATAACAAAACCATGTCAGACCTAGTCATACTGCATTCACTATTTACAAATAGATTGGGAGATTATATAATTAAAATGACCTCTTTTCAGCTATCATCCTCCTTGATTGACTTCTGCCATATTTAGCATTGCTGAACACCTAACTTTCCCCTCCCTCTGTCCCAAAGTTTTCTTTTTCCTTGGATTGTTACAATATGCCATTCCTGCTTCTTTTCTTGCTTCCCGGGAGGCAGTCTCTAGAATCTAGACCAACCTGACTCATATGCTCTGTCAGCCCCTCACTGGCTGGTATGACTTTTCACAAGCTAAATGATTGAGCCTCCCTTTCTGTATCTATAAAATAGAGATAATAATGATATATTTCACACAAAAATACAGTGATGATTTAATGAAATAAAGCATAAGTACAGAATAAGTATTCAGTAAATGTTAACTATTATTTTAATGTGCCTCAGTGATTCTTAGTGTCTTTTGTTGTCTTACTTCCTCTCTCCTGGCCCCTGAAAAATCTGTTCTCAGCTCCTTTTCACTTCCTCCTGATTATTGTCCTGTTCTTCTAAAAGAATCAAGTCATTACTACTTTGTGTGTCTAGTTCTTGAGGGCAGTACATATATATCTGAGATCTTAGAATGATCTACTAATAGTTCTATCTATGGGCTATCAGTCTAGGGATTCTGAATCAGAAGACCCTTATGATCAATCTGTTTTAGAAGAAGTAAAGTTAAGATCTGAGCACTGAAGCCAGTCCTGTGACAATCTAGCAGATTAGGCAAGCCCTACTCCTGTGTGTCAGGCTATGCTGGGTTTACCTGTCCTATTACAATCTCCACCTTTCTCCACCCAGCTCTATGCCTTGAGCCTGCATGGACTATATCAAGAGGCTCCCATGCCCTCTGGCTTCTAATTCGGCTTGGTTGATGGGGATCCTTAGAAAGCTATTGGAGAGAAGCAAGAGAGTGAAGTTGGCATATTTATTCCCTTGGTTCCTCCCTGTGATGTCAACTATCTTTGCTGATTTTATCCCTCAACTAAATATCACAGCTTTCTTACCCGGCAGCACTCTCCAGAAGACACTGTCCCGTGGCACTCTAGGCCTCCATGTTACCAGTCCCAGGGCACATCACTAACTTGCATCTACCTTTGAACACAGTTCTTTCATTAAACCCTCATCAAATGATTCCAAATTCAGTATGCCATTTGTCTTCTGCTGAAATCCTGACTTAAAAGCCTGTTTATTTAGTGACATTGTCTTTCCTTTAAAAAAAGATGTAAAATTGACTTTTAAAATCTATGGTAAGTATAATAAAACGATGCTGCAAAAAACTACCAAATTATCCATAATCCCACCACACCATTAGAATGTCAATATATTGCTTCTCAGTAATTTTGATACATATTTAACATAGTTGTAATTAAAGTATTTTTAAAATTTCATGCCTTTTTCCATTTAATATTATAAAATAAGCATTTTCCACTTGGCTAAATAATCTTTATAAACATCATCTTTAAATCTTCATAATATTCTATTAAAGGGATGTGCTACAATTTCCTGTTTTTTTCTCATATTAGTAAACATTTGGCATGCCCTTTCAAATAACCCTTTTAATGCATAGATTCACACATACCATTACACATATGGTGATTTCCTTTCCATTTCTCTACTAGTTTTTCTAGAGGGCAATTTTTAAAATTTACATATGTTCTGTAAAACAAAAGTATTTATGTTCCCAGAGATCTCTCCTTTGAAAAAGTTCACCTGATTTTGTGTAATGACAAGTACAATGGACTTGAAATCAGAAGTCCTTGATTCAAAGCCCAAACATTTTGTTGTAGTCTCTATGACAATGAATACTTCCTAGAAGAGGTTAAACAGTTGATCTCTAAGGCCCCTTCAGGTCTGATATGCTCACAAATGATTCAGAATAGCTTCACAATCGTAAAGATGAGAAGAGTGGAAAGACCATGAGTCTTCAGTTTGGAAGGATGATATCTTAGAGATCATCTGATTGACAATGCATTTTCTCCTTGTTTTTAATCAGCACTCTGAGAATTTCCCATCTTGTGTATGAAGAAGCTGAGGCTCATGGAAGTCCCATGACTTGTTAAGTCACACCAGACCATTAGCACTGGAGCCAACATTCTACCCACCCTGGTGACTCCTGGGCCAGTGGTATATACAGGGCTCCCTGGGTATCTTCTGAGGGGAATCTTTATTTCAACAGCAGCCAATCTGCCTCACTTATTCCAAAGATATAACTCCTTCATCTGCAAGAGTATGGCTTTTTTCATCTTGTAAATCTTTAAACTTCCTCACCATGCTTTTCCATCAAATGATGTCACTGATTCTCTCCCATATTGTAAATGAAATTGCTAATAAAAACAAATCAAGAGTCATTATAAAAAGCAGGAGTGTCCACATAGCTTTTTCTAGTGCCCAAAGTACCTGGCAATAGAAGGTAAGCATTTGAGGCCAAAATGGAAAAGAAAATGAAGGCTACAAAAACAAAATAAAGTTGAACATTCAAATTAAACTAATAGACAGTGGTACCCCAAACCTGTCACTGCCTAGCTCTGCAAATACTCTGAATTGGCAGCAGCAATTTTAGCATTCTGCATGCCACCCATGAAGTTTTTCAAAAGAATTGTCTCATACATTATCTCATTTTCTTCTCACAACAACCCCTTGAGGTAACTATAGCAAGATTTTCCACTGAACAGGGAAAGAAACAGAGAAGATGACCTGACCTTGGCACACATTTCTTTGTCTAAGACTTGGTTGCCCTAAACAGAAATTAGGAATTGGAGGAGCACCCTAAAGTCAGACCACCTGCCTTTTGCGGGGAGGGGAGGATGTCTTCAGAGCATAGCTGCAGCTAGAATCTGGAGTCCCTAGCCAAATGAAACTTGAAGCCCTACATGTTTAAGCAGAGACACCCTGAAATATATTTTTTAGTTTTCTTGGATGCCAAGATTTCAATAAAATAAAAGAATATATCCTTCCAAAAATCTACTCTCCGAGCTTCTAGAAACAGGGGTCCAAAATGAACTGTGAAACAGGCCTCTTTATGAATTACTCCTAAACAACCATACAGACCACAGAGTCAATGTCTACAAGGCACTGGCAAAATGAGAAAATAGAAAAAGAATACTTGGTGCCTCATCACTTTGTTGAAACACAATGTGAGAACTAGAAGGAACCTAAAAACACTGAATTCAACCTTTTCAATCTTGGTTTCTGCATTCTCTATCCTTCTTGTCTGGATACCCCTCATTCCCATATTCTGATGCCATAGTCCCTCAGAAACATTGACAGCATGCTATCATTCTCACTTATCTTGTATTCATTTCCTAAGAATAATGCTGTCAAAAAAAAAAAAAAAAAAAGTCCTGACAGTGAATTAAGAAGGATAATAAATTATCCCTCTGTACCCAAGTCATCCTTTCTTCTTCCTTCCAGTTTGTTGTATGAATCATCCACAACTTCCCAGACACCCCCTGCATGTGACTGATTCAACCCCCATGAGAGATGGGGGGCAGCTGTTAAAAGGAAATCCCTCTGGCTCTTACTGCTTGGTTTTTTGGCCTTGACTTGGTGTGAGAACTAAGTGGTTGACGTCATGGCCACTACTTTGCAACCATGAATCATTTTTAGCAAGATATAAAGCCCATATGATAAGAATGACAATCCAGAAGGTAGGAAAAGCCTTATAGTACCCCTAAGTAGGTGAACAAAGTTTCAGGTGACCTAAATTCCAAATCCTTGTATATAATAAATATTCCTTGGTTGAAACCATGGTTAGATGGCTTTTTGATTCTCATAACTGAATGCATCTTGACTGATGACTATACGCTTTCAGGTAATACATGCAGTTTAACGTAGGTTTCAACACCTCAACCCATAAGATCAGCTAAAACGTTCATTGTGGGTTCCTACAGCAATATAGTAGTAAAGGTATCTTTAAGTGGCCATTACAAATGGTTTTGCATTCCTTCTCGCAGCATTGTTAATGGTTTTTGTTGTTGTTGTTTGTTTTTTGTTTTTTTTTAAAGATAGAAGAGGAATACATCCCCATTGGAAAACGTGTCACTGCAATAATTAATAAAGCAGCAGAAAAGCAGGGTTCTCCTCTTTATATTAACCTTTAAGTGACATATATGCTCATCTCCCCAAAATACAGATCTGCCTATTCCCAAAACAAGTCCTTTGTAAAAGCTAAATGGAACACATCCCACTGCCAATACAAATACCACCATCAAAAAGCAAGTACTATATGTTGGCTAACTGAATATAATAAATACATACATACATACACACATAAAGCAAAAAAAAAAAAAAAAAAAAAAAAAGGGAACCACTTTATTCATCAAAAGGCAATAGTTCCAGGAAGACCATAATACCTCATTATCTTTTATAAACTTACCTCAGTATTTTTAGCATCTACACTGTTCATCCCTTGTTGAGTTTTTAGTGGTATCATATGGAAACTCCCTTTTCACTAATAGATAACCTCCATTTGTGAGAGGCTTATGTAAAAAACATGTTCTTGGGGTGCCTAGGTAACTCAGTTGGTTAAGGGTCTGCCTTCACTTCAGGTCATGATCTCAGGGTCCTGGGATTGAGCCGCATGTCAGGGCGGCTGCTCAGTGGGAAGCCTAGTCCTCCCTCTTCCTCTATTCTTTGTCCCCTTTGTGCTTGCTTTCTCCTCTCTCTCTCAAATAAATAAATAAAATCTTTAAAAAAAAACAAACAAAACAACAACAATAGTAACAAAAACATGTCCTTACTAAGGTATGAGCCTTGTGAGAATAGAGTTTCAGATTGTTCAGAAGGGCCCATTCAAAATTTCTTCGAGTGGTCTCCCAGAGCAGTGATTTGTAACTGTCTGAGTCAGGGGTTAGACCCCAGTTTTCCTGTTGTATATTCCATGTTCAATATCTTAAATGCATTTGCCCTCCTTCAGGGTTTCCTTCACACCTTTTATGGAATGTGGATCTTTTTGTACCTCTAATTATAGGTAATGTGCATTTCTCACATCACCCTGTAGAAGACAAGATTTTTGAGGGTAAAAGCTTTGTCTTTTTAATCTACTCAAACCCATCAATGCTCAGACAAAAGCCTTTTACTTTTTATTTAAATTGCTTGGGCATCATTTCCACTCCTGCATCACACATTTATAACCACCATGGAGGAAAAACATGGCAAAATACCCGAGTGCAGCCCACACAGCAGCAAATGGAGAGACAATGTTCTAAATAAATTTTCACCATTCCTAAGTCTGATGTCGAGGTCAAATTTCTCTCATTTAAAAATTTTAAAACACAGATACAACTGTTCAAGGGCTCAAGTTTTACAATCCCATTCCAAAAACAAAGTAGTCAGGAGTTGGTTTCAGATTTAGATTCCTTTGCTAATCTGCAATTTCGGAGTTATAATAAAGCCTTGTGACCTTTGCACCTTAAACCAGCTGTTTCTTTGCCCCCTCTCCTCATTGAACTCATCTCCTGACTCCATCACGTTGCTTTCTTCGGTGTTTGCTGCTCAAACTTTTTATCGTCCACCGCATATCCTCCCTACTTTCTTGATGCCTTCATCATTCACCTTTCCTCCCTCCTAGAATACTATGAAGTCAAGTCTCTACCTCTTAACAGAGGGACTGAGGGCATTCTCCAACCAGTCTAGTCCTCAACCCTATATCCTCAACCCCCTCTGGTATAGTCATTACTCTTAAACCTCTAGCTTGTGCTCTTATCCTTCCTCATTCTTCAGGACATATGTCTACTTCTTCTCAGTTACTTAAGGATAAACTGCATATACCACTTTCTTAATTTCAAATGTACAGCTCTCCATTGTGTTTCCTTCAAAAAAGGTGGTGTCTGTATTCTGTATCTTCCAATATCTTTGTCCATCCCTATAGGCTGCTCACCCAGGAAGTACCAATTGTTTAATGTCAATACAAAGAAGAAATAGTGCAATGTGCACTGAGGCTACTTTCCAGTTGTGGGATACATTTGCTGTCACCGAGGCCTTCTTCTTTCATACCTGTGTAATGAAATGATTGCTCAGACACATGAAAAGAGGCAGAGAGAAGCCTAGAAATGGCTGGAACCCACGGAGTCCTAGTCAGGGGAACAAATCTCAAAAAGTACCCAATAAAAAACTTTTTCCAGATATTCCACAATTAAATTAAGGAAATAAGTCATGTAAGTGGCTATCTTTAAAAACAAGAGCTAGCTAATATTGAGAATTTAATATATGTCCAGTCAACCCTCCTACAAAGAATAAAGAATAATATAAGGAGGCCTCTGGCCTTCAGTAATTACAAATTATTGGAAGAGATGCTAAATATTTAAGAATTCAAAGGAGGACACATATATTCTGCCTCAACCTGTTGTATCCTCCATCTTTGTTACCAACCTATAGCCAGTCTCTGCATGCCAACAGGTTTCATTCTTTTAGGCATTCTCCCTTCCTCATTGAATATTGGGGGAAATCCAATAGCAACCAGCTTGTTGTCTAAGCAGACACTTTGAACTTCAATCAGAAAGTCAGTTCAAACTTGATGGTGGGTGGTCTTAGTCTCTCATTTAATGAATTTAGCATGGACACAGAAATGTTTTTACCCATATGATTTTCAGACTTCCCAGTTCCTACAGTGTATTTCTCCCCCCCCTTTGGCATTTGTTATAATTTTTTTATTGTGTTATGTTAGTCACCATACAGTATGTCATTAGTTTTTGATGTAGTGTTTCATGATTCATTGTTTGCGTATAACACCCAGTGCTCCATGTAGTCTCTGCTCTCCTTAATACTTTTTTTTTTTTCTCCTTAATACTTTTTTTTGTTTCCTGTGGCTTTGAAGACATGTCTTGAAAGAAGTTGCTGCGCCAATATTAAAGAGGTTACTGCCTATGTTCTCCTCTAGGATTTTGGTGGATTCCTGCATCACACTGCATCATTCATCCATTTAGAGTTCATCTTTGTGTATGGTGTAAGAGAATGGTTGAGTTTCATTCTTCTGTATATAGCAGTCCAATTTTCCTGGCACCATTTATTGAAGAGACTGTCTTTTTTTGCATTGGATATTTTTTCCTGCTTTGTCAAAGATTATTTGACCATAGAGCTGAGAGTTCATATCTGGGCTCTCTACTCTGTTCCATTGGTCTATGTGTCTGTTTCTGTGCCAGTACCATGCTGTTTTGGTGATCACACTTCCTACAGTATATCTCATAAAAAAGGCCTGTATCCTATCAGGGGAAGGAAAATAACAACTCCCAGATGGGCTCAAAGGAATCCAAAAGCAGATAGACTTTACATCAGAAGATAACTTATGCTTTGTGCCCTTGTTCTTTGGGGCTTTATCATTTTGTGGTTTATCCAGGACACATAGACTGCACTTGCCTTTTATATAGAAAACTGCTAACTCTAGTTACTTGTGAGTTGAAAAATCCCTCGTTTATCTGTCCTAATCCTTCTTTCATTTTGAATACTATAAACAAAATTAAATGAAATCATATAAACAACAAAAACTTTCCAGCTATAACAATCCATCTCAGTAGATGGTATCTCATAAGTGATTCACCTTCATTGTTTTAACCTAGAGTCTTTTGTATTTTGTACATCCAAATGAATAACCATTAGTAAGCTTTATGAATTGCACTGTGTAAATTACCTTGGATCTGTCATAACCTAGGGACTAGCACTGGTTTGGGGGGAAGAAAGAACCGTCCTAATAATTCCTATGTTGAATCTCTTATCCCAAGAAAAGCTGAAAATTATTGAACGAAATCAGATTCTACTCCAAACCTGATCTGGACTTTCCCCTTAATGTTTGCAAATAGAGCATATGCCCTATATAACACCTGAACAAATAAAAAGAATTTTTATTCCAATAGTCCTATAAGCATTTTGAATGTTTGACAGGAGAATTAATTGTAATAAATGCTTAAAACACAGCCTTCAGGAGATACCCGAGTTTTTAAACACAGCCTTGATTACCCTTGAAATATACCTAAGGCTAACAATCCTATTTACCTGGTGCAGGTACTAAAGAAAAACAAGACTTCTAAAGCAATCTTGCCTTCCTTCAGCTGCTGAGTAAGAAAGCAGTTGGCTTTACTTCAGCTATCCAAGGCAGTGGATAAGCCTTTGTTAAGGCAGATTTTTTCTTCCCACAGCTGCACTGGAAAGCAAGGTGTGAAATTCCAGGGATACTATAGTAATGGAGTCACATAGGATGCAGAGAATAAGAAAAGACATAGCTGAGAAGTACATGTTGGACTGTTGGGGCTAGTACTCTCTCTTGGCAGAAGAGGCAGTCAGGTGGGAGGCCTTTGGCTACCCCCCTCTGTGTTTCTCCAGTTTCTCCCCATGTGCCTAATGTTATCAGGTATTCCCACATAGTGCTGACAATGACTCCTCAAGCCTGCCTGCTTCCATCTAAACACTCCTCTCCCTCATCCCGTTTCCTGTAACACAGCTAGGACGTGCTAGCTACTCATTAACCAGTCCATACAGCAGTTGGTGCCTGCTGACTCTCCATGTATTAGACCTCCGAGATAACCTTCTTGCTTCTTGGAGTTTAAAGTCACACTTGGAAATGAGGAATGCAGGAGATGACATCTTTGAGATCTTCCCAAAGATACCAAGTGGGGGATTGCTACAGCCACATTATGGAGGACTAGGCATTCTGACATTACATTATTTGTATTTTAAATTAAGGCTAGGTTGGACACACACTGTGGAACAGAATGTAACCCGGTTGTTACATTTTCTTCTTAGACTTACAAGGATAAGATACACGGAAATGTTAGGCACAAAATGTGCATAAATATGACCAGGCTAAATGACAGGGAATTATCAAGAACAAGAAAAGAAATATTGTCAAGAAAATGAAAGAAGAGAGGTAAGGGTCTGTGAATTACCATGGAGCAAATGAATAAAGGTTTTAAAATGTAAACACCAAGAGGAAAAATACATGCATTTTAAAGTGGGTTGACTTTTGCCCCAGTTCTGAACCATGTTGATAAATAAAACAAAAGTGGCTAATTAGCATAAGTTGATCCTTAACAGCACACCACCCTATGAGTCATTTTATGGTGTTTTTAACAAGCAAGGTCATTAATACAATACAACACAAACCAAATAATAATTTAGGCGAATCTACTACACGCAGATTTGGGGTTCCTTTGTATGACCTTTGAAAGAAAGAGCTCTTTGGCATAATTGATTACCAATAAGAATGAGGTCAGGTAGGTTCTCTCTTTCCATTCTGAAAAGGAAAGTAACACTGTGGGCAGAACAGAGTCCAAGGTGAAGGAAGGAAAGAGGTTGCTAGCACCGCACACTTATCCCCTCCCTTTTTCCGTTTCCTCAATCCTGGGCTTCACTGCAGAGTCCAAAGCCCTGACTGGAACAACGGACTTCCCTCTGTTCCTCATTTGGGGGCATCGGCAGGGAAGTACCCCACTGTGCCTATGCAGTGACAACCCCAAACTTAGTCTCTAATGAGCAAAACCTAGTGAGAAGTCTTAAGCTCAGTCCGAAAACTTAAAAAGACTAACAATTGTGAATGTGTTCACCTTTATTCACTGACACTGTGACGTGACAGTTAAGTCACACTCTGGAGTGACACCTATGTTCAAATCCAACTTACAGCAAACCTTGGGCCTCAGCTTTCACATCTGTAAAATGGATGTAATAATAGTAGCCACCTCATAGGATTGATACTTAACTAAGTTAATGATTCTCAAGCACTTAACCTGAGTCTGGCTGACATACACTATGCATTCAAGAAGTCCTGATTATTACGATTGATATTATCTTTTTGTCATTACTAAAAAAGGAGCAGACTATGATGAAAAATATATACCTTGGCTATCAGGCCCATTTTTCTAGAAAGTGGTAAAAAAGTAAGCAATATCTCCATTCCTAGAATCACCTTGATCAAAGCTAAATTAAGCAGGACAAAGGCCAATGGGTGAAACGGCCACTAAAGCAAAGAGACCAAAGACTTTATCATAGAAATGATGAGACCAGATTTCTATATCCTATTTAAGCCAGAGAGGTAAACAGATGTGAAAAACATCTTCAACATTTTATTGCAATAAGTATAGCTTCGATTAAAACTGCTTTGAGGGCGCCTGGGTGGCTCAGTGGGTTAAGCCGCTGCCTTTGGCTCAGGTCATGGTCTCAGGGTCCTGGGATAGAGTCCCGCATCCGGCTCTCTGCTCAGCAGGGAGCCTGCTTCCCTCTCTCTCTCTCTGCCTGCCTCTCTGCCTACTGTGATCTCTCTCTGTCAAATAAATAAATAAAATCTTTTTAAAAAAAACTGCTTTGAAAGATGTGATTATTCAGAGAAATGAGGTAAAGTTTTCATGGACCTCTCTATTATTTCTTACAACTATATTTAAAAAATAATTATTTCAAAAAAAGCTTCACAATTTTGAAATGTTTGACCCAGAACATGGCATCATACAGTGTTTGCATTAAAATAAATAAATAAATAAACCTGGGCCACCAACCCGGGCCTTTCTTTGACGGATTCAAAAATTGAGAATTAAAGAGACTCCCTTGGCTTTTCAGCTGGTTAGTGGCTTCTAACCAGAGGTTGTGTCACAGACTCGTGTTGTTTGGCTCCATCCATCAGTATGTAGGTATCGTGGGACCTGCTATTTGCTCAGCCCCTTGACAGAAAGCAAGAAGTGTGTGTGTGTGTGTCCTCATTCTGAATTCAAACATAAGAGAAGGAAGGTATGAAAGTGCATTATTTTTTATTTTTATTTTTTAGAGAGAGAGAGGGAGTGCCTGTGTGTGCACAAGTGGAGGATAGGGGCAGAGGGAAGGGGAGAGAGAAAATCTTAAGCAAGTTCCATCCCTAGCACAGAGTCAGACTCGGGTCTCCATCCCGCAACCTTGAGATTATGACCTGAGCTGACATCAAGAGTTGGACGCTTAACCAACTGAGCCACCCAAGTGGCCCACAAAAGTGCATTCTTATTTTTAAAGTTTATGATTCTGTATTTCTACCTGTTTCTGGAATATAGTAGGTAATCCTGTCCTAGGGCTGCCCAAGAAAAGTATTACAAACTACCTAAAACAATGGAAATTTATTGTCTTAAAGTTCTGGAGGCTAGAAATCTGAAATCAAGATGTTAGGACAGCCATTCTGACTCTCAAAAGAGAGGAGAAATGACCGGGAGATAGGTAGGGACTAGTTCAAGAGGGGCTGAGATAGAAGCTTGGATGTTGCCTTATAGGCAGCTCACAGCGACTGGCAAAAGGTTCCAGAGTTGTTTACTGAATTAAGTATGAAAGCCAAATAAGACAGAGTGCCCACCCTCAAGCGCCTCACTGCAAGGTAGAAGAAATCGTGGTGCAGGTAAATCTTTTCAGTTCAGTGTATGTTCTTGGGAACAAAACTGGTGCTATATGCACAATATCTTGTGGGTGTAGTCTATAGCAGACAGCGAACAAGTGTGTGCTGAATGATTTCTTTGTGTCAGTGTGTGGATTTTTTTCATTATTTTAGATAATAATAAAAGGATTGCAGATATAATAATAATAAACAATAAAAGTATTAGTAACTAGATTGTATTGAAAGCACTGTGATAAGCACTTTGATGTATTATCTCATTTAATCCTCATCACAATGTTCTAAGTGATGTATTACTGTTGTCTCATTCTGCAGATGGGGAAAGAGAGGCTTAGAGAATCACCCAACTTGTCAGAGCTAGGAAGCGGTATAACTGGGATTTGATTCCAGATTTGTAAGACTTCTAAGCCCTGGATCTTATCTGTTATAATGTAATATTAATTGGTGAGCTTTCCAACTATCTTTGTTGTGTTCTATTTCTATAGGTTAATGGTTATTCTTTTAAGTAAATCATTATCCTTTCATTACCAGGAGTAAATCTTATAAAAATGCTGATTGAATGAAATTCAAGAGCAGTATGTTTGTCAATGGCCATTAATTAATCAATAATCAATGTGTAAACTCTTTGCTAATCAATAAACTTATTGGAAAGTGTGTAAACAAGACAATTCTGGTCATGACAGATATTAGACAACCATTAGGTGTGGAGACACAAAATTAAGGTGAAACACCCACCTTCCATTTAATTATATTTGTAACATATTTATTGCACATGTAATAAACTTCCTTAGAAATCAGTCCCCTGGGACCCTTGGGTAATTGGGAATCCTTCCTTCCTGCCTAATTCATGAAACAATCAGTCTTACTAATAATGAATAGAAAATCTTGTTTAAAGTCCAACTGTAAGATAGCAGGTTACAAATAAACAATAAAATTGTTTTGGTTTCAAATATGTGATTTGTATTTGATGCCATGCTAGTTTTGGAAGGGAGAAGAATGATACAGTCCAGAGGCTCTAAACCTCAGAGTCCTCTTGGACTTTAGGGTCCCATGAACCACTCCATGCCTGTTTGCATATGTGTGAGTAACATACATATTGAAGAGGAATCATACAACTTCATCAAATTCTTTTTTGGGTTTACCTGGCAAGAGGATTGAAAAACAATACCCTTAATGCAAATGAGTAAATTGAGGCTCAGAGATATTAGGACAACTAAACATTGTCAGAGCAGTCATTCATTAGTTGAAGATCCAGGACAAAGCCCTCCGTAAAGCCCAAAGCCCTCCACCCTGGTTACTCCTTCTCCTACACCAAGCCTTTATTATAGACCTGAGAACCTGAATACGGCCCATAAACTGCTACAGTGTCTACAGAAAGTAAACATCACCCTACCATTCCTGACACCCCCAACAGTTCGCAAGATGCAAAGGTGCCACCCTAGGCCATATATTTTAAGGGCAAGTGTTTACAACAGAGCAAACATTTATCTATTTATATTGAAAAAAAAAAATTCGTCCTTCAAATCCTCGGATGGTATTAAATTTCAATGGAATGTAAAAGCAACTTCCCTTTCCTCCCTCCCTCGATCCTAACAATACAATTCCTTCCCTACTAAGAACCCTGCTGTTACTGAGAATGTAATTGCCCAGTACCCCACAGAGAATGCATTCTCTGAAGCACCTGCAAAGTTTTTCCTTTGAGACAGGGCAGAGTACTCTGAACGCTAATGTGGGGGATGTTCAGGATCTGTTAAAACAAAGATCTTTATTCCCACCCCATCCCCAAGTGAAAATAGAAACCTCCCAAATTAAGGACTCTCAGCTCCATTTTCTTATTATCCTTGGACTAGATCTATGTTTTTCAGTTTATACAACTATCACATCCTGAGCAGGACCTGAACACATGATCCATCTGACTCATTGAGAATCTTTCTGACACATTACTGCCATTTATAATTCCCACTGAAATCTAGACATGCAACTCTTACATGCAGCCCACACCACTACTTTTGGCTTTCCTAAAGCTAGAGTTCGGTGACCTCAAGATAGTGAAGGAAACAGAGAAGCTGTGTCTCCCTTTCTTTGTTCTCTCACTGACACACTGCTATCTTGTGTTGACCCAAGGTATTAAGGCAACTGGGGATCAGGCAATTGTACTGGGCAGAGACCAACCATCTCATTCACCTTGAGAGACTTTTCCCCAACTTATCCTTTACAGTACAACTTCATGAGTTGTACCCAACTACAGTGTGGCTTTGTTTCGATTTTGTTGGACTAGGATAGAGTGAGATCTACACTTGCTTCCAGGGTTGCCAAATACCTATGCTTGTGGCTTAGATGCAGCAAATTGACAAGAGGATGTTCTGTATGTTTATATTTTAAGTGATAAGGAAATATATGTGCTGTTTGCTGCCATGACAGTGAGGGAGCTTTGATGACATAAATGTCTCCAGAAAGATGAGTGAATTGGCCCTTTCAGAGAGCAGGGCTGCCAAGAAACCGAGGGAGTGGAGGTGGTGTCAGCTTTGGGGAAACACAGTCTGGCCTATAAATTAGGCAAATCACTTTCCCTTATAACTGTACTTTAGAAATTGATTTTTATATTAAAATGGACAGATAGATAGGACATTCAATTAATATGCCTCACTTTTATCTCTTTCCGTTCAAATTAACCCCCTCTTTAAAAGCTCTGGGAACCACTGAAAATAAATTTAACAAATTATTCGAAAGTTCCCAATCCCTGATTAGAATCAAAGCATTGTGCTTTTCCTACTACAAGCATCAATATTTAAGAGTTTTTTTTGGGTGGGTGTGTGTTTGTTTGTTTGTTTGTTTGTTTTACGGCAGGGGTGGGGAGTGGAAAGGGAGAGGATTTAATTTGTTGGAGAAAAAAATAAGTCCTTTTCAAATACAGAAAAATCTCTAGACTGTTGGGCACCAAAATCTCATTTCACATTCACAAAATCAAACTCAGGATCTTCCATCTTCAGATCAATTTTCTTGTTTTCTTGGACAACTTAATTGGCACCCACCAATTAAGAAGTCAGTAATTCGTTCATAAATATTTATTGAGCACCTATAAAGTGACACACAGAGTTAGAAAATAAGCAGACAAAATCTTCCTCATTGAGGTGACACAAAAACTAAACAATAAACAAATTAATAGGGGCTGTGTTGTCAAAAGTACTGCTATGAAGATATATAAAGTAGGGTAAAGGAATGGGCAGCATCAGATTAGATCAGTTAACGTAGGATAATGAGAGAAGTCCTCTCTGAAGAAGTAACTTTTGAGTAGAAACCTGTATGGCTAAAACAGCAATGTCATGCAAACATCTGAGGCAGAACATTCCAGACAGGGAAGAAAGAAGGAGATAAGCCCTTAGAAAAGAAGGCTACTTTGCAGGAAACTGATATAGCTGAACCACAAGGAAACTGCGTGGTAGGAAGGAGGTCAAAGGGGCATTCGGGGGCCCAGACACGTAATTTCTTATACGCCATGGTAAAAGTGGATTTAATGGTAAGTATCACTGGAAGTTATTTGAGAAGAGAAATGGCATGATCTGCTTTATATTTTTAAAGAATTTCCCAACTGATAGGAATTAAAATCACTTTTAGTTCTCTCATATTTGTATTCTTCATCTTTGATTCACAAATTCAGTTGATTCTTCTCCGCATATCTATTCTTTTGTTTCCAGCCACATTCTAGATCTTACCTGCATCTCATCATACAGACTTCTAGCTTGCATTCCTGCCCTCAATTTCTCCAAGATCCAATCCATCCAGTAGAAGTGCCAAACTGATCTTACCAAAACACCCACCTGTCCATGCTATTGTCCTGCTTTAGAAGAAAAGAAATTTACTCCCCGCTGGCCACAAGATAAAGCTTAAATTTCTGATTCTATAGTCAAAGACTTCACAATATAGCCCACATGTCATCAACCACAAAAGCCCTCCTTAGCTCCAGTCCCCCAAAAAATCAGCTGATCTCATCTATGCCTAAACATGCCTGGCTCGTTCTTGACTCTCAGCCATACTTTCCCTAGAATGAAATTCTTTCTCCCTTTATATCAGCCATATATATGATTTGTCCTTGGGGACTTAATTCAAAGAGGGTGCTTTTCTCTGAGGTCCTTCAAAATGCCTCCCATTCAGAATGTATGAAGTGCACATGTCCAGGGCCACTGATTTTGGTATATATTTTCATATTCTTCCTTGCAATACTATGTACTTGGCTTCATATAATTATATGATGTCCTCTCAATAAAACTGTAAGCTCCTGGGGCCTTACTACTTCCATAACCAACTCAATGCCTTGCACACACTTGGTACAGAATCAATCTTCAAGCACTGCTTAGAATCATAGACTTTTTAAATAAAAGAAAAGTTAGAGCTTTTCTGTTTCTGGTCCTTAATTTTATGGGTATGAAAATCAAGACCCAGGAATGTAATGAGCTTTGCCCAGAGTCACAGAGCTACTTATTGACAGAAAAAGGACTCACGTACAGGTCCCCTGATTCTTTCCACAGCATCATGCTGAATAGATCAAAGAAGCAATTCCAGTAACTTATCTTACTGTGATCACATTCTAACTATTATGGTTACAAACTTTCCTTCTTTTTAACACCTTTTTTCCCCTCTCTATAACACTGCTATGGAGTGATCAGATGTTCTCCACCAGTCATGAAAAACATAATTACGATTCTCAGTGAGAATCCAGCTCTAGATGGCTTTACATAAAGGGAACTTATTAGAAAAATATCAGAGGGCTTGCAGGATTGACAGGAGGCTTGAAAACGTATGGAATGCACAGGCACTGTGGAGGGCTGGGAGGCAGGCTTCACAGTCACGGTCCCAGCACAGGGTGAGTCTGAGCACCACCATGGTAAATGAACGATCCAACTGCACCTTCTATCTAATGCCACATGTTAAGGATTTAAGGACCCTCACCCACCCACAATGTGGCAGACTGGTCAAGTGTAGGGACCAGGAGATAGGGAGAGGAAATGTTTGGACCTTTCAGCTTCCACAGTAAAAATCAGGAACCAGAAACAACGCTTCCACAAAGACCACTCGTGAAGGGGTTTAATGATCCAAAAAGAAATTGTGTACAGGGGGGAGTGACAGGAATTCAAACAAATCTCAAATGTTTACTACACCAACAATCTCTACAAATATCAGAGAAAAATGTCAGCTCTTTAATTTCACTTCTGCTCGAAATGATAGAAAGGGGTAAGGGAATGCGTGAGGTAATGAGACACGTTTGGATGTTTGGCTGCCTTGCAAAGAGATCTACCACTTGTTTGAAATGGGCCAGGATCATTTCATCTTTGATGGAATGCCAAAGCATAGGCATAATTACATCCAATTATCCCTGGTTTTCACATAGGGAAACTGACTCAGAGTGCTCAAAAGGAGGTTAAAGTCAGAATCCTCCCAAGAGGTATATTTGAATGCAATTACCCATGGTTCTACATTGATTTCTTAGCCCCTGAGTGCTATCAGTTCAATTATTATTAAGATGATAACAAAAGATTATTTTGCCCTATTGTATGTTTGCATTTTACAAGGAACTTTACATACATTATCTCATTTATTCCTTAGAAAAAAATCATATAAAGCCAATATTATTTCTCCACTTTTTAGGCCAAATAACTGAAGCTCAGAATGTCCAAACTAGAATTTGAATCTCGATCTATTTGTTTCCAAAGTTTCTGTGCTTTCCATCATGTTATTGGAAAAACAGATGATACCAGAAAACAGAATATTTGGATGCAACTCCTGGCCCTAGCAGTTACAGGTTGCTAGCTTTGAGCAAACATTTTAATTTCTCTGTGCCTCAGTAGCTTTATCTAAAAAAATGGGGATAAATAATAATCACTACTCATATTCCCTCATAAGACTGTTAAGAAGGACACATGGAAAAGGGCCTTAAAAACTGTAACTGTAAATCTATAAAATGCTATTCAAATAATCTTAATAATTACCATTGTCATGATGTATAAGACAACTGGAGACAATAGAATACAGATTGAGACACAGAAAATAATCCGGCTGAATGTGCGGTGCTGGTGAGGCGGGGAAAGGGGCCCTAGAATGTAACTTTGCTCTGATCAGATCCACCTGTGTATGAGAAGGAGGAGCAAAGAGTATCTTGAAAGACTGTACCCAATAGGATCTGAAATTAGGATATCATTTTGCAGCTGTCTTGCCATTACAGAAATGAATGAGACAAAATCATTTGAATTTAAAGACAGTCTCGTTACTCTTGACAGATTGGTTGCCTGACAACATTTTGGAACTGCCAGAGAACGCAAGGTTACTTTTATGTAACTTTAAAACTGTCAGAAAAGTGGAGAGTAAAATTAAGTTTGTTCTTTTTTACAAGTACAGGTAGAGGTAAATTACACTGCTAGATGAAGGAGAAGGAATGTGACAGTTCTAATGTTATAAATGAAGATCTTTATGGGCGCTGAAAGTTTGTGTATGGAGAATGATTTTTCTCCCATCCGGTAGGATTATAGAAAAGTGATGTATTGCAGATCAGATGCAAAAGAGAAAAGTGGAACCAACAACAATATAATAACCACTCAACAGAAGTACAGATGCAAGAAAAGAACCATTTGTTTTAATTTTAAGATATTTCTGTTTGAAGCAAATGTGAAAGTAGAAGCATCCAAACTGATGTTTACATAGAATTACTTCTAATTTATACTTTGCCACTCTTCCTCTTTTTATTGATGTTTATGAATCATGATTGTAATATAAGTATTTATTCATAAATACTGCACAATGTGCATTTAAATTCACCCTTCTAACACGGAAAGCCATTTCTGCAACCATTTGCCCACCTTCTCGATTACAATAAAGAAATGTCCCTCTTCTTTCTAAAGGCCAAGATTTATACATGGCTTCTAGATCCTAAACCCTCCAACCTTCCAGAAACCCTATTAACAAACCTCTCTTTCTGCAGTGTCATCAGCCTTCAAGCTCCTCTGCATCAGCACCCAAATATAATCTAGTATTGATCACCTGGGAGTCTGGGGGAAAACATCATCTTTCATCTACTGTCCTGTCCCTCTAGGACCCTGTGCACCTAAGAGTCTCAAAGTTAGATATTTGGGTTCTACTTATTTACTTCCATGCACTCTACAATCCACTCCAATCAGGCACCTTCCTACACTAAAAAACATCCTCCTGATAAAAAAAATATTCACATTTCTTGATTAAATGGGACTTTCTTCCTCTCCATCCTTCTCAACTTCTCAACAGCATTCAAGACATGAAACTACTTGCTCCTTTCTTCTTTCTCTTGGCTTCTTTAACATTACAGCTCACTCCTCACTTGCGCTATCATCTCTCTGTGGTTGTTCCTTCATCTCTTTTGCTGATTCTTCCTCTTCCACCTGACATTAAGTGTCCTGGACACTCTTCTTCTCAAATTATATTCCCTCCCTAGGCGATCTCATTTACACCCATTGCTTTAAATTCCGAGTATGTGAAATGGCTCCCAAATTTATATTTCCAGCCCACCTTCTTCTTCAAGGCTTCGGAACTGCAAACTAACTACATGGTGTTTGCCCTTGTTTCACCCCACCACACACACACAGGTATCTCAAAATAATCCAAACTCAACTTTTGATACCCCTTCCCCATTTGTATTTGCCATGCATTCAATATATTCCACCTCAGCACTTGACTTTATTGTATGTATGTATATATATATACTCATTTTCCACACCCGTGGCATCAGAGTTAGCCTTGAATTGAGAGGCCCCACATTTAGTCTGTGTACTTTATCTTCAGAATACACTTCTCTCCTCTCAACAACTGCTAATAATCAAATCCCAATAATTAACATCCTTTACCTGGACAGTTACAATTGCTTCCCACTTCCATTTCCATTTTTCCCCCAGGGAATGTGTGCTTCTAAATGCATCTCCAATCCTGTCACTTCCTTACATAAACACTTTCCAAGGAGGATTAGATTGTACTTAAGATAATATCTGCACACTATCTGAAAGGTTATGTATATGTGAAGCTCTACCATGAGCAGAACACTATCCTCATCTTTTCCTGTCACCATATGGATCATGCCAAGAGGCCAACTTGCAAACCTCATGAAGAACCAACCTAACACAGCCCTGCCTTCAGTATGCTTATAAGAACAAATGTCATGTAAATAAGATGAATATGGATCTTCCAGAATGAGAAATTACATTTAATCATTTTTAAATAGAAAAATTTATTAAACCATTTTATTAACTTATCCCTTTAACTACTATAACTCTAACCTTCCATGAAATGATCCAAAATACACAAAATACACTAAATTACTCAATTACTATTACTAAGTTATCTTTTTCAGATTTCTTAAATAATTAAAAAACGTTAAAATGGGATGATTCTCCTATTCAATAACCAACAAATACTTTTGCTACCTAGGAGTACCCTAACATAAAGAAAAGGAAATTCAAATTTACACTCACTTGACAGAAACCTCTCATAAGCCTTCAAAAACAGTTATCATTTCAAGATATGTATTTTCAATGAATGAACAATAAGACTTTTTTTCTTCAAAATTATCTGTACAGGAAAAAGTATATTTATTTATTTTGTAATTTGCATTATTTTTTGGAAGCTAGAGAAAAGTTGCCAAATGTTAATTCCTTAAAACCAAACCCACCTATAATCTCTATCTACAATAATTAGTCAGGTACAATGCATGATATCATTCACAATTTTCTGAGCTTTAGAATAGCTTTTTAAAGAAGATTTTTGCAGCTGTTAATAACCATGTAAATTCAAGTAATAGTTCATTATTTATTGACTGCCATCATTATCCTTCATTCAACTATTTTACTACCTCCACAGAATTATATAAAATTGCTCTGGTGCCTGTCTCTGCTATCTACCATTATGTGGAGTTGTGCAGGTCAGCTGGCCAGACAAAGATGCGAAGAGCTTTTCTATTTTAATACCTAAGTATCAGTTTTGCTACCTGCCCCCAGTTTGTGGATTGCTCTGTAGTCTTTATGGCAGAAAACCTGCACCTCCAGCAATCTTTGAAACTCTACACCTACCTGACCCATATTTGGGGCCTTCCAGAGCCAAGTAATGTTCCAGTGGAAAAACATATGAAGTACCAATTCTCTAGATTCTCTGAGCTCTATTCCCATAACAAGTTAGGGCATCAACAACCAATGTCCCTGGACTGTACTAACCTACTTCCTGAATTACAAGCTAATGTAATGAGAATTGGCCATTTCAACATTGGCTAGATGTTTTGCAAATCTATAGCTGAACATCTTGTCTCCCACAACTCTCAGAGAGAATTCAATAAATTTCCTCTTGATTTTAGCAATTGAAAAATTTGTCCTTTATAGTAAATGGGTATATTTCTCTGTGTTAGCCAAGGAGAACTACCTAACTTGCTATGTTTGCTTTTTGCTTAAGCAGCTAGGAATCAAAGAATTAAATTTATTTTTGAATTTCTCTAATTAGCTTACTGAGAGCTCCTGGTATAAAAATTTCTCCCCTTCTCTAAATCTTTTTTTTTCCCCATTTTTTCCCTCCCTCCCACACTAGAAAGATATGGCACAACCTCATCAGTAACACCGATTCAGTACAAGAATAAGGCACAGACCCAAAAGGACTAAAAAGTACAAAAAAAGGGCCTATGTATTGAGCAAGTATGTCACCCTGAGAGAAAAGAAGATTCTCATCATTAACTGGTTATAAAAGTGAGGATTCTCACCATATTCTTGCCATCCTGAGTCCACACATTCCTTTCCATTTATTTGTTCTCTCTCTCACCTTATCACACTTAGGAATCATTGATCTCAATCAGGAGTTAGCAAACTTGCTGTAAAGGGCCAAAGAGTAAATTCTTACTCTTTGCAGGTCATACAGCCTCCATAACAGCTACTCACCTCTTCCATGGTAGCATGGAAGCAACCATAGACAATACACAAATGACTGAATGTGGCTGTACTGAAATACAACTTCATTTATGAAAACATATTGTGGGCTGAATTGGGCCATGGGCTGTAACTTGCTAAGCCCTCATCTAAATGGTTTCTAGTATTGGTTTTTAATTTTTATTTTAATTTTCTGAGATGTTTATGTTTAATATAGTAGCCACTTTGAAATATTTCACTGGAGGAAAATAAGAATAAACTATAAATAATGAAATAAGCTTCAGAAACTCTATATTATACACAGCCAAAATATTATTAGCTTAAGTCCTGGATACTGAAATTTTTGAATGGATCTTTGTTTTCCAGAAATGTATACTCTGTTATAGAGTTGCAGAGAGATGCCTCTGCAAGTAAGTATAACACAGGTGCTGAAAGAGAGCTGCAAAGTAAGTCCTGTGAGGGATCACAAGGCCCCCTGTGGTCCTTCACACCCAGGGAGCAGAAGACATCCTGTAGAAGTGATATTGGATTCAGGTAGGACCATACCAGGTGAAGATAAAAGAAGTTAAGCATTCCAAACAGAGGGGTGGTGTGTCTCAAACAGAGGTGAAACAGCATGGCAATGTTCAGAGAAGTTCCTAATTTCAGCTGTAATACAGGACAGGCATAGAAGAGAACTGAGAAGTTATAATAATCAGTTTTAGTCAAGGATGCAAGGTTAAGAAGTTTGGAGTTTTTAGTAGGCAACAGAGAACCATTGTAGGTTTCTGAGCAGGGAAAGAATTGTACCTTAGTCTTTATTGAGTATTGAGAAAATTAATCTGTCAGCAGCATATAAAAAATAACAGAAAGTGAGCATAAAATCTTCTTAAAAATGATGTGCCAGGCAGTAGAGGCAGAGAGGGAGAGATGTATGCCTCTCCTTTGGGGCATATACAAATCAGCTACGTGTAGGGCTTTTTCAAACTGCGTACTCTTACCTAAAGATTTTGATGTGGCTCCTACTGGAAAATACCCACCCACCCCTCCCATTCCATTCACTACTGATAATTGAAAGTTAGTGCCTTGCAAGCCATCTTTGCAGTATGCTGTATGCCTCGGAAGTGTTGGGATGGGGAATAAAAGTTGATACAGCCAGGGAAGATGAAAAAAGGAGGTGAAATATTTTAGTAAGAGTGGAAATAAACATGGGTGTAAGAGACTTTGCACAAACAGGACTTAGAAAGTTCATTCTGAAATATCTGGGAGCTGGTGCAGGATCAACAGAAATGGGCGAGTCAGAAGCGTGCACGGTCAGGGTCAAAAGTGATTTCAGTGACCAGCATGTAGAACCCGAAGTGTCAAACAGATTTTGCCAGGGAAGAGCAAGCCAAAGACTGAGGATGTGAATCTGAAGCTTGAAGGATTTCAGGATGAAGTAGAGATATGGGCATTAGCCAAAGGGAGGTGGTGATCATTCACACTGTTCCACTTCAGGTCACTGAGAAAGCTTGTTCTGAGAAAAGTGCTTGAGGATCGCTCATGTTTTAGTGCGGCAAGAGGAAAGAGAAGCAAGAAGGAACAGTTAGAGAAGGAAGGAGAGAAAAGTAAACTGTCCCAGAAAGCAGGAGTCAGAGTGAAGGGAACCAACAGGGAAAGACTGGTCAAAAAATAAGGACTGAGAAACAGGTCTTTGTACGGAACAAAGATGTCACTGTTCACCTTTGGGAGGGCAGATGGGTGATAGCAGAACACAGGCTGTAAGGCATGGAGGCGTGAGCTGGGTGAGGAATTGCAAGTAGCAACTGTAAATCCTCTTGAGAAATTTGGGAGTGGTTTGTTTCTGGGATACTATAAATAACAGGAATGCAGGAAGCGGGAAGTGGGGAGATGAAAGGGACATCTTAGTAACAGGAGAGGAGTTTGCACTGGACAGTGTTAGGGATTAACCAGCCCCAAGGTTACATACAATCAGCCCATGGTATGATGTGCAGGCCTTGAGATGTTTACCCTGCAGAATATGGTGGGTTTTGGCTTTGAGTGCTGGACAGCTGGCCAGCAGTCACCGTCATTATCATCAAAGGTAGTTAGAAAGCCCCTGAGTGCAAGTCACATGCACTTTGCTTAAGACAAATATTTTAGGGGCGCCTGGGTGGCTCAGTGGGTTGAAGCCTCTGCCTTCAGCTCAGGTCATGATCCCGGGGTCCTGGGATCGAGCCTTGCATCGGGCTCTCTGCTCGGCGGGGAGCCTGCTTCCCTCTCCCTTTCTGCCTGCCTCTTTGCCTACTTGTGATCTCTGTCAAATAAATGAATAGAATCTTTAAAAAAAAAAAAAAAAGACAAATATTTTAAACAAATGAGGCTTCTCGTGCAGAGAAACTAAGAATCTCAGAGAGAAAACCAACTTTGACATACATTAAAAAAAAAAAAAGTTGAGAACACATTGGCTAATTGAAATAATAACTGTATATTATGGGCAAATGATGGAGACCAGTCATTTTGCGAGGCGGAATATGAAGACAAAGTTATAATTTGTATATGATTAAGCAGTGTTATTGGGGTGGGGGGTGGCTCCAATCCCTTTAGGGAGCCCAGAGAGTGTCATAACTGCCAGCCACCCAACAATTAACTGAAAGGATTCACAGGCCAGCTCATCTCAGTAGCTGGGTCAGATTTCTGGATGTCATTCCAGCCAATTCAACCTTGTATTAATTTACTCTTCTATAAGCTCAAGTTTTCTTTCTTTCTTTTCTTTTTCTCTCTCTCTTTCTTTCTTTCCTTCTTTTCTTTCTCCTTTCTTTCTTTCTTTCTCTCTCTCTTTCTTTCTTTTTCTCCTTCCTCCCCTCCTCTTCTCCCCTCCCCACCCCTCCCCTCCCCATTCCCCTCTCCACCCCTCTCCACCTTCCCCACCCCTTCCCTTCCCTCCTCTTTTCCTCTCCTCTCCTCTCCTCTCCTCTCCTCTCCTCTCCTCTCCTCTCCTCTCCTCTCCTCTCCTCTCCTTTCCTTTCCTGTAATCAAAGCCCACCTGGACCATGCAATCAGAGTAGTCTGATTAGGTATGTAGGTAACACAGACACCAGGGAGAAAGACATTTCTAAAACACGTTTCTACTCATTTGCCATTTGTTCAAAAGCCCCTGGTCCTTGAAGTACCTGAGAAAAAGAGTGGTTGGGATACTGGAAATTCTGTGCTGTAATGGCAGAGCTGTAATCGCTCTTTCAGGGAGAGGTAAAGAACCTGCTGCCTTTTCTCACTGGTCAGAAAAAAATTTTGAGTTGTGATGTGAGCCAATGCATTTTTTTTTTCAGTGTTCACTTTTTCACTTTGCCACAGGGTCTACACAGCTGAGCTGGGCATATCTTAACAGCCCAAGCAATGTCAGCTATAGGCTTGCCATTACAGAGTTCACGGTTCCCCTGCTCAAAAGGCTTCTTTCTCTTAATTTTGTGGATAAAGACTTCTAGATGGGGAGGCTGCTGGGTCTTCCCACCCTACCAGGCCCAGGCCTGGGAGATGACATCATGCCCTCTGACAGCTGGATTGGAATCAATTGCATGATGAGGCAGATCAGACTGAGTGATATGTTGGAATGTTCCAAATAGCCATGTAACATAGAAGTATTCTGCCTTAGAAAGAGACCTTTATCATCCCTTTGTTCCAAAACATCCTCAGGCAGGGCTGTCCCCACCCTGATCCAAACCATTCATTTCCAGGCCAGGTCATTGAAAAACTTCCAGATGATGCTCCTAAGAGCGTAACTCCATTCTCTTAGCATCTCCACCCATTTCAGTGAGATTCCATCCTTCCTCTGGACAGAAATAATACTAAACTCCATAGCTACTGACCCCTTCTGTACTGGATACCAGCCACATATCCTTGTTGGTCTTACTGGGAAGACCAACAGTCTTATATGTGGCCTGTCATGGGGCTCTTTATATTCTTGGCAGAAGTGGAGAAGGCAACAATATAGTGACCACACAGAAATCTCTTGAAGACCACCCAGCAAGTAGCTGAGGAGCACAGCTCACCCACAGATGGCCTCTCACAGGCTTACAGGATATTCTTCCATCCTGTGAGAAATCACGGGAGAGGCTGGGAGACACTTTCTGTTATAGAATCATTAGCAAATGATCCACATACAGTTCTGTCTCTTGGCTGCTTCTAATTCTCACTGAACTGATCTTGGTACCAAAATAAAACAGAAGCTGAGGCCCAATCTACCATCCCAGTATCTCTCCAATCGATCACTTCATGAAAAAATTTTAAGCTTCGGCAGAGCAAAAATAGCATAATTTCAGAAAAAAGAAAACAACAGATTGTCATCCATATTTGTTGAAAATATTTTCCCCAAAGAGTTAATATTTATATTACATAAAATCTCATATAAAATGATGAGAAAAAATATCTAACGACTGCCACTTATCAGCAATTCAACTTTGGGCATAAAATTTAATTTCTTCAAGACTCTCCTCATCTATAAAATACAGTTAGGAACACCAACCTTGCTGAAGTCATATGTAGATTAATGAGATAGTGCTTTTAAAATGCCAAGAACAAAGCACAAGCATAGTGGGTTCCTTTCTTTACCCTTCAAGTGCTCCAACATCAAAGGGGGGAAATACTTTTATATTGGAGGAAACACAGTTAGGGGCAAAAATGAGAAAATATTCAACCTTACTAGGTACCCAACAAATACAGATTAAGAGGTACTTTACATCTCTCACAGAGGATAAATTAAAAATAATGATACTGTTAACATTGTCAGGAGGGTTGTCAGAACGACTCTACTTTCATTCATTCTCTACTAGTGGCATCACAAGCTGGGAAACCCTTCTGGAAAGCCATTTGGCAAAATCCTTAAAAACATCTAATACTCATATCCTTTGCCCTGTACTTCTATCCCGGAAATTCCTTCTGAGGAAACAGTCTGAAAAATGTAGAACTACAAGCACAAAGATTTTCATTGCCAGGAGAGTCATTATAATGAAAAGATCTAGAAACAACTTAGTGTCTAATATCAGATTATGTAATTTAATTACAGAAGGGAAAAACCAGAGAATGCAAAATCAGATCTGTATTATGGTTATGTTTTAATCTGTGCGTGTAAACAAGGAATGAGTAACATGAACAAATCTTAAAGGACTGCTAGAACCTGAGGTAACAATTGTATTGGGGTAATTTTTGCTTTGCTTTGATTTCTTGTTATTATTGTGACATTGTTTGTACAATAAGTAATTCTTCCTTTAAAAAAAAAATAACATCATTCCCATTTCCACAGCCTTTACCTTAACTAGGACCTCTTCACTCCTCAGCTAGATCAGGTGCTTACTCCCTAATATATTTTCCCACATTGTATTTCTCTCCCTGCCAATCTAGGCAACAATCTAGGCAACAATAACACCCATCATTTACTGGGTGCTTTCTCCTTTGTCCCAGGCACTCTATACAAAAACTTTAAATACATCTTTGTCTTATATAAAATCTTCACAACTGCCACATGAGGAAGGTATAAGGAGTAACCTCATCATTCAGATGAGGAAGGTGAGGCTTAACTATCCTGCCTAAAGTTGGAAGTCTCTTGTGCTCCAGGATCTCAAGTACAACCTATATTTATTTATCCAACCTCAGGTTTAATGTAGACTTTTAGCTTATAAAAATTGTTAATTTTAACTAGCAGTAGGCATAAAGGGGTTTATCTTTTTATTTCTGTAAAGACAAAATAGAGGCCTAATGCTACAAGGCCCACTTCAGGGATCTAAGGGCAAGAGAGTTTCCCAAAGGATTATCTTTATCCCTTTAATCCACAATCTCTAGAGTCTTACTTAATTATTTAGTCAAGAATCTGTTTGGTCCAACGGAGAGGAAAATGGCAGATAATTTGGAACACACTACTGAATTTAGAGTAGGTATCTAATAAATATTCCCTGGTAGAATTAATGACTCCAAAGACTTGCTCAGAGCCCAGGCAGGATTATGAAGTCAGTTTTCAAAGCCCACAGCCTCCCTTTTCCTTTCCCTGCTCACCTCTCTTCATCAGTTCTATTTCGCTACCTCAACCCTTGCTAATGTGCATTATCCACACACTCTGCCCTCAAACCATAAGAAAATACTATAAAGAAAGGATATGTTAAACTTATAAGTGCTCATGTGTGACTTTTTAAGATTATTATCACTTGAGTTTTGAGTCAAAGAAACAAATTTCTAATTGTGAAACATTAGTTTCCCAGTTATCAGCCACTGAAGAAAGAAATAGCTGGAAAGAGTCAGCCATCAATAAAGCCATTAAATGATAATTGAAAGCATCCTACTTTGTTAATAGGGGCATAACAAGTTTACCTATTACCAGATACATGCATTAAATCTCTTTCCTCTAACCATAAATAAATATAGTCCCCAACTATACTTAGGTATCTTAAATATAAATTGCTATGTATTTTAAAAAAGAAAAATCTTTGTGTTGCACATTTGTTCTTAAATTTAAAAAAATTTAGTGCACCAGGAAGCTTTTCTATTACACTGTATGGATAAAACTAATAGAAAAATAAAAACTTCCCTGATTACATAATATCTACGAAGGATAATTATATCTATGCAAACAGTGTGATGCATCAACTGAAAACAGCAGTAAGATATAAAAAAGGACATTTGCCAAAGTCCTTAAGGTCTGTAGATTGATTGAACTTGACATCTGTCCAGCTTAATAGGACTGATCTTAAGGAATTCGGCTCTTCTTTCCTTATCCATTGTTGCTCCAGTTGGACCTTGTTAACGGCTTTATTAGTGTCAGACTAGATAAGAGGGATTGGCCTTTCCACCTTTATCCAGTGTTTCCTGGTGTGTAGATTCAGGTGACGAAAAAGACCAAGCGCTTTTAGAAATTGCTTTCTCTGAAGAAACATTTTTGTGAAACCATTTTTGGATCTTAATTGGAAATACTGATTTTCTTTAACCAAGAGGGTAGCCAACTATGTGAAATAAAATATATTTCCTGATAAAAGAGGTTCGCCTGACCAGAATGACATTCACATTTCGGGCAGAGGAAGGACTCAGTCAAAGATTCCAGGTGTGTTGCTGTTATCTTGAGACAACAGTCTGCTTGGCAGGATGGGCAGTAATTGACCATCATGTTACACTAGTAGAACAATCCATACCAATGGATTGAGCCAGCTGTCTTCCCAGGGGGTCAGAACATGAAGCAGACATCCTAATTACCACAGTCAGCTGAAACCACACATACGGGGGCTTTTTCCATTGGCTTCTTGGCTATAAGAGATATGGGGAAGCACACAAAGTGTCTGAGCCGATGTTAGATCTACAACATCAACACCCAAGAAGTATGTAGCCCCACATTTAGCAGGGCATTAGTCTAGTGTCCTGAAGCCCATGCTGGATCTCCTCCTTTTGCCTCTGCAAAACCTTGACTTTGGAAGTAAATCCTGGAATAATGTCCAAGGCTAACTTAAAAACTGAAATTTGAAAAACTTTGCTAGAAATTCTCTCCTTATTAAACTTACTAGCAATTGCCATTAGTGTTCTCTCTTTATCCACCCTGCCCCCTCCACAGAGACTTCGACCTACATGCAAATTATATGGAAGTCAGAGTAATAGATAATCATATGTTAATCTTAAAAGATAAAATAAGAACCCTAGCTTCTCACATAAAATTCCACCTATGTTCAGACATTTCCATACAGTGATCCTGAAGAAAGATAAATGTGACAATATATAATGTTTCTTAAATCCTTACAACCATGGAAATCTAATAAGTAATCTTAATTTCTTTGTTTACAAACAAAGGCATATGGTGAACCTGTTCTCACAGCTCCACTGGGATCTTTTTTTTTTTCCTCCAGCCTCTCCTTAGACTCTGGAACTGTTGTTCTTCTTTGCCTGGCTCTACTTACCTATCCTTCAAAATGCCCTTCCTCCAGGAAGCCCTCCGTGATCTATTTGCTTTTAGGCTTCTGTGCATTACCACTGTGCTCTTTGCATACCCTTATGATAGTACACATCATGTTTATGGTGATAATATGGCTAAATTTTTTGACCACCTACCAAATTATAACTGAAAAAAACTATTATGAGGACTCATTGCCATGTCTGGCTCATACTAAGGACTCAATAAGTCTTAAATGAATGAATCCTAAACCTCTTGTCGTAACACCCTTCCCCTCTTGCTTTATCCAGTTATTGAAAATCTTATTTCATAGACAAGCAGGTATGAATATACTAAAAAACCCAGAAATGTTAAAACAATGCAAACATGAATAGAGTTCTAAAATTGGATTATAGTGATGCTTGCACAGCTTTGTAAATTGATTAAACGATACTGAATTGCACTGGGAAATTTTAATGTGCAAATTTTACCCCATTACAGCTATTTTTTTTAAAATGAAGAGAAAATAAAGTGTTCACATTACAGAATGGTCCAAAGTGAGAACATTTCAGAAGTAGAAAATAGTGGGACATGAAAAGTGAAAGAAGTAATTATGGAACTTTCTTATTGAGTGTTTTTGTTTGTTGGTGAAATTGCTTTTTACCAGGACAAGATGTTGCTAGGAACTTTGCATTAAAAATATTTAATGAGAGTGTCAGAGGTCACATGCTAAAACTGGCCTATTTCCAAATTGGCAGAAGGGACCCACCCAGTTTCAAAGTTTGGTACATACATGGTTTGAAAAACAACAACTTTTTGTTTTATTGGATTAATGAATTGAGTTCAAACTAACTTAACTCTAGAAAACGTATTGATAAGTAAATTAAAAAACAGTAAATTTTTGTAAGGGAACCTTATCAACATAATATCTGTAGATCGCTATTTCTAAGCAAATAATGTGTTATCTGGTTTTAATCAGCTTTACTGCCTCCTAATTTCCATTAAAATTTTCTTTGGGGTGTGCCAGGTCTTGTCTGCTGAGTTGCAGATGAAGGGATTTCTTCATACAGTCTCTAACATCTCAATTACATAAAAGTAGCCCTGTTTTCCTTTTAAGTTCTTAACTGCCTTGTGTTGAGAAAGGGTCCATTTTAAATAGATCTTCATTTATAAATAATAGTAGATGCTTTTATCTGTCCATCAAAATCATGTTGAAAATTCCTTTTCAATCTCATTTTTAGAACATCTCCACCTTTTCCAATAGAATTTATTATTAGGAAGAGAAATCACACCACAACAATAACTTCAGACCTCTTTTCATTGTAGAGATAGCCTGAGGTATAAATTCAGCATGCAAATAATTCTTTTCATTATCTGCCTGTTAAAACATAGACTAAAAGTTAAAAACAATGAATTCCTGTTGGAAACATGAAAGTCAAATACACTCTTTGACAGACATTTAATAAAATCAGATATGAAGAACAGGAAGGCTAAGTTGTTATAAACATCACTTGGCGTGTCCTACGGTTCTTGGTGGTCTAAGATCACCGCTTTAAATTTCAAAGGATTTGGATAAAGACAGCTTCACAGTTGCTCTGGAGTCTTCAGATCTGAAAGAATCCTTTTACAGATTAAAATGGACCGATTTGATATTTATTACAGAGCCGTCACGGTCTTGCAAAAAATCAGTGATTTATATTTGTAACCGTATTTCCAATGAGAGTATCTTTTTTATTGGAGGGGGAGGAGGATGTGGTACACGTAGATCATTCACAGCTGTCCTTGTCAAACTGTTGTTTTATATTTGTGACCACTACTAGATTCAACAATATACTAGCATTTCCATACTTTTTCTTAGTAGGTTTTCTTGTTATTATTGTTCTGATTGAAAGCATGCATTGCGTTCTTTCTAAATTATGTGTCACTTTGTTGTGATTGTTATTTCTGGCAATTTAATAGTCTGTGAACAGGAAAGCTTTGAAATGACTGTCCTCTGTCCTTTGGCATAAACCAATTACCAGGATTTAAACTTATCTGACAAATGCTGTAGTGACAGATTTGAGAACAAAGTGGTTTTAAATTGTCATTTTTGGATATTTAACCTTTCCTGTTTTCTGTAACTAGATGTTTTCAAGAACAGCATGTAATCATGAAAACATCGATTTTCTTATTTCCTAAATAAAAAGTACATCTTCCAGACTTTCTTATACTCTTTCACGATGAGCTGTAGCTTCAATTCATTTAAATTAACTAGTTCCAATTATTACAATAGTGATGTGTATGAAAATTTCAGAACCAAGATTGTTTCCTAAAAACAGAATTTCATTCTGGAAGAAACATATGCAGTCATTTTTCAAGTTTTCTTTAAGGAAAAATATTTAAAAGTAGAAATAATTTTCCTGTACTTAAAATTATATCTGAGAGATAGGCAAACCATTAGAAAGTGATGTTCCCAGGTTTCCCTGCAAAAGTTCGAGTGTTTTGTTCGGGGTGGCCGATTGTTATTCGTGATGTACCTACAGAGGAATTCTTCTGGCCCTAGCTCACCAGGCATGCTATCCGGTGAAGCAGCTCCTGGGCAATTTGACACAGTAACAAAAGTAGCCAAATTTCTTCCCAACCACATATTGTACAAAAGTTGACATCACTTTCCCAAGTCATGAAACTGTTGAAATACTAAAAGATATGTCTGGCTAATAGGATACAAAGTAAAATAATGAAAAGCACTTTTCTTTGGTTATTCTCAAACAGGTCATAAATATTTACATCCTATTATAAAACACCTTAATAGCTTGGTGAGATTGAATGCAATAGTGCTCAATGCAATATAACTCCAAACGCTTTACAACTCCACTGGACTTTATAACTACACCTCACAGGGTTTGACATGCCGGGAAATCTGTGAGTTGACTGGTTAATGCTCTTTGTTTAAAAAACATGTAAAAGAAACACTATGTTCACTGTATGGACAGTATTTATTAAAATAACATCTATATTTTATATACAGTTTCATCTAGAAGGCCATGTGAGTCCTCAAGGAATCAGACCAAGCACTAGGCTTATTTCCACCACTTATTACACATCTTATAGAAAGGAAAAAGCATGTGCTTAAAGCAAAGCACCTTGTGTCTCAAGAACCTTACTTTCAAACAGTGCCTTACGGTTCATCAAACATTTTCTTGTTATTTTCCTACTTGATCATTGGAACAAGCTGCTAATGTTAGTAAAAGGAGAAGGGGAGAAACGGGTGCAGGACGGGGGGCAATGGATATTTATTGAGATCCTACTATGTACGAAACAGCATAAGAATATCAAAAAATATCTTCTCATTGGTTGCATCCTGAAAATCACGTGGGCTACATGTTTTCATTGACATTTTATAGATGAGGCTTGGAATTATTAATTATCTCAGCCATTATCATATGATCAACAATTCACTCCCAAGTCTTCTTCCAAAAAGAAAGTGTTCTTTCCTCTCTTCAATTAATTGTCAATATTGACTCTTGAACAATTCTGAGGTTGTCTTCCTAATATTTTGTTGTTAAAATGTCCCTTCTTCATTAAGGAGGGTGCTTGTCGTAATGTGCACTGGCGGTAATATATAAGTGAGCAATCCCTAAAATCTACTCCTGAAACCAATGATAACACTGTATGTTAACTAAGTTGAGTTTATTTTTTTTTAAGATGTTATTTATTTATTTATTTGACAGACAGAGATCACAAGTAGGCAGAGAGGCAGGCGCGGGGCTGGGGCGGGGGGAGCAGGCTCCCTGCTGAGCAGAGAGCCCGATGCAGGGCTCGATCCCAGGACCCTGGTATCATGACCTGAGCCGAAGGCAGAGGCTTTAACCCACTGAGCCACCCAGGGGCCCCCTAAGTTGAGTTTAAGTAAAATCTTGGAAGAAAAAAGAAAAAAGTCCCTTCTCTAATGAAATGTGAAGATTCTTAAATATCCCCTTAGTGGCTGCTCTTTGGAAGTATCCTTTCTTGGCAAAATAAGACATTGGGAAGCCCATATTAGTCTCTCATACTTCTTTTTCATTTCATAGTCCATGAAATACAGAACTCTGAGAAGGAGTATATTCTGGTTTTCTTCTCACAATGATCTGGTGGAGGTCTGTCAAGTATGATCACAGACTAGAGTCCTCTACAAATAGGATAGGGAGAGGGAATCAAATTCTCTTTGTTCATGAGTAACATATGAATGTTTCACAAGTGGATCAGCAAAGGGAAGCTCTCTTTATCTTTTGACCCATTTACTACTGGCCCAGTTACCTACTATTTGTATTTGAGAGGAGGACGAGGATACCACATCAAGGAGTTGTTAAAATTCCCTTCTTCCCTTTTTGTCTCTTGGTCCAATGGAGCTCAGATTATGTTCCTTAGACCCCAAGAGTTTTTGTTGAGGTAATTTCAGAGCCTTATGAGGCAATTGTAGCAGACAAAATTAGAGTGTGCTTCAGTCATTTCAGCAATATTTTTAACTCCTTTACATATGGAGGTTTTGTATTATAATTCCTTTTAAGAAAGAGCTTTGTACTATTTAAGCACATACATATATGAATAGATACGTGAATAGATAAGCAACCAGCCTTAGCCTGATGTTTATCAGTCTGAGGTCCTCACATGCTGAAAGAGCTACAAACCTGGAATAAAGTTTGGGAAACTTTTTTTAACATTACAAAAATACTAACAGTCAACTTCTGCATAATGAGTTAACTTTTTTAAAAAAGGGTACTTGTGAATAAATGCTTGGTTAACTATTCTGCTTTAGAGAAAGAAAACATATGATTTACATCTCAGGGTGTTCAGAACATCAATTACATAGGTCTTTGATGGCCAAAAAGAATAAAGGCATTAATTAACACTTTAAATAGAGAAGTCAATTTGAAAGACCAAATGATTTAAAACATGAAATCTATAATGAAAAACCATTAAAAATCAGAAGAGTTTCCCCATCAGGCTCTCTTCCTTCTCTATCAAGTTAACTTCTGAGGTACCTGGGTGGCTCAGTTGGTAAAGCCTCTGCCTTCAGCTCAGGTCATCATCTCAGGGTCCTGGAATTGAGCCCCGCTTTGGGAATCTTTGCACAGCAGGGAGCCTGCTTCCCCCTCTCTGCCTACTTGTGATCTCTCTCTCTCTGTCTGTCAAATAAATAAATAAAACACTTTTTAAAAAGTTTACTTCTACTCTCTCTCTTGATCCTCACTAAACACCAGAAGTTACTCAGAGCTTGCTATGGTGTTAGATGTGAAAACCAGCATCCACAGTATTCCGAATGGATCTATCCCAGAGGTAACTTTTGGCAGAGCCAGGAATCTTCAGCCTTGCCCTGAACACTTGTCCAAGGACTTGTAGAATCCCCCCCTTCTGGAGAAGTAATCAAACATCCAACAGTACTATTTAGCTGTGAAATCGGATTAAAGGTTAACATTAATGAATTCATATGACCAGTGCCAACAGTAACTGTAAATACTTGACAGAAATTTGATTTGATTATCACAAGCCATAGGTGAAGAATACTGTTGATGTAATTACTTTAGGACTCCAGAGCATCCACCATCAGGTTTTCTCCTCCTCTGCCAACAAAAGAAAAAGGCTTTTCCACCGTAAGTCAAGTAAATGCCATTGAAGGGCTTGCTCTCTGAATTTAACTTCTCTATGTGACAGTCATGATTTGAGAGGCTTAAAAGCATTTTTAAAGTGTTTTCCTTTTCGAGAAGAAGGAAATTCACATATTTTGATTTCCTAATATGTGTCAACCTGATTTTGTTTTCATGAATCCCAGTGTACAGAGGAGATTATTAAGGTTTTAATTTAAGGATGTTTTTCTGTTATGGTTACTGTCGTGGTTGTTTTAGCACATTTGGCTAGTCGTGCTGTTCTGAAGCAGCCGTCGACTGAGGAAGACTTTGGATTGCTGAAAGAATTGAAGTAGTTGCCACTGCGATTTCCTCTGCGAGGACGCTCACCTCTTCAACTGGAATGGGACTTCTTCATATACCATTTCATCAATCATGTGACAACGTAGTGTCCAAACTCCTCTTTGCTGAGAGGTAGGTCAAGGCCAATCACTGAGGGTTACATGGGGCTAGAGCAGGGTCTCGGTAAATTAAGAACACATCCAGAACCAAGAAGTGAGCAGACCAGAATGCTAGAAGAGGAAATACAGATGAGTCACCCAACCAAGTAGTATCTCCTGGCAGAAATCAGAAACTAGGACAGTGGGCCAGGATGATGACAACAGTGAAGCTGGCCCTTTTGACTTCAGGGACACAGTGAAATGCAGAGCAAAAGGAACATAATTAAAACTTGAATAGACCCTCCACCCAGTCCCCAGTGCTCACTTCCCTACCTTGGCCCTTATGCCATCCTTTACTCTTTCCGTTTTGAGAGTAGGATATTGAAAACTAAGATTGATTTGCCTGGACATGCCTCTGGGTCACAAGCAGAAAATGCCAAATCATTGCATAACTTTTCTCTAAGGATCAAAGATAAGGGTCTCTGTTGCATTAACTTCTTGTTAATGTTTTTCAGCAAAAAGTTCAATGGTTTATTTTTTAAGGTCATGAGATACAGAGAAACGCTTGTCTACTTTCTGTTGTTACCATATGGCCTGATATTACTATTTGCATTTTATACTTCAAAATGTGGTCAGCCCTGAAAGAGACACATCAGGAAGCTATGGGATGAGGAAGTTAGAAGGTCCTGGGGAAAATTTGCATAATGCAAGCACCAGCCTCTTCCTCTCTGCCTTCCAAGTTGTGCCTCTGTTAACCTCTGGAAAGGAATTCCAGAGGATTGACTGGCCTTACTAGCTCTCCAGCTTGGATGGCTGCACATATTCCCAGTTTCCTGGTTTGTTTTCTCATCTTATAAGTTTCACAGCTTCAAGTATTTGTTGAGTGTCCATGGCTTTTGCCTCTATTCTGCCGGCTTCGTTGAAAACCAGTTCTACCAAGAGTAAAGTTGATCTCTGGTCTGGAAAAATGACTCTGGGTTTCACATGTTGGAGAAGCCACATTATTTAAACAACAAGGGACAGGCCCATAGGTAGAGCAGCTAGTTGAACCTCCATTATTACAAATGTCAAAAATGAAGTGTCAAGAAATTGAGTGACTTGGCCAAGTGAACAACTACCAAGGAGAAAGATTTTGGTCTAGAAGCCAGATTTCCTAAAAAGCAATGCAGTCCTCTACCATGTAGTCTTCCATCCATTACAGGACACATCTTTACATTCACTTCACAGAATATCTTTGTAAAATTCAGTGCTTTCACATAGACTAGTAAAACAGAGTAGAGAGAGTAGAAGCCACAAAATGAAATTTGGGGAGATATTTAAACCTTTATAGAGACCAGATACCTCTGCTTCGTCCACTGCAATAGCATAACGTAATCCTATGAACTCTCTGAAAAACAAAGAATCTCTTGTCTGCTTTTTAGCAAGAAAGGATCCCAATGGGCCTGAAAGCACTGGGCTCTTTCTCCAGTACCAGGCTCAGGCTTCCCTGGGAATCAGCTTAAACCCAACACTAATTCTTGGGGCAAAGTTTTATAGTGCTACCTCTCAGTTCAGAGGTGTCGCTCTCAACTCAAGAACTGAGATAAAAATATTTCTCCTAGTTTAAGTTGCTTAGAATATCTCTCTCCCACCCCAGAGGTGCCAAGATGAGAGAAACCTATAACCAAGAATAAGCTATACAACGGGCATTTGAGGCATCTGGTTTTCCCAGCCCCAGGCATAGATTAAATTTTTATAGGTCACTAGTAGCAAGATGATGATTATAAATGTCTAACCTCAAGCTATAGGAACGTGAATCTTTCAACATTTAATCTACTTCATTATTCTCCTTGGGATGATAAGATAACTTGGCTTGGAGAAATTCTTATTATTTTTTCAGGAAATGTAGGCAACCCATGATCAATTCCATAAAAACAAAAGCCACTGAGAAACAATAATTAATGAAGGAAGAAAACAAGGTTTTGGCCTAGCACCAAGAATGTAACAAAAAAGCTAAGAAAATTTTATTTATCCTAAAAAATAAGTAGACCATTCTTAAGGCTTTATATGCTACTTAGCTACTTCTCCCTTCTTGATAGCTCCCCATATTTCAGTGTGTTACTCCTGCAAATATCATTACTTTACTGCTATGACTAATTCCATAACTATTCTCAAATAATGCCAGTTGACTATTAAACCATGACTGTGGCCTAATTCTTAACTGATTGACAGCCAAAGAAAGGTCACTGGTCACAAAAATACCCACAAAAATCCTGGAAAAATCACTTGACATGCACTGCATCTTTTGGTGGTTTACATTTACATTTGTTTCTTTTTTTAAAAAAATTCAAAGGCCATGAATGCAGATAGATTTCAGTTGTCCTTGTGTTTCTTGCCTGAAAGAACCCTTAAAGTGCTCTTGAAATGGTTAGATGAGTAGCAGAAACAATTGCATCTTTTCAGCCCTGGTCATAACAGTTCTAAGATTTTGATGAGTAAAAAGAATTGGACAGATTTTAAGTCAATAGTGGCTCTCCAATTTCTAAAGTTCTTCCAGAGTACAAACTATGTTGCTTGTACTCTTCTGGCATGGTTTTGCTCATTTGCAGGAAAACCATATTTTGCACCACATCCTCACATATTGATATGTTGAGGAAATAAACAGCAAACATCACTTCCCATCCATCTGCTAAGCTTGTTAGAAAGATGAGCACCCAGTGTTCAGATGTTTTGCACTCAGGTTTGAAATTCCACACTCAGCATAATTTTCTTTTACTTTTCAAGACGTATTTTAATCCAATAAGAGGATATTCTGGTCCTTTGTTGAAAACAAGAGACATCAATAAATTAGAAAGGCCAGCCATATTGGACATGGTCAAGATACACCTACAACTTGGTTTCGGTTGAGACTCTAGACACATAAGCAACAATTTTAACAAAAGACAATTTTTTTCCATTTTTTTGATGAGCAAGTATAAACATTACTGCTTATATTATGATAACATAAAGCAAAGTACCAGCTAAAATACTAAAATGAGAGTAAAGCACTTAATCTATTATTTCTAACAAACAGTTTTTAGAAGATCTTTACACTCATGCATTCATACCCAGAATTACACAAGTTATTCTGGGGTTGCAGATATTTTAAAAGTGTGAAGCAAAGCAATAAGTCAAAGGAACAAGCAAAAACCTTGCAGTCACAGTGCCCAGCAGAAACTGAGCCAAATGCTCTTGTATAAAGAGCAAGAAGAACAGAAACTGCATGCAGTCCTGGGTTATCCCTTCAGATATTTTTGCTTCCTTTTTTATTTGGAATTCCAACTCTTCAGGGGGAAGTTTGCCCTTCTCTCCTGCTTTTGATTTACTTCTCACACCATAGAAGATGGAATTGGCGATCTTGAATTATGTCAGTGGGAGAGAAAACAGTAACAAAGCAGATGCACAACTGAGATTTCCAAGTTATACCTAACACAACCTCTTGGGGTCCTGTGCAACCTATTATTTTTATATCAGTGTTGGTTTTCTTCATGTGGTTATAAAATGAATATATTTTAGATCTTTTACTTTTTCATAATGACACGAAGAACCTCAGTTGAATGAGTACAGGCTCAACTACAATTTCATAAAATTTAATGTATCAAACTTTGTCATAGGGCAACAGTTCCTGGAAACACCAAAATGATCTTGTAGGAGCCATAGAGAGGGTCTAATGAGGAAGCAAAGAACAAGAAAATGCAGAGTTCTGAACAGGAAAAGATTCCAAAAGATGCCTATAGTCCAGTGCTTCTCAGGCTGTAACATATACTCAGATCACATAGAATTTTGTTATAATGCAGATTCTGATTCAGTAGATCTGGGGTGGAGGCACAATTCTTCACTCTAGCTCCTGCACAATGCTGACGCTACAACTCTATGTACCCCACCTTCAGTGGCAAGGGTCTAGTAGCCCATCCCCCAGGAATCAAGAAATTCAAACCAGAAAACCATTTAACGGCAATTATTTATTGAATAATTGCTATGGATTAGACCTCATAAACATTGCAAGGAAAGAGGAAGTACAAGAAAGATAATCAGGTGAGTTTCACACAAAAAGAGTAAACTATTATAAATCAGCACACATTTATTATGGACTTACTTTGTGTAAGGCAATGTTGTATGAGAAATAAAGAAATAGTCTCTAGGGGTGCCTGGGTGGCTCAGATGGTTAAGAGTCTGCCTTAGACTCAGGTCATGATCTCCAGGTCTTGGGATGGAGCCCAGCTCGGTGGGAAGTCGCCTTCTCCCACTCCATCTGCCTCTACCCCTGCTTGTGATCTCTCTGTCTCTTTCTCACTTAAATAAATAAATAAAATCTTAAAAAAATAATAATTAGTATCTACTCTCAAATGGCTTCAGTCCAGTAATCTAGCTCATCAGTTCTCATCCTTCTTTGAATATAGTACATACACCTCTTTAGGGAGAATCTCTTTTATTCCACATACTGGACTGGCTACCCTCTGCCTATTCTGTGACCTTATTCTACCAACTGTCCCTTACTTTCCTGTATTGTTGAAATGTCCTACTGGTATCCTTGTCTTATGGCTAGTGTAATCTCTGTGTAATTATCCCTAGTGTAATCTCTGTACCCTCTGCTGCCATGACTTTTAGGCCAGGTGTACCCAGTTCTCCATCCAAGGCAGAGACTTCTTCCCTGAGATTAAGTCCTTATTTGTACTTGCCCATTGGACATCTCCTCCTGGCATGTACAATTGAACTGAATTTATTATCATATCTCCAGAAGGTTCTTCTCTTTTTTTTTTTTTCTGTTTCCCAGAATCTAGCCTTTCTTCTGCATCTCACAGCTACAGTTTAGTCTCATAACTGGCCTCCCTGCCACCTGTCTCTCTCCACTGTGTCCATAATCCATATATGTGCCAAAATTTTCTTCCCATAAAATAAATCTGAATATGTCAGTACTTTTCTTATACATTTCAGCACTCTGAAAGCTAAATGTACAAACTGGTTAGCTCCGCATAGCAGATAAGGACCCTGACAAGCTGGCCCCCAGCTATCGCTTTAATCTTCTTTCCCACCCTCCAAACCACATGCACACAACATATGCTTAAGCTCTACCACTCAGTTCACCAGTCACCAACAACATCACGCCCTCTTTTAACTCTGCCTCTGCACATCTTGCTCCCTCTGCTCGAAATATTCTTCCTCGTACTCTGCCTGGAAAATTTCAATCCATTCTTTAAGATCCAGCCTAGTCTTCATGAAGCCTTTTCTGTTGGAGTTAGATATTTCTTTTCTTCTAAAAGCCTGTGGCAATCACTCCATACTTCACTGAAGACACATACCAGATCAGAGAGTGCTACTAGACTCTGTTTCTCCACTAACACAGAACTCATTGAGATCAGACACAATGCCTTAACTCTTCTTGTTACCAGTGCCAGGCAGAGTGCCTGGATTAAAGCAAACATTCAGTAAATATTTATTGAATGACTAAACGGATGGAAAACAGAAACAAATAATGCAAAACTGCAGATGACAAGTGACTGGTACACCTTAAAGGAGTTATAAGCACCCCAAGGAAGGAGCATTTGCTGTGTATAATTAATTCCTAAAATGCAAATTGGACTGGGAAATGTCAGAGAAACTTGGACTGGATCTTTGAGGCCCTTTATGCAGAAATGTTTGACTGAAACTATCAGAAAGAACTAATGTAACACATAGATTTGTAGATTTAATTCACGGTTGTTTTTCTATTGGAATTCCAGGACCTGGTCACAGCCATTGTCTTTGTCAATCATCCTGGAAAGATATAACCTGAGACCAGAAATAATTCCTGAGGAGGTGAACCTTTGTCTGGAAAGAAGGAGAAGCACTTCGGTCTCTTGAGGATACCTTCAAGGTAGTATGACCTTCAGAATAACATTCAAGGACAGCCTCATGCAGGGAAAGGAAATGTGAGTTGGGCCATGAAGGATGTACCCTCAATACATAAGAGTAGATGGCACTACCTACCTGCAAAGAAGCCACAGAAGGGGAGGGAAGATAGCCAATTATATGTTGTATGTAACAAGGTGACCATCCTGATTAGGGTGGATAGTATTTTTTAAAGAGAAATAAGAGGTAAAGTTGAATAAACGACACAAGAAAGGAGGCGATAGGTATCACACTTCAGAGGAAACTGGCTTGCCTGCGGTAGGCTATAGGACTGGGGGTGGCATGCCACACCCTCCTGTGGTACCAAATCACATTTATTATCAGGAGTTGTTCCTAGTTTCTTAACATCATTCTTGCAGCAGTACATGTTCATTCTTTCTGGCTCTGCCTTTATGAACCTGCAGTCATAAACTCTCTGTAATCAACTTCATAATAATGAAAACTCATTTAAAGTTGTCTTCACTTTCCTTTCTCAAAACTTGTCACCACATATACAACATCTCTTCATCTGGCCTTCTGTCCTCCGTTCTTTCTATTGTTTGTTCCTACTCCCAAAACACAGAAGCCCTATAGAGATTTGAGCAGAGCTGAGGAATGTTGACTCAGAAGCTAAATTTCCAGCCATTTGGTTGACTGAAGTACTGGTGGCAAAGACTAGCACATGAACGGAACCCCCTTCAAACCCCACTTTCACCTCAGGGCCTGGAAAGCTATCTTGGTCCTGAAAATCTCCACCCCAGTCACTACTGGACTAAAGCTCTGAAGACAGCTTCCAGACTGCTAATGATACCAGAGAAGACAAAGAGAGTAAGCCATCATCAATCATTCCTGCATTCCTGATCAGTCATGTTTTGGGTTAGATGCAGCAGAAACAAGCCCCGCAGAAGCATGGCATATGAAAAGTCAACTTTCAGGCATAAATAATTATCACATTGTCCAAAAGCCTGTCCAGATGCACTTAAAAGAGTACCCTCGGATCATTCGCTTTCTTACAACAGCAACAACAACAATACTTGGTTACGTAGATGCTGGAAAACTGCCATTTCAAAACAAGGCAATTTTCTTTCAAAGTAGGAGGACTGAATTCACCTTTAGGATAGGACTGTTCCTTTGATTTGGGATAATTGCTTCTGGTGGCCCCTTCAGTGACATGAATATAAAGGAAGTCCCCACCCATCATTGTCCTCGGGGAAAACTTTGAAGTAAATCGAGTGCAGGTGTTTTCAACTGAGAAAATAAGTGTCCTGTTTGGTAATATAAACCATGGGGTACAGGGTTATAGCCAGATTCTTCATACTTGTTTCTTTCAGGGCATGTTTCTTTTACTGTACTGTTTGATGCAGACAACCTGCCACTTGTTTTTGTGGAGATGTGAGTATGCACATGTATGTGTGAGTGTGTGTGTGTGTGTGTGTGTGTGTGTGCGTGTTTTCTTGACCACTCAAAGGGGACAACTTGGACAGAGTGAGAGAAATCTCACACCAGCCCAGTCTTGACCTCATGATGGATGAGAGACCGTGACAAGAATTGGACTGGGAAATCTCAGAGAAACTTGGACTGGATCTTTGAGGCCCTTTATGCAGAATTGTTTGACTGAAACCATCAGAAAGAACTAATGTAACACATAGATTTGTAGATTTAATTTACGGTCGTTTTTCTGTTGGAATTCCAGGACCTGGTCACAGCCATTCTCTTTGTCATTCATCCTGAGAAGATACAACCTGAGACCTGAGGAGGTGAACCTTAGTCTGGAAAGAAGGAGAAGCACTTCAGTCTCTTGGAGATACCTTCAGATGTGAATTCCAAGGCCTAGAGAGCTCTGAGCATTCCTGGAGGTATGAGTGGTGAGAGGCAGGGTGGGTAGGCAGTAAAGCTGGGAAGGGGATTTTGAGGATAGTCCTGGTCTGTGGACTTTGAGGACAATCCCATGTAGTCACAGCTATATGCTAACCTCTAAAACTTATTTCCCTCTCATTGTTCCATGGCTTTAGTAAAGCCTTCTGAAATTTTCCAACTTATTCTCAGCTATGCTTGGGGATTTTGAAGAATGTTCCTAGAACATGCTGAGGAAAGGAACAGCACCTCCTCTCCCCTGCCCAGGGCCATGGTTCTGGTCAGCAGTGTCACCAGGAAAGGCCAGTTACCCAACACTGTAACAGTACCTGCCTGTATACTGTGGATTGGCAGGGAAGTCAGAAAGGAAGAAAGTACTGGGAGGCTTTTTATAAACACCTGGAGAGCATTTGAGGAGCCTAAGTTCCTGCATGGGTGGGACAAAGTCATTATGATTTGCATATGTATAAAATAGGATCTAGGTCTAGACACGCAGGCCAATGAGGGTGAGGCATACAAGCAAATTAGACAATTTTTGTTATTTTTTCCTCTTTCTAAAACTTATGCCTGCTCATTGCTGAGAAATTAGAAAATAAAATGTTTCAAAAAGAAAATTAAAACAACCCACAGCTCTACCAAGAGATAACCATAGTTACTGCTGCACAGGTTTATAATCTACTTTCTTGATCAGTCATTTACCTCTGAGTTAAAAGAAATCCAAAGCTGTTTTCCACAAAAATTCTTTACCTCACCCATAGATATTCCTTTGATTCACCTCTAAACCAAAGTGATTCTTTTATTTCAGCTGCCATTCTAGTAAGCCTCCTCAGTTTTCTTTCTTTTTTTTTTTTTCAAAGATTTTATTTATTTATTTGACAGACTGAGATGACAAGTAAGCAGAGAGGCAGGCAGAGAGAGAGGAAGGGAAGCAGGCTGGGATCATGACCAGAGCCAAAGGCAGAGGCTTTAACCCACTGAACCACCGAGGCACCCCAAGCCTCCTCAGTTTTCAAACAAGGATATCAACCAACCCCATCTCAGTTCTACCTTACACCTAACCAGCAGCATAGAAAGACTGTATTCCAAGTGTCTGTGAAAGAGAGAGTGAGCTTGAGGTCATTATCCCCCACCCCCTATATTTTCAAAATCTCCACTTTGAGAAAAATTCTTGGCCAAGGATGCTCCAAAACAACTGTAATCCAGTAATTTCCCTTCATAGTCCAAAATCCACTCTAATTTGCCCACAGAACCCCATGTCTAAGCTACATCCTGTTTTCTCATTTGACTTGGTGACACTAACATTTTGTCAGGTTATTAAACAATTTTTTAAAACATCACCTGGAATAGCTGCATGTTAGCCATTTGAGAATATCTCATAATTTATTTGGATAGTTAGCTTCATTCTATTTTTCCATCATTATACTGAAAGCAGCAAAGGGCATCTTTGTACACAAATCCTCGGTCAAGACACTTAGAGGGGCACCTGGGTGGCTCAGTCAGTTAAGCCTCTGACTCTTGATTTCCTCTCAGATCACGATCTCAGGGTGAGATCTAGCTCCAGGCTGGATGTGGAACCTGCTTAAGATTCTATGTCTCCCTCTGCCACTCCCCTCCTCTACTCACTCTCTCTCTTACACAACAACAACAACAAAACTAATTAAAAAAAAAAATTAGAGAGTAGAACAGAGAAAAGGGCAAGATATGGGCTGCTATAATAGAGGCCCTTGTCACCCAAGAGCAGTATGAAAGGTGAAGCCCTCACCAAGAGGCAGAGAAGAACTCTGCTCTCCTCTCAGTTTCATCTAAGGCCAAAATTGCCCTCAGCTTGTGACGTATGAGATACTAACCAACATTGTCACTTAATTCTATAAATTCTCTATTAGTCAGTACAGCCAGGAAATGGTATATCTATTTTGATTAATAATATATTCTGGTTAATAGAGTACTGCCACCAATGACTAATCTTACAAGGATTAGAATATAATAAAGTTTACTAGCACTAAAGCTAAGATGAATAAAGTTTACATTTTTGACAGTGATTCTAAGGATTTGTCAGAATCTACCCATTAATTCATTCATTTCCCAAATATTTATTGAAGATCTATAATTATGTAGGGCACTATATTAGGTGTTATTACATCAATGATCCACTGCCTATTTATTCATATTAGTTCATATTTTAATCTGTCTGACTTACATAAGATTTGAGGTGGCCATGTCATGTCAGAGGGTAAAAGTCATAATTTACAGGGAACCAGGCTATTAAAATTATTTAAAAATCAAAGAGACTACTTTATAAAGCTGCCAAATATGTAATCTGAATGGACCTAGTGTTATATTATTTTAAAAATTCATCTTTCCACAAAGCTCTTTAATAGTGTGAAATATAGCCAACATCTGAGTGAAAATCTGTGGCAGGTTTAATATTCTTAATGATACAGACAGTAAGTATGTAAGAAATATTGCATCTCTTTTCTATAAAACAATTTAATTTCAAGTTCCCCTCCTACCTGGGGGATGGGAATTATGACTTCAGTCATTTTAAGGGTCCCCAGTGTTGGGACAAATCACAAGGTCTTTCAAAGTTCCAAGGCATTATGAAGTCCCTTGGGGTCCACCGGCCATCTGGGCAGAGTCGTCGGTGCTGAGACACCCTCTGTCCTAGCCTACACAGTCTCTCTAGATCCATTGCTCTGTTTCTGAGTACACATGGGCCTGGAAACACTGAGCCTGGCCAGCACTCCAGGCCCACAACCTGTTCCTCTGGAAGCCTCTCACCATTTTTTCCCTCTGAGACTGGGTTTTTGCCTTAAGATATAGAGCCGCAGCAAGATATATGGCCCTTCATGTGCACCCGGATGCTTATAGAAGCAGTGTCCACAGTAGCCAAACTATGGAAAGAACCTAGATATCCATCCACAGATGAATGGATAAAGAAGATGTAGTATATATATAATGGAATACTATGCAGCCATCAAAAGAAATGAAATCTTGCCATTTGCAATGACATGGATGGAACTAGAGGGTATTATGCCAAGCAAAATAAGTCAATCAGAGAAAGACAATTATCATATGATCTCTCTGATATGAGGAATTTGAGAAACAGGGTGGGGGGTTGTGTGGGGTAGGAAGGAAAAATATTAAACAAGATGGAACCAGGAAGGAAGACAAACCATAAAGCTCTTAATCTTAGGAAACAAACTGAGGGTTGTGGGGTGGAGGGTGGGAGGAGGGATAGGGTGGCTGAGTGACGGACATTGGGAAGGGTATGTGCTATGGTGTGTGCTATGAATTGTGTAAGACTGATGATTCACAGACCTGTATCCCTGAAGTAAATAATATATGTTAATGAAAAAAAAATAAAAAAATAAAAATAAAAAAAAGTTATATGGCCCTTTTCCCCAGGCCCCAGAGATCTGCTCTCCATCTGTCTGTAACCCCAGAAGGTATCCTTTTGGAGCCTCAGATCTCTACCACAAAGCACTCAGTCCTCCTCAGTGGGGTTCACAGGACGCTTGCTAAGTACAAGCAAAGTTTCAAAGCTATGTATGTATCATCCCATTGAATTTCATTCACTCTTCCCCTCAACTCTATAAATTAGACCTTATCCCTAACATACAGGTAAGGAAACTGAAGCTCAGACGGTTCAGGTAACTTGTCTGAGATCATATAGCCAGTAAGCCAGCCCTGCACTAGTCACTCCCTATTACTCTCCACCTTATGTTTCGGTACTTTCTAATAACGCTTCTCATTCTTTTAAAAACACAGAAAAATTGAGACACCAAGAGTTTGGATGGTTTATTTCAGGGCACACAATCCCATGTTCTTTTAGTTAAACATTTCTTTAAAAAAATCATAGGATTTAAGCTCATAAGCACATAAAATTTAGTGAGACATCATCATAGTAGTGGTAAGAATTTAAATGTAGTCAGACTTGTCAAGAGAACAGGGACTTATCAAAAGGACCAAAATGCATGACTTTAAAAAAAAAATTATAACTATTTGGCAAATGTCTCCCTCATGGTTTCCGTGGGCAAAATTCTGCATTCAGTGCTCAGAGAGATAAAAAAGAGACACCACCCCTGTCTTCCCAGGGCTTATCAGCAATGGAAGACACATAGGTATACAAATAGATGAGGGATGTGAATGAAGCTAGGCAGGAGGAATGCTGAGAGTGGCACAGTGTAGGCTGAGCGTGGACACAGCCAGCTTCAAGTTTCCAAACCAGAGTGGAGGAGCGTGGGTATCAAGGCAAACAGTGTGGGTGACCCCGCCTTTCTCCTCCTCCCAGAGGATGAGAATGCTGGAAGCTCAGCTGTTGCAGAATGTAAACCATATGATTGCCCAGAGTTACTGACTTGCCTAAAGCCATAAAAGAAAAAAAAATTTTTTATGAGTTATTTTTCACTTCTTTTTCTGCCAGGATCAAGTATCAGCATTGTTATATTCAGAAACACACCACTTTTAACACACTCAAGAAGAGCTGGCCCAACCCGGGTAGGCATAAAACAGTTGTCAGAGGCAGGAAGTCTCCCAGACTCCAGCCCCAAGCTACAGCAGAGTAAATTTGAGACATTCAACAGATTTCTAATGCACTGAGATGCCTGAACTAGCCTTCATATTTACTAGTAAAGAGACAAAGAATGTTGTTTGGACAGAGCCAAAAAGAGATTTCAGGCAGATTTGGAATACTCCCTCAGATGAGTTTTTCTAAACACATCTAAAAATCTAAAAATTTTTAAAGTCACTTTTCAGAATCTTAAAACTATTGCAAAGATTTCTTCTCCATCTCTGGTTTCCCTGAGCTCCTTTACGGTGTCCCTGACAGAACCAGGGGCTTCGTAGTAGTAGAACAAATCCTTATACTCCATCTGCCCCCCACCATTTGTTGAATTCTTTACCAAAGAGAAAAATGTTAAGAGACTCCAGTTGCTTGGGTTTTAGGTTTTGACTGACTCCTACCCCCATCGGGGGCCAGGATCTCCATTTTCTTTGTCTTTGACTTTTCAGGAGACCCAGAGAATGAAATCCAATACTTTTGTCTGCATCTGCTGCTAAAAGCCTTTTTTCCCTGGCCATGCCACAGCTCCCTTGAGGCTCATTAAGCACATTTACATTTGGCTCTTAAAATCCTAAATAGCCCATTTCACGCCTAGCAATGGTGTATTGATGAAAGAAGCACTCAGTGATGGCCTGTAGGATGGGAGTGAGGACTCTTTTGACTCTAGATATCTCCCACAAAGGATTTGTACATGCTGTTAAGGACTTAAACAGAATCATGCGAGCAATAGACTATTGTTAGAAAGACACATGCACACAAACTCCACCGTTATATTCTGTCAAATATACCCGTTCATGTGCAGACAAAATGGCAAGGACCTGAAATTCAGTGGAAATGCACAGAGATGTTTAAGAAAGAGAGAGAGAGAAGGAGAGTGAAAAGGAAGAACAAGGAGAGAGAGTAAAGTAGAGAAAACAGGAAGGAGTATGCGTAGGAAGGAGAATGTGCCTTGGATTTTAGTGTGAATCTTGCTCTCAGAGTTGTAAGGATAAAAATGAAGAAACAGGGTAGGGCAACTTGTAGAGGCGTATGACCGGTGTTTTGACTGGATGGCTGTGAGAGTGTATGACTGAAACATGGAAGGCTACTGAGGGGCCAAAGGGTTCAAATCACCATGAGATTCAGGTGGAGACACTTGGGAAAGAACAGGAGACCTAACAGTTGGGTCTTGACGATCTTTTTTCCACCTATGCCTGCACCAAATGCCCAGAGTAAGGTGATCTTTGTTTCTGTGACTTCCTCCCTCTGGAGGGAACTCAGCACAGAGGAGAAAGTGACCCAGCCTCCTGAAGACATATTCAACTCCACACACTTTCCTCAAGGATAAGCAAGAAACAATTCTCAGTGGTGGGGGCTTAAAATGGAAAAAGAGATCTTTTATTTTTCCTTGTATACCTTTCCGTATTAAAAAAAAAAAAAGTAATAGATTCAAAGAAGTAAAGTTCAAAGTCAGTAGGGGTTATCTGTGCATTTACAGATAATTTATGCTTCAGTTTTCTTCATTATTTGCTTCTGTATTAACAAACTACCAATAAAAACATTTTCATGGGTAGAGTAGAAGGATAGAGCTGTCCACCGTATTACCCGTATCTCCCTCTGCTGTGTAAGCGGAATACAATTTTACATCAGGTGAACTTCCTGTTACAGAGTAGGCATGTTCCCGAAGACAAATGCATAAATCAGCCGTTTGCCAACCGAACCTTATTTTCAATGTGCCAAGAGCATTTGCTATTCATAGAAACATTTCATGAAATCCTCCTTTAAAAGTGAATAATCTACCTTTATGTCTATAAAGCTGCAGTTGGTACCACTGTTAAAGTGGAGCTCCTGAGTGCAGCCAGAGAATCGATTACGAGGGCAGCTTATGGAATCCCAGTCCTGCCACCGCCTCCGACTCTGCCCTGGTAAGCTTTTAACTTCCATGTTTTCTCATCTTTAGAATGGGCACATCTATTCACTTATAGAATATCAGCAACTTTTTCATGAGGTTTATAGGAGAATTAAATAACATAATCTATTTAAATCACTTACGGGCAGGCACATAATAAACAATCAATGTTAGCTATTATCCTTAGTGTTATTTCTGACTTTTTCCTGTTCTGGTTGTGCTGTTACTAATTCAGCCCTTGGGAAGGCGGCAAAGCAGTCTTTCTTCCAACTAGATGGCAAGCCCGTGAGGGCAAGACTGGTCTCCATCTAGGCTCTGTGCCAGCTCCAGCACTAGAATGGAGACACAATGACATTAGAAAATGACTATTGAAAATCATAGTTCACTGCAGCCACCATGTCACTAACACATGGCCATGGGAATGTCCACCATGTCCAGTGCACCTGGACAGAGTAGGGGCCCAACAAAAGCAGGCAAGTGAGTGAGTAAATGAATGCATGTAAATACCATGCACCCCTTAGAGATTCCTAAAAATAATACATATGTCGTATTTTCCTTTAATTAAACCCTAATTTTATATTTCTTAACAAGGCCTTTAGGAAACTTAGGGCCGTCAAAGCTTCAGCTAAGTGAGGAAAGGCAAAAGCGTAATTAGCAAGCCAAAAACAGATGATGTTTTCAGTCAGGGTTATGTCTTGTTAAAGGGAAACAATTTGTAGGAACCTCACTAAACACACCTCATCTATCACTCTCCCCAGTCCCGCTCTCCCCAGGGCTCTCAGCTAGGCTTTCCCTCTGCAGTTCTCCACGTGCAGCTAACACACTTTAAATGTCTGCCAACTGGCAGTGAAGTCTGGACTTTGACACTGGCCTCCCCCCCAACCCCAACATTTATTGCCAAGGGGTCTCCTCAGCCAAAGCACGTGTTTTATAGATGTGCCCCCAAATTCAGTGATTCCCACATCAATAAAGTCTTGGGCTGCCAAGGCCACAATTTCCACATTAGTTGAAATTATCAAGGGTAAACCAGGCCCTCGATGTTGCTTTTATTGAGCTTATTATTTTGTGCACATGGTGTGTATGTGTGTGTGTGTATAAATTGTTGAGACTGTTAGTTATAACTCTCTTTGAAGTGTATTCTTCATGAAGCTAGTGTTGAAAACAGTGGGGCTCTTTAGAAAGGAGGGGGATGGTGTTTGAGAGGGTGGAAAGCAGAACGTGAGAGGGAAGAACCAGGGTCACGCAGTCAGACCCACCCCAGAGGGAGTGCACCAAGCAAGGCAATTCCATCCCCTTCTCCATTTTACAGAGGAGACTGAAGCACAGTAAGGGGGGATAACTTCTCTAAGGACACCTAACCAGCACCCAACAAGCAGGATTTGACCCCCACCTGCGTTCCCTCTTACTTTTCTCAGTGAGACATTGGATATTACCCAGAAAAAACAGGAAGAGCCAAGAGGAGATCCTAAGAGAAGGACATGTCCACCTTCACACATGTCCACCTTCACTCATACTCAGTGGGGCATTGACATAATTAATTTGTATCTGTGTTATCAATGGAAGCTAATATTTATTGAGCAGCCTACCACATGCAACACTCAATGCTAGGTGAGATGGTAGAAAATATGATCCCTATCTTCTCCAAAGGCCCGAAGAAACAGTCTCTGGTTCAGAAGCAAATACAAGGAGATGATTACACAGATGTAGTGAAAAGAAGGGCCTTATGTACCCCAATGTTCATAGCAGCAATGGTCACAATTGCCAAACTGTGGAAAGAGCCAAGATGCCCTTCAACGGATGAATGGATAAAGAAGATATAGTCCATATACACAATGGAGTATTATGCCTCCATCAGAAAGGATGAACACCCAACTTTTGTATCAACATGGATGGGACTGGAGGAGATTATGCTGAGTGAAATAAGTCAAGCAGAGAGAGTCAATTACCATATGATTTCACTTACTTGTGGAGCATAAGGAATAACACAGAGGACATTGGGTAAAGGAGAGGAGAACTGAGTTGGGGGAAATCGGAGGGGGAGATGAACAATGAGAGACTGTGGACTCTGAGAAACAAACTGAGGGTTTTGGAAGGGAGGGGGCTGGGGGGATAAGTGAGCCTGGTGGTGGGTATTATGGGGGGCACGTTTGCATGGAGCACTGGGTGTGGTGCATAAACAATGAATCTTGGAATACTGAAAAAATAAAATTAAAATTAAAAAAATAAAACAAAATAAAATAAAACAAGATGATTACATTTCATAATCTACTGCTGGCCTCTTTTCAAGGTTTACCTCACTTCATCTTCACAACATTACTAGCAGATAAGAACATGAGTCTCAGGGAGATTAAGGAACTTGCCTGCACATAACTAGTAAGTCAAGAGCTAATTAACTTAAATGTCTGGCTTTGGACCTGTACTCCTAACCTGAGTTAGCTTCCTAGAGCTGTCATAACAAGTACCATAAACCATGTGGCTTACAACAGTAGAAATTTATTTTGTCAAGTTCTAAAGACTAGTTCAAAATCAGAGTGGCAGCCCTTCTAAGGGCTCTGCGGGAGAATCTGTTCTATGCCTCTCTTGTAACTTCTGGCGACAGCAGACCACCTTTGGTGTTTCTTGGCTTATAGATATATTACTCCAGTCTCTGGCTCTGTCTTCACATCATGTTCTCTCTGTGCATCTGTGTTCAAATTCCCCTCTTCTTACAAGGACACTCACTGGTCATATTGGAGTAAGGCCCACCCTAATGATTTCATCTTAAACTGATTAAATCTGCAAAGACCCTATTTCCAAATAAGATCACATTTATAGGTACTGAGGGTTAGAACTTCAATATATCTTTTTTAATGAGACACAATTCAACCCATAACATAACCACTACACCACGTGCTTCCCATAATCCCAATTTGGAATATATCTCCCATCAAACCCTTTTAAGGAGATATTTTGTACTCTTTGCATATTCTTTTTTATTTAACAAACATGAGATCACATCCCATCATCTACACCAGCAACTATACAATTTTGAAAAATATATATATAATATAATACACATATTATATATGTGTGTGTGTATATATATGTATGTGTGTGTATATATACACACACATACACACACATACATATATATATACACACACACATATATATGTGTATTATATTATATACACACACATACATATATATACACACACATATATATATCCATATATATATATATATATCCATATACCCATATACACACACACACACACACACACACATATATATCCTCTCTGACCCAGGGCAGTAGTATCCAAACCCCTAATTCTGGTAGTGATTATTTGAAAATAAGTTATCAATAGCATCCTGAGCTTCCTTTTGCATCTAATTAACTTTCTAAAGCAGATTTAGCCCAAAGCTACTATAAAATATCTGGAAGCAAATCCTATATAGAATTCTAGAATATCCCAAAGGTTCTGATGGGTCCACCCACAATATTTTGTAGGTGATTAACACGAAGCATAGAGATTGTGACCTGTCTGAAATCACGTGGCTACCCGGGCAGCAGGAGGAGGAAGAGAATGCAAGTTGACTGGCCAGAAGCCTGTATCTCTTTTCAGATCTCATAGGGCTATTGGTCTTCTGTCTGTTCCAGATGTGCCCAGAGGTATTCCTAGTACTGTGTACTGTTTTGGAACCCCAGGGAGGTGGGTATATCCACCCAGGGGCACAAACATGTCCCAGGACAAGCAGTCTCCTATTATGCATGCTTTCTGAAATAATCTCATTTGACTGGTGAAGCTGAGCAACATCAGTCCGGGTAGCTCGAAAGTTCCAAGTGCCAGTGTTTTGCTCTCAGTCCCAGGACCTGCTTTCACTCTAGAATCTTCCTCTATAAATGACACCTCCATAGCACTTCCTTTCTTCATTCCTTTCAGTTTGACAATTCAGATATGAAAACATTTGCCAAAGATATGTATAAAGTTAAAAGACTCCAAAGAAAAAATTACACAGGTTCACCCTGGAGAGTATGATTCTCTTCATTTAGGCCCAGTTGGCAGTGTCTGATCAGGAGGCTGAGGGCAGAGATCCTTAGGGACTATCACACTTTGCAATTTCCCAGGCCAGGGCAGCAGAGACGAGAAGCTTGCTCTCTCCAAGACTGTCCATAAAAAGCAGGGTGCAGCCTGGAGCAATTTCATTGTCCAGCTTTACGGATCGTTCTCTTTCCCAAGTGGCCTTTCCACCAAGGGCTTGGTTGAATAAATCAATAATGAAAAGCTCTAGTGTACAACACCACAGAATAGTAGTTAACGGTCACTCCATAAATTAATTTAGATACAAATACCTATCTCTACGGTTCTCTTCGGAGAGGCAAAATCCCAGTCCTGCCTTACCTCATTTTCAGAATTCTGTCCTGTCAGGGTCAGGATGGCAGATATATCTACACTCAGGTAGTAAACTGGGGTATGAGATATGGGGAGGATCAAGCAGTTGGGGATGCCACAGGTCTTGATCTGACACCCAGCTTCATAATGCCTTCCCCTTTGCCACCTGAAGAGGGAGCAATCTATTTCTGGGTGGACAGAATGTATTAGAGTACCTTTGGGTTGCTCTCCTGACTGAAAGTCCCTCCCGGTCCCCCAGTCCTTCTCCTCCTGAAGAATTCGTGCTCAGGAATTCTTTGATCTCCAGAGGCACCCCCAAATGGTCCCTCAGCTCTCAAATGGCCCTTCCGGTGCTCAGGGGTCATCTCCAGTGATGGGGAGTCCACAGGGAAGTTGCAGACTGCGTGGGTAGGAGCTGCTAGAGGGAGTAGAAGCAGCAGTATGCATCGTGCCCAGAGGGGTATCCAGAGTGAAAAAGCAAACCTGCCTTGGTCTGGGGCTGGCACAGGATTAAGAACAGATTGCAATTAGAGATCAAGGGTCAGGTCAATGGAGAGTCATAAAAGCCAGAAAAGAGCATCTGGTGGGGTCAGAGAGGGAAGCAGAGCTGAGGGATTATGAGGTTCTGTGACGAGGCTGTGCAGGTGAGGATCCCATGCAGCGGCATCAGCTGCAGGCGTTAAGTAAAGGTATTCTTGGTGGAGTCAGGGCGTTGGGGGTGGGTTGGGCAAGAGACTAAAGTTGAAAGCACAGCATGTGCGAGACCATTTTCCCCAGAGCATCCTATTTTTCCTTGCCTCTTGACACGACGGGGCCATCTTTACCAGCTCTGTGTTCCTGGAGCCTAAACAAAGAAGGCCTACCATGGCGTCAGTGCTGCATAAGTGGGTATTTCTACAAATGGTCCAACTCCCCAAATGTAAGAACTCTATGCTGACAAGATAGTCCTGAAACTGCTCACTGACCTGCACTTGACCCTTTTGCATGAATTCAGGTAAAGCAACTCTCCTCTCCTAGGCAGGCAGGTAGGCCTTTCCCTCACTGGGCAGAACTAGCTGTTAGAAGGACCTCCCATGCCCTTCGCATCCCATGCCCTCCTCATCAAGTGTGCACACTTGAGTCCTAGCTCTGCTCTCTGCAGCCATTCAAGATAATGTTCGCCCTATCTTTTTTCCACATGGAAGTACCCACCATAAGGACAGAGGCCTGTGGAATGCCCCCAGAGTTATCTTCTGAAGCTCACATGACCGTGTAATCTCACTCCTTTGAAGAGAGTGATGGGAAAAACATAAGTTTAGAAACCCATAATGAAGCCCTGCATCCCACATTCTCTTCCTCAGTCCTGCCCTTCACACAGACCCACCCTGGGGCCCCTGCCATGTCCCATCTCAGAGCCTTCTTGCCAACTAAATTCTTCCAATAGCAACATAAATGTTATTTCCCACAGGAGGTCTTCGCTAAGCTCCTCTGTCCCTCAACCTCAGAGTGTTCTCAGATTTTATCTCACTTCACCCTTTCTTCTGTTTTGTAATGGATCTCACAATTGCAATCGAAATAATCAGACATGGAACCAATCATTAACATCTGTAACCTCCACTAGAAGGCAAGCTTCGCACCTGTTTTACTCATCTTTGTATACACATCTAACGGCTGTCTCATCTTATTAGGGACTTAAATTTTTTTTATTGAGCTAAATTATCTCAATTTTTCCCCAGAGGATCAACATCAGATTCATAGCTTTATGGTTTATGACTTTCAATTAATGGTATTGTCCCCACAGCAGTTTATCACTTCCCGGCTTTTAGCAGAAGGAAAGGTCAACAGACACCTGGACAGGACAATGTGCTCATGGCACTGCCATGCTTGGACTCTTCCATCTGTCCACATGAGCAGTTGTCTGTTTTCACCTGGCTGGGGAACTTACAATGTGCCCTCACCACCTCTCCCCAAATCCTTGTATTCACTCTCCTTATACGTTTAATAATGTTCTGTACTGTACATTTATGCTTCCGTTGTGTAGATGGCCACATAACCAAGGCTCTGGGGCACGTCCATCATGTCTATGTCACTGGTTTCCTTTGAACAAGACAAACGTTTGCAAGTCATTCTAGATTCTAGCCCATAACATCCCAGTGCTCTCCGTGGCACTGGATTTGGTTTCAGTGTGAAAACTCCAGGTTGACTTAATTTATTCCTTATAATCTGAACTCATAAATACAGTTCTCCAACATCTCTCCTGTTATTTTCCTCAGTAAATTACTGAGCACCTCCCTTGTCACCGTGCATCCCATCCACGGCAACTGTTCCTAACACCTAGTTTATAGGCCTTTTTCCTCCTTCCCCTCAAATTTCACATGCAAGTCTTCTTAATTAGACAGGTGAGCCCTTCTACTTGCCCTTCTACTTTATTCTTTACTCTTCTTGGTGTTTTGGTATGTGTTCAGCCTCTTGTCATTTTGCTTTCATGAGCTGTAGTTGAGAAAACTCAGTCTTTGACAGTGTCTCTGGGGCTAGATGTTACCCTTCCAGACTTTCTTTTCTCTTTCAAAATTATGGTAATTAATTACCTTAGGAGAAGAAATGAAAATGGCATCCATGTTCAGGAGTTCTTGAGATTCCTGATCCTGATTTCTACAGATCATGGAGAAATTTGGGGGATGGAAAAGTACAAGGGAGGGTTGCTGGTAGGACCCACCCACAGAGAGAGAATGGGTTCATGGAGTCTCCAAGATTCTACTTCACATCCCAGAGCCTATGAAGGAAAAATGGTAATAATGAAAAGAATTCACACTTAGTAAAGACCCACCACATGCCAAACACAGCTTTAAATACTTTCATTCATTAACCTGTTTAGTGCAAGTCATGGGAGACAGTGCAATTTTCTGCTAAACCATTTTAGGTCCTTCATGCACCATCTCACATCCCTTTTGGATCAGTACTGGGAGTCCTAAACCCTGCTGCTTGCTGTTAATCCTCTCCATTGCTCTATAAGCAGAGAGTGCCAGTTTTTACAGAGGATTTCAGCTTCACCCCGCAGAGAAGGATAAGCTCAGCCTTTTCCAAGAGCCCCAGGGATGTAGAGTTGAATATTATTCAACTTTCTTCTCCATGTCATGTTTTTCCAATCACCAACATATTGAATAATTTTCATTCCGTCTTACATCCTTTAGCATCTCTCTTCTTTCTGGGATCCTCCCTGGATACAACTTCCTGCCTGTCCAGAAAGGTTGCTTAAGCCCTTCCAAGCAGCCAGGTTTCAGAGCAGCTTTCTTCCTGGTGTTTGATGGGAGCGGGTGATGGGAGCAGGACATGCATCAATATCACAAGAATGCCCATCCCTTGAACCCACAGAGATGTAAAGAGCTAATATAATTTCTGATGTCTGAGAATGAGAATATCACTTTTCCTGTTAATCCTCTGGGATAAGCTATATAAATATTAAGACGTAACGAGAAGGAAGGAAAGAAAGAAAGAAAACAGGGAGGGAGTGAAGGAAGGAAACATTCAAGATTTAAAAATCGTACTTCTTATCTCTCTCCAAGAGAAATGTCTCAACTTAGTTCTCCACTCAACAAAGGTAGTTAGTTCTCCAGATACATGTATAGCGTACTGCCACTTTCCCAGACCACTTCTTGGTCATTGTTTAATTGTTAATGATTGTTAATTGTTAATTTAATTGTTAATGATTCCTTCCTTTAGGTTTACCCAATTAGACACATCTACAGTCAAAGGTGCTCTGGAGGCCCTGCTGATTTCCCCTGCTATGCCTTTCTTCAGGGGTTCCTAGAGGGAGGGAGGAGGAGACCACTGTGTGCTTCTGAGAGGGGAAATGGTAACCAGGTGGCATGGGTGCTCCCCGCTTCTATACTACCTCAGTTATCCTCCTTTGCTTTTCCCATTGCAGGGCAGGGTTATAATTAATAGCCAATTCATTTGGCAAACATTAGTCACAAAGCTACTTCATGCCAGACTGTACCTAGGTGCTAGATACGAGAATGAATATTGCAAGCAAGTAAGGGCATCAAAAAACGACCATAGAGCTTTAAGAATTGAGCTGAAGAATACTACCGTAAATATGCAACATTTTAAAAAACTTTGAAGGACCTAATGTAGAGCCCAAACACTGCAGCTCCTCAAAGAATATTTTTGAATGAATAAATGAATGAATAAATGAACTGTAAACGTGGAGAAATAACTCTCTTCAGCCTCCTGCCTACTTGATAAGAGCAGTGACGATGTTACTCTGGGAGGGCTAAAGTGACTCACACTGAGGTGTTTCTGGATACATGCTATTTTTGTGGGTCTTCTTCTCCATTAGGGAAACACCTTTTCAAAGCCCAGTAATGGTTTTCCTGTTTCAACCTGTAGCACCATTGACATAGTTCAGACCTGATCTCTGCAACAACCCACATCTGATTGTGTCATTTCCTGCTCAACGTTGTCATTAATCTGTTCTGCATCCCACATGCCCATCACAGACCAACTCCAGTCAGTCAGAGTAGAGTCCTCAGTAGGGTTAAGTAAGCCTCAGGGAGGTCTGTCACAAGGAGCTACTACATACCCCTTAAGCCTCATTTCCTGACTTCCTTACAATCAGCCAACACTTCCTGAGAATTAACAGTTCTAAGAGACAAAATAAGGTTCTCACTTCTTCTCACTGTGTCTTTACAAAGCCTGTTTCCTTTCTCTCCTGGGTAAAATGCACTGGTCCTTGAGGATTCAACTTAAGCATCATCCCTCTCAGGAAGCTTTTCTAGAAAAACCCAGACTGACTTGACTGCCTCTCCACAGGCTCCCAAAGCTTCCTGTACACAGTGTTCTGAAATTGTCGCCATTTTAAAAATATATCTCATCAATTACATTAGCTGCTAAAGGGCCTGAATTGTGTCTTTTTCTTCACTGGCTGGCACACACTCAGGGTATGTGTGCATGTGTGTAACCACACACACATATATGTAAAGATAATAGAAAAGAAATGTAAAAGGAAAAAGCACCTGGCTCTGGAATCTTTGCCTCCCAGAGGTAGCTGGTAGGCAGGCAGGAAATTGCCAATGTTGACTGAGATCTCACTCTAAAGACTGGACAGAAGCCAAAGGAATAGAATATTCTGGCACTTAAAGATGTTGCAGGCAAAGAAGGGGGGAAAGTCAGGCATTTTTTTAAAAGAAGATAAACCTTGGAGAGCCACAGGGATGGAGAAGTACAAAGTAACAATATGCAAATTGCATTATTATTTTGTTACTGGACTTTGAGAGGATATCTAGTGATACACCTTTTGGCATTATTCCTGCGTTGTAGGGTATGAGGAGCTGTAAGAAGTATAGGCCATCACCAGAGCTGACCGGCAACATCACTGAGAGATGAGCAACGTCCATATTCAGAGCCACCAGCACCCTCCAGCTGCATTCACTTCCCTCATCCAGTGAGCTGGTTGGGGGTGGGGGGAGAGATGGTCACCCCGCAGTCAAAGCAACCTTAAGTGGTGTTTCACTGACAGAGATGTATTCTCTGCGCCACCAGCTTCCTGATCTCCTGACCTCTCCACTCACAAAATAACGTACATGTCCAGCTCACTCCCCACGGGCTCTGTTCTCTGAAGGGAAACAGAACATTTGTTGAGCACTTTCTACTTGCCACGTACATCTGATTTAATCTCCAAACACCTCCTGGTACAGAAGAATATGGCCATTTTATGGTGATGAACCTTAGACTCTGAAAGATAAATAATCTGTCCTTGATCCAATCGGTGTAAGCAATAAAGCCAGGATTCGAACCCCAGTGCTTGATTCCAAGGACTGAGCTCCTTTCATTATAATGAGATATTCATGCTAAGGTAGCCTTAATGTTTCTCTTTCCCCAGTGAAGTTTACACTGGAACCATTGGTTCCTTAGCCCACAAAAGCACCCAGCAAAGACATGCCAGGTACCATAGTAGGGTTGGCAAATGGAAGAATTTGGGACATAAGTGTCTTGCAGCATCTCCTCTAGTTACATCCAGCAGGCACCACGAACTCTGATGATCACTGTACTGAGTTTCCTAAAATTGTTCAGCATATGCAATCAGAAGCAAAATTACATGGAAATTCATAGTTAGGTAAAATATAACACCTCATATATCCACAAAACTGCCTTTGTATTTATAATTTCATCAGGAAGGGCAAACTTATAGAAAGATAATGGCACCATTTATCCTCAAAAGCAGGTTTATACCTGTGACTACATATGAGTTAAGGTTAGTTTAAACATTGTAATCTCTTTTCATGCATTTTTAAAATTTTAATTTGTGTTTAAAATATTTAGATGACTTCTTTGTACCCATGAATAAATAATTCTATATACGCTTTTTTGGCCCACTTAGCAAAAAATGACTGATCTATATTTTAATCCTTTCTTATAGTATCACTGAAATCACAGCTTTCTCAGGAACTCAGAAGAGGAAATGTGGACTCTGCCCTTTGCCATCCATTTCTTTCCTCCCTGACTCAAGATCTGGGAAGAAATAAAAGCATGATCCTTCTGGAGGGGGGAGAGGAGCCTCATATCTTGGGAACCTCCAGAAGAATGATGTCATGTAACAGAAGAGCTGCTTTTGGGTCTCTTGTCCATAGCAGTCAGTTGCCATGCAAGGATTATCATGGAACATTCAAAGAAACCTTACATTACCTCTTTCCTCTAGGACTAGGGTCTAAACTTCTGTTAAAATCCTTCCAAGAGGTGTCTGTTTGAATCTCACTGAGGACCATGGTGGTTCATTATGACTGAAAGTTCAGAATGCACATGAAAGAAATATGAGGTATGGAGAGAGGTGTTAATTTGAGGCCTGGTGCTGGCATAGAATTATTTAGAAAAGCAGGCAGGGTTCAGTGTTTGAGCCAGGTTTATTTTTGCACATGATTAGCTTAGTTAACCTTCATCAGATGCCCTGAAGCCAACCCTCCCCACTCCCACCACCCAAGCCAAAACTCAGAGCTTCAAGAATTCATAGCAGTTAAAAAAAAATTATAATTAGCTCACAAATGTGATGAAGGAACTTCCCCTTCTTCTGAGAATCTCTACACACCATGGCAAAAGAAATCTACGTCGCAGTTTGCACAGCCTAAACTGTACAGTCAGGGAAACTGTTTATATCAGAGGTAGTCATAATCTATGAGATCCAAAATTTCTACTTTATAGATCAAGGTTCTTGAGTCTGATGCTCAAGCAGTTATTTGGGGGAAGGTAACATTGGCAGCCCTAAAATAATGCCCCTCCTAGGAGGGGTGGTACCTTTGTTAAGAAGTTGTGGTTTGATGACGAAACCTAAGATTCAGCTAATCAATTCTCTAATCAATACCTCTTATCAAAATACACCTCTTTATTAAAGCAGTTAGGCCTAATGATATTAAAAAGCTCTTTAAGAAAGTATATATCTAGAGTAGGATTAAAAGAAACATTTTTGCTAACTCTAGAACAGATTTTACTTTTGTCACTAATACTTTATTGATGTTAAACAGAAAGCAACAGAAATTTATATACAGATATAAAGTGGTTTTATTTAGTAAGTGCTTATGATCCCCCACCCCCAAAACAAGTTATACAAGGTCCTGAGGGAATGATTCCATACAAGGAGGAGGTATAATTAAAATTGACAATATGCTTGACAACATGACAACATTGGTCTCAGGCTAATAATAGCTGGTATTTAAATAAAATAAATGTGATGGATGCACACTGCCTTTGATAAAAATATATCTCATCTGCTATTTCTTTATATTTTTACAAAATTTCTCATGTTATATGTTAGGCAAAATGCTACCTTTTCAATTTTATAAATAAGAGTTATAAGAGGCTAGAAGAAAAAATTTGAAATGTATAATAGTGTTAAAATAAAAATACCTGCACAGGATTACACAGACAGTTATTATAAGAGCTGGGACAGGATTCCTGGTCTCATAATTCTCATTTGCTGATCTTTCCACCAGACCAGTCCATCTGCTTGTGCCCCTCATGTTCGCCACCATCACAGCCCCCTGGGAAAATGTCAGTGAGATGAGCCTGAATAGTGTTTAGTATTTCTTTTTTTTTTTTCTTTAATTATTTTGTAAAGCAAATTAACTTAATTTTTGTTTATTTATTTATTGTTTTAAAGATTTTATTTATTTATTTGACAGACAGAGATCACAAGTAGGCAGAGAGGCAGGCAGAGAGAGGAGGAAGCAGGCTCCCCGCTGAGCAGAGAGCCTGATGTGGGGCTCGATCCCAGGACCCTGGGATCATGACCTGAGCCGAAGGCAGAGGCTTAACCCACTGAGCCACCCAGGTGCCCCAGTATTTCTAATTATGACTCTTGCACACTAAAACCGCATTTGAAATGAGGTAAGGATACAATTGCTGAAAGATAGATGATAGAATTATGATCCAAAAAAGATCCTGAGAGGCCAGGACATAGAGCGTGTTGAAAACATACTCTCTTAAAGAGGTCCATCCATCCTTTAAGACCTCTGGTTTTCAGTTAGTGATCTATAGTCATTCTTTACTGTATGACTTTACTAAAAAAAAAAAAAAATGGATTATGTGCTTACTCTGTGATAGCCAGGCATTCACGCTAGGCCCTAAAATCACAATGGTATATCAGTTAGCTATTGCGTATAACAAACTATCCCAAAATTCAGTGACTTAAAGCAATAAGCACTTGTTATTATTCACAAATCCATAAGTCAGCTGGGTGGATCTACTGATTAGAGCCAGCCTCACTGATTGGTCTGGACAGCTGGCAGTTTGGTTAGTTAGGCCAATGTAAAACAGCCTAATTCACACATCTAGCAGTTGACTAATATTGGCTAGGGCAACTGTGACTAGACATATACCTTTTTCCCCCAGCCTGTAGTCACAGGGCACCAAGAGAGCAGAAAGAAGCATGCAATGCTTGCAAAGGTCTAGTCCCTGAAGTTATACACCATCCCTTCCACTGTCTTCTATTAGCCAAACAAGGACACATCCAGCTCAAAAACAAAAGATGAGATGACAGAATCCACATCTTGATGGGAGGAGCTAAAAAGTCACACTGCAAAGGGTGTGGGAGCAAAAAGGCATGAACAACTGGAATCATTTTTGTAATCAATCTACTGCAAATGATGAGTCAGACAATCATTGCCCCTGTCCTATCAGAACTGAAGAACTTAGTTGCTATAACTTCCAACCATAAATTCTGGTTTATAGAACAAATCTAATCACTTTCCACATGAAAGGCTAATTATGTCAAGTTACTTCCAACTGTCATGATGCAGTAGTAAGATGAGACTCTGAAGTAGTGAGAATGTTTATTTCATAAGGCTTCTGAAAGCAGAGAGGGAGAAATTATGGTAAGGATATGTTGCAACTTGTTTCAGCTTAGAGATACACTCTCAAAGTAATACATAGCTGCCTGGCAGAGTAGCTCTGGTACCTATGCTTGCATATTGAAGATTTTTAAATGAAAGCTAGTAATGTCAAATATGAGGTAAAATTAAATAAACCTTAAAGTGAGACAGTAGAAATCATCGCAAAAAAATGTCATGAGGCTAAAATAATACCAAAAGAAAGAGATTTTCACAGAGAAGATGTACATGGTATTGATTTGTTACCTGTACATAGGACTTACGAAAAATGGCTAAAAGGTAAGAGATTTGGGGTCCTTCAAACAAGGAGCTGAACATGAGAATTTGGGCTTACTAGGTTATAGTTTATAAAGCAATAGGTTCACTGTAGGGAAAAATGAGTCAGTTTGTTGTTAAGACTGTACCACTCAGAGATGACAGCATGTGTTTTTATCAATCTGGGAAAATTAATAACAACATCCTGTTTTTAAGAGCTATAATAGTGATGAAACATGGAGTTTCTAGCCTGACCAGAAAATAAACCACAGAAGAATCCGGTAGAAAGCCCTAGGAACACTTCAAAATAAAATGACTACAACAAAAATATATATCCAAATCACAAATACACATAGTGTTGAATTTGTTTCTCTGGTTATCAGTGGCATTATTTGAAGGAGAACCCATCCTTAAAGTCAGATGGAGTATTGAATTTAACATGAAACCATCTGAAAGATTTGAAAGTGTGCTCCACACAAGAGAGCATACTGCAGCTCAACATGGAGCTCTAGTTTGCAAGAGCTTTCCCTGAAAATGTTTCTGAGGGAAATCACCATGACCTGGTTTGATCACCCATCTTGCTCATCATCTTTGGCTCTGAATGACTAGTACAGGTATTTCCAAAATTCACATTCAACTTAGAGGCACAGACGCGCCCCCACTGCCACCTCACCTCTGAAGGGAATTCTAAAAGATAAAATTTTCAAAGCATTTTGAAAGATAAAGCAGCATTAGAATTAGTAGGTAGCCCCCTCTAGTAACTACTTTGAAGGAAGTTTTGGATGGTAGACTGAGCTGATTTTCATCTAGTAGACACTGGGAAGACATGCCAGGTAACATTCAGGTTTAATTTTTTAAATTAGGGGTCAGGTAACCAGCTCCCTTAGGCCAAATCCAGTCCTCAGCCTGTTTTTATAAATTAACTTTTACTGGAACACGGCCCTGCCCATTTGTTTACATATTATCTCTGGCTGCTTTTGCCTACAATGGCAGAGTTGAATAGTTGAGACAGAGACCTTCTGGCCCACAAAGCCTAAAATATGTATTACCTGGCCCTTGCCCAAAGTTTGCCCACTCCCTATTGAGATCACCACCAGTGTATACACTTAATTGGTGTTTGTGAGTTTCCAACCATCTCTTTAATTTGGTATTTATAGTTCTATGTAGTTATTATCTGTTCGTTGGCTAGGTTATTTATTTGTATTGTTTTAGTTTGTTATGTTTAAAGCATTTTATTGAAAACTAAAGAAGAGTTACAGAAAAGTACACAAATACATAGTGTGATGACTTATTATAAGAAAAAAAGTCTTATACCACCACTCAGGTCCAGAAATAGAATATTGCCAGCCACCCCAGGTGCCCTTTCATTCGTCCTTTCCCCAGATGCATAACCAATAACCTAACTTCTAGTAATTCTTTCCTTGTATTTTTTTCCCTAGTTTTATCCACCCAAATGTGCATCCCTGGACACTAATTTTATATCTGGCTCATTTAAAAAATTGATATAGGTTTTTAGTTAGTTTCTTAATATAAGATTTTATTTATTTATTTGAGAGACAGCAAGTGAGTGAATGAGAGAGAGAAAGAGCATGTGCAGGGGGAGGAGTGGAGGGAGAGGAAGACACAGACTCCCTGCTGAGCAGGGAGCCTGGTACAGGGCTCAATCCAGGCACTCCAGGCTCATGACCTGAGCCAAAGGCAGCCACTTAACTGCTTAATCGACTGAGCCACCCAAGCATCCCCTTTTGAGTTATTTTAACTTACAGTCACAAGTACTGCCACCACCATGTCTTTGTTTCCTTACAGTTTACCTGCTGAAGGCTCCAGGTCATTCATTCAAGCCAGAGAATTTCCCAGTTTGCATCTTTCTCCCTGCATGCTCCTGGTGCAGTTCAACATGTTTCTCTGTCCAGAGTATTTGCTACAAATTAGAACCTTACTCAGACTTCTTTGATTTTTTTTTCCCCATGCAACTTTCATTGCACCAGGCTTTAGAAAACAAATGGTGAGCAATATGTCATTTCAATAAACACGAAAAAATTATGACAACCAATGTAAGGCAGAGTGGCCTCTTGAAACTTCCCTCCCCTTTTATTGGTCTTCCCAGTACCTTTTAGGATGGCTATGCAGCAGATTATGTCCCTATTTACAAATGAGGAAAGGGAGGCAAGGAGAGTAGGGAGCTTTCCCAAGGCTGTTCAGCCAGTCAGTCAGTGAAAGAGGCAGGACCACCAGGACCAGAAGCCAGCCCTGCCTTCCAAGTATCTGCATTCATTCCACAACCTCACAATGTCTCCCTGCTTGTCTGTCCCCAGTTCTGATGATTAATTTAAGTTCTTAAATGTGGCATATATTAATTGAGTGCCTACGATGTCCTAGTTACTCTGCCAGGTGCTGAAGGCACAAACAGACATGGTCCCTACCCTCAAGTTACATAGCAATCTAGTGAAAAAGAAAAATGTCTTCATTATTCAAATAATCATTTAATCACCAATGTGCTTTGTGCAATAAGAGAAAAATACAGGGTGCTTTCAGAGTGAGTAATACGGTCGGTAACTCCATTTGGGGTAATGGTTAGGGAAAAGTGCTATTTAAATGGACAGCTAAAAGGGTGATTGCAAGAGGCAGGCAGACTGGGAGGAGAAGGAGGTGGGGCTGGTGGGGCTGGGAGTAAGCAGGCCCTTGGGTTCCTGGCAGAAGGAACTTCTCTGTGAAGTCCCTGAAATGACTAAGAGGATGGCAAAGCCCTGAAAACAGCAGAGATGTGCAATGGTGGAGGGACCGTCTCTGGAGTCAGGCTGCTGGGTCTCGCTGCACAGCCTCAGAGGCTCTGGCTCCTTCTCGCTGCCCGACCTGAAGCAAGTCACCCAATCTGTGCTACCGCTTCCCCATCCATAAAAGTGGAACAAGGAACACAGTAACAGCCCTACAGGATTGTCATGAGGCTGAAAAGAGTTCACTAGGATAAAAGCTCTTCAGACAGTCCTGGCTCCCAGTCAGCAACATATAGGCATTTGTTGAATAAAAGGATATGGGTATACTGAGCAAACAGAGAAGGTGGTAGTGGTTACATTGTCATTCTTGGACTTTATCCTAGGAACAGTGGCAGACCTTGAAGGCATTAAACAGGAGAGTGACAGGATCCAAACGGTTGGAAAACCAAATACCTCAAATTGTGACAGCAGTGAAGTGAACACAAGACAGGTGATTATCTGACAACACTAATATTTTTATCAGCTACAAACTTCTGAGGAAAAGAGCCATCATCAATTAAATAAACAAATGACTGGATTAAAAATGAAAGTATCCACATAAGCACCATCTCTTTCTCCATAGCTAATGAATCATCAACTATAAATTCAACATTCGGAGAAGGATGACTTAGAGGCGAGACAAGCCTGATAATTGAAATGTGATGTTTCTGTTTTTGCAAAAGAGTTATTGGTATGTGTATCTCAAACCCAAACTAGATTATTACCCCCTTTCAGGGCAAAGATGAAGTTTTCCTTGTTTTTGTAGCCTGTTCTGTATCTTTGTTCAGGGTGGGCACTCAGGAAATTCTTACTACAGTGGGTTGAACAATTCTGGGATGTTTGATCTCAGAACTCTCTCCATGCATGCTGTTCCACATCAGGAGAAGAACCTACACAGCACCCTGCTGGGAAATTCAGCCACATTTCAGGGACGTGATCAGGCTAGAAGCCTAAGTGATTACAGCAAATAATGTGAATTCCCAACAGGAACTGCTGCTTGGAGGATGTTTAGTCTTGTAATATATTGTCAGACTACCCCATTGACATGTTATAATCTACCCAGAAGCCTTTTGAGAATCAGCCTATCATTTGGTTGTACCCTTGTGTCCAGCATAACTACAAAATGATGAAGACTTTCTTGATGAACCCAGTACTTTCCATACCTTCCAAAAGTATAGTTTTAGTAGCTGTGCTTGGTCCCAACAGCCTTGAGGTCATTAGGAAAACAGAACTACCACCGGAGGCATATTATCTGATGACCTCCTAAAGAGCCACCACAAGAGACCATGAGATGATCTCTCTTGTAGACTGCAAACACTGCAAATCCTTTCCCTGTCCGAAGTAGGACCAACTCATCCTTCCCATGCCAGATTCTACATCCATGACCACTACCTGCTGGGTGACCTCATTGATGGACCTCACTTCTTTCTGCTTGAAGTTTATCTTCTCTACAATCTGCTCAGAGACCTCACAGCATTGTAGAGGATAGAAGGATATAAATCGCTTTGCCCAGTGCCAGTCACATAGGCAAGAACTCAATCAATGTAAGCTGCTATTACCACCTTGTGGTGTTTGGAGCAATGGATTCCAGCCCCAGTTTTATATTGTCTCAAATTCTGAAATCAAACCATGTTGATCCACTTTAATTTTAAAAGTGCCACACAGCGCTTTTAAGAAGAGGGGGTGGGTGCTGTGAAGTCGAAAGATCTGGTGTTTATAGTTCCAAAAGAGATCAGGAATCATAGCCTGGAGGGGACGGTTTAGTTCTGGCCCTGCTGCCCTAACCAGACACTGCAGAAATTGTCCTTCTGGATGATAGCAAAATATGAAGGGACCTGCAGAGCCAAGAGACCTCTTCCAAGATACACAGCAAGGACATTATAAGAGATAGAATTCCAAAAGAGGGATGTGGAAGCTCTGGGTCACACTTTGATCCACAAAACCCCAAACATGGTTTGTTGATAGCCTATTTGTCAATGTAAACCTAACATACCTCACAAAGGAAGATAAACCTACCAAGCACATGCACTGGTGGTGTAGTCTGTCTGTCTCTCTCTCCAATAGTTTAAGTTGAAGATTAGAAGATCAATTCGTACATCTCCTACAAATAAATAGTAATGTGTTCATCTTTTGGAACTCTGGCCAGCAGAAAGCCCTGGAAAAGCTATCATGAAAGCACATTTAATTACAGTCAGTCATTAATAAATTAAATATTTCTGATTCTTATTCACAAAAGCACAAATGTAGTCACTGACTCATGGCATAATTTTTGCCTTTTGATTACAGATAAATTGTCACTTCTGACCAGGCTAACATTTTTTTTAAACTTAGAGAACCAGGGTATTTTATTCTCAATGTTTTCTAGAAGAGAAAATTCTCTATTTCACAAACTTTAAAGCCTGCAAAGATTAATTCTTAATGATAATACAGCTTAATCTGCTGTGTCAACCAACAGTGATTATTAGCACACCGATAGTGTTTTTAATCTAAACATACAAAGTCACCAACCGTCCTTGCTGTTGCTACTTAGAAATTAAATGAGAGCATGTATAAACTAAGTACAGAGGAGAAATTTGGGCACAAAATCCTTTTCTTTTGCTCTGCCTATTTTCAAATTTCCTGGAGATGCAAATGCTGGTCTTTAACAATTTCAAAGGTCCCTCACGATTTTACACCATTTTGCATCAACAAATCAGTGTGAGCAAGCCCGTAAAATTTTGCCAATGTATATTCAAGAGAGTTGAACATAAACCAATGTTGTTGCAGACTGAAACAAGGTTAGGGAAGGGGAAGGACTAGATACTCTTAAAATCAGGTGGTCCTAAGGACAAATTAATCCCCTATCTTTGTGGGTAGATGAATAGACAGACTGATAGATGATCTTTATGGTTACTAGGCCAATGTGAGTCCTTGTGCTGGAAGTTTCCTATTCAAGGAACTAGAGCTTCTTAGAGTTTTCAACAAGGTAAGTCACCTCTGTCCATTGCCATAGGGCCCAGAAGAACTCTGAATCGGAGGAGAGCCTGGGGGACTTAAGGGGTTGACAGATGTATTAGACAGCGGATCAACCTGTGGTACTGAGACCTAAGAAGAAAAAAATGTATGTCCAACACCCCAATTCTGGCCTTTCTTGGCAGCGTACTGTCAGAATACAAGGAGTCATCTACTGGGCACAGCCACCATTCTGTACAATTCCAAAGACACTATATGCATCAGAGTCTATGTGTGTAGTCTATGGTCTACACAGAAGGATACAACAGTTCTGACCAGAAATCTGTACTCTGTCCAGTTAACACAATGACCGGAATGAAGCTCTACAACAAGCAGAGACACTCCAGAAAAACACAGCTCTTCTGTAAAAAAAAAAAGGGACAAGATGGTCCAGTTAATGCTTACCATATCACTCCTTCAAAGACAGTATTTCCCTAGCTTAAGTAAGAGCTAGGATAAGAAATTGCCACACAGGACTCAACTTGGGTAGCTAATCTTCAGATTTTCCAAGTAAAGTAGGAACTGAAGTACAATTTCCTGAAATAATCACCAGGCCCCTCAGCTCTGGTTCTGGTTCTGATCTCAAATTTCTGTATGACTTTAGGGAAATCACTCAATTTCTCCTTATGCCTTGTATACCCACTTTATTTATGGTAGAAGTAAAGATGAAACGTTTTGAAGGCTAAGGTTAAGTAATAAACATATATTAACTGTTATTTTTATAATGATGTTATTGCAACGATACAGTATTAGATAGACCAAGGGATTTAAAAGATTTTTTTCAACTCAAACTTTTCCACTCAGTTCCTGGATAATTTGCTTTTACCATTCCTTGACTCAATTTCCTCATTCTGTAAAATGGGGATAAAAAGTACTCTATAATTTATCTCATTCGATCATCTGTGAATTAAATTCTGGGTACATTGTAGATTTCCAACAAAGGTGAGATTTCTTCCTTTTGTCAACAGTATCCCAATAAGGATTTCTATTTAATAAGGGTGATCATTCCCTCCCCTAGAAATGCTGTTTCAGGGAGCACAGTGAAATCTTCCACAAAGGGCTGAGACCAGCTGCATGAAAAGGAATTTCCCAGAACTTGGCTCTTCCTCCACATCTCTTACTTAGTTGTGTTTTCTATCCCAGACATACTTAACACAAGCAGCTCAAGGGAATTGCATGATATCTCTGGCCTGGTCTGAGACACGAAGCCATCTGGAGAACATAACTTCCAACACTCATTCCTGGTTGCATCACACCTAACCACAAAACCCCATCCAAGCCCAGAGTTTCTCCACCACTTTCCTCTCTCCATGGACTTAAATTCATGGGCCTGCGATGACCTTTTAAAGCTTAACCAAAGGGAAGCCGTTCTCCCTTCAGTCCCCTCTGGCTGTTTTCCTAATTAGGGAACAGAAATATGGAGAAGGCAACATAGGAATAAAGCCAAACCATCCAAAGTAAGTCATTTCTGCATTGTTCTGGAATGTATGGCACGTGTTTTCCTGGGAGCAAATTTATCTTCTTAATTGGGTTTTATTTAGTCAACTATTGAAATTAATTTCCATTCTTTAAGCATATTCCATTTGATAACAATGGCAGGCAACCTGAGATTAAATTTTCACTATGAAGAAGCTACAGAAGAAATAGTTTGTGTACCTAATCAAGAACAACACATCTTTGATATAGACCTAAAGATTTCAAAACTCTAACTCAGAAACAGCACTCAGTGTCCTGCTGAACAACAAACAATCCATGAATGTCTGCCTTCCTGCCGGCACATTCGGTCTTTATTCTTTTTCTGGTACCGTTCCCAAACTTTCCATCCCCACTGGGCTTAAGTGTCTTCAGAAATCCTTCCACACGAAATGCAGTCATTCTGCTCTCTGCCACCCTGGCCCAACCCAAGGAGAGCTGGCCCACTTAAAATGCCTGAAGGTGGCTTATTGTTACGAAAACACATTTTTCAGCACAGGGAATGGCTGAGTCTCCTGAAGTCCTGAGGTTTGGCTCTATTTGGTGTTTGACTCTGCCTGTGACCAAAAAACAGCCGAGAAGCAAGGTGGTACGTGTTCTGTATCAACATAAGGCAACCAGACACTTAGAAAAAGGCAGTTATGAAATATATCCAATAAATATCCACATTCAGTTGTGGTCTCTTTAGTTGTGACAGAGGGAATACAAACAAATCAACAGCACACAATCAGGTCTTCATGCATGGAATGGAACTTCTCAAAATTTCCACTTGTGACCCACTCTAAGACTGCCACATAAATCCAGACACTTGAAAGATATTGTCTGAGATATAAACAAGGTACTCCTTTGGTTGCCTGTGCCCATTGGCCCAATGTATTCACAGACTCTGAATTTGGTAAGCCTTCTTTGCCCTGGTAGCTGACAAAAAGCCAGATCTGCAATTGTTTGAAAAGAATTGATCAGAACATTGGGGATGTTTTTCCCAGACCAGAAGGAAAGAAACAGCCCTAACTGTGTCAGCAGTTATCAAGAGATACGCCCATAAACATATAACACAAATAGGTAGCGATAGAACCAACATGATAGTAAGTTCAGCAGTCTAATTATCATTAGACAATTTGATCCAATGTACCCATGTGTTTTTATTCAGGAATTAGAAGTTGGAAAAAAATTTTTTAGAAAGTCTGTAAAGACAGTGGTTAAGATATGGGCTATAAGGTCAGAATTGGCTTCAAATTTCAACTCTACTATTTATCAATTGTGTCATCCTAAACAAGTGATTTATCCTCTAACCCTCAGTTTTCTCTTTTTTTATGTACTTAGGGGAAAATAACACATATTAATAACCCAATAAAAGTGGGTGATAATAAGCTCCAAATACCAGAATTTTATGGAACTCCTTGGTCTTAGTTTTAACTGAACCTACTAGAGGGGCACCA